>NC_134042.1:52355159-52687203 GCF_965140245.1 Athene noctua | reverse complement strand
AATACGTTTTAATTACTGAGGTACAGAGAAAAATCCTTTCTGCATTATGGATTTTAAAATAAATTCTTTCTGATTATCCTTTACTTCCGGAAACCCACAGGTGAGATGTGGGACAGAGACTCTCTCAGTGCTCACCTCCCAGCCTCTCTACTTTTCCTCAAACTCAGGCATAAACCCTTTTCCCGCAGCTTTGGCCCTTGGGAGAGACGTTCTGACCTTTGCTACGTAGGGCTCTACTTTTTAAAACTACCTGGAGACTCCCAGCTACTGTTGAATAGGAATGACAAGCTTTTAAACACATCTTTGTAATCTTGGTTCCCTGAATTGTGTTGGCTTTTATCTTATTTCCACATACTCTGAAAGTGCTGGTTTTGAATGGTGAACGCTTAAATGGGCTTGAGTACTGTTCGAAAGGAGATGCGACAAAGAGCCTTAAGTGCTCTCTTTAAAAGGGAAATAACAATTATCCCTATCTGAAGAAGATAATATATAAAAGTGATGCAAACTGTTTCCAGGGGTTATAATATAAAAAATCATAATGGGATAAAAATAAAGTGCTTACATTTAAACAATTAGCTCAATAAAAATATTTTTATGGTAATATCCTAACAGAGAGGTGCACAATCGGCCAGGAGAAATTTTATTATGGTTAAAAGGCATCCGGGGGGTGGGAGTGAGGTACCCAGGTGTCGATGGCATGGGAAAGCCCCACGGCACCTGCAGTGCCACCCGCCGCCCTTCATAGGGCAGGCACCCCCCCAGGGCTCTGCCAGATCTGCCGGCCCCACACCCTGCGTGCCCTGGGATCTCCAAAGAGAATGAGGTGGCTCCACGGACACGTGGAGCAGTTAATTGGGTTTTAAAGGAAACTATTAAAAACTGTAGGAAAACCTGGTAGCATCCTCCTTGTTCCTGTTCCAGGTCGGGAAGCACCCTCAGAGATCTCTGTAGAGGTTTTTGGTGAAGAGAGGAGCCTCTCAGAGTCCTGCAACCTCCTGCCTGAGCTCTCCTGGGGATCCTGCCCTGAACGAGCCGGGAGCAGCGGATCTGGGCTCGGACGTGCAGGGAAGGTCTCGGTGCCGCCTGGACCAACGGAGAGCGAAGGGCTGAGAACGCCCCGGGACTGCGGGTGGAGAACATTCCACGGTGTCTGACAGCAGATGGTGTCTCCTAGTAGAACCATGGATCAGTTATCACGTTGCTGATACTGATTCACCCGGTCACCTCAGGGCCTCTGGCAGACTCCCTGGTTAGCAAAACCTGCATCATTTACCTATTCTCTTGCCGGGTTTTCTGACATCCATGGCTGTGGCTTGACAATCTGGAGCTGGCCTGCCAAGCACAGAATAACATTTCAGATTTATAAATGTGGAGGGCTGCACACACCATGCAAGAATTTTCAGGGAGAAGGTGATTCATCGTTATAAATCACAAGCAGAAGACACATAATCATTTGTTATTAAACGAACAGAGAATAAATCAAACACTGAATGTAACTCGAAGAAACACTACAGAAATGATAGGGCGGGTAATGGGAAAACCAGCAAATTCTGGCAGGAACTGAGGCTCTGTGGGACAAACACCGCCCCGACTTGCTGGACTATGGTTTGACAGTAACAAGGATGATGACTGGCTCTGTGTCGATGTGGGGGGGAAAGTTTTCGTGTTTCCATTCCATGACCTGTATTATTGATCCAAAGGATGCAGCTGGTTGGGATGAGAGAGCAAGTACCAGGGAGAGCAGCTTATGGGAAGATGAGGAGGAAGTTCTGTATCTTCTGTTACTGAATCAATCACAATTTATGGAAACTGAAATGAACAGTAACCTATACGTGGTGCTGGAACGGCTGTGTGAGAGCAAGGGCTGGATCCTCATCACCACCACCCGCAGCCGCCTGCCCCTGGCACCCTGTGAGTGACCTCTTCCCTCCAGACGACGCTCCCGTTGCAGCTCATCCCCGGTTTAGGCCACTCTGAAGGCGCAGGGGTGGGAAGGGTGTGTTCTCATGAGGCAGGAGGCACATGGAGATCCCTTCTTGGGGAAATGGACTTCTTGACAGTGAATATAAAGAAAGAAAAGAGCAATGGATTTGCTTTTCTGCTGCCTGCCAAAGCAGTAGGAGCGCTTCCAAAGGGGCACATCACTGATGTGACGGTACGTCCCGCAGCAGCTGGCCGTGCCCAGCTCTCGTCCCACGGGAAGCTGCTCTCAGGAGGAACCACAGACCTGCAGCCCAGCTCCACTCCAGAAACAACGCCAACTCTAGGGAAACTTCCTGGAAAACCGTCGCCCCAGCAATACACTCCCTTTGCTCTTCCCTGTCCCCTTCCCTGCTGCCTCGGAAGGTTCGTGGCCGAGTTCCTGATTTCCTGCCTTTCCTCATTTCAGCCTCTCTTGCCTGAGCACTGGGGAATGTTTCGCCCAGTGCTGAGAAGCCCCTGCAGCCACCACGGGCTGTGGGAGGTGTCACCATGCCTTGTCACCTCTGCTCCCGCCCTGGGGAGGAGATGACCCACCCCGGGCAGCCAGCATGGGCTGTGACGATGGACCCCCACGTTCATGCTGACCAGCGCCGCTGTGCACAGCACTGACCCACAAAGTCATGGATTCTTCTTCTTCACAAAGAAGTCCAGATTTCCTCCCGGCACCTGCACATCCTGGCAAAGGTGGAGCATCTAGTCCCTCCTCCTGCCGGACCACATCTCTGCTGTTGTAAATAGGGACTAACCAATGCTTGCTAGCTCACCAGTGGACAGAGAAGGGTTTGCAAATGGTAAATTGATGCTAGAATTTACATTGAATTTTTGCATAAGAAGAAGAAAAAAAATTAAGACTGCAGAAAAAAAAAAAATGCAGTCCAATTCTGATGTGCTATCCAGCTTGCACAGATCATCTCCCTTCCTGGCTTGCAGAAACCCTGCTGATTTACTTTTTGACTTCATCTTATCATTGAAAACGTTACCTTAAAATGTTTTCACAAGGAACGATCCTTAATGTAATGTTCAGACTAACAGCAAATGCACTTTTTGCTCACAGCAATGACCATGCTGGCGGAGCTTCGTCCCCAGCCCAGGTACATCCTGGGCGGTATCTGTGCCTCCACGTGCTTTATAATTAATTAGGGAGTGTCATAGCCACTGCCGGGAGAGTGAGGAGCTCCTGTTTTACTGGTCCACATCTATCTATACCACAAGTATTAGGTATAAACTGGAGCTGGATGTGTTCCTATCCCATAATAAGGCATACTACAGGATCTTTAATTTATCTGCATAAAGCTCTGATATATTATGCTACATCAAATCTAAAATCCCATTAATCAGTTACAAATCATTATGACTGAAGCTCATCTGTGGTCTAAAGATCGTTCCAAGCTGCTTGTTGGGTCCAAGTGAGGTGGAATAGAGTTATAAGTGCCAAAATCTACATTTGCACCGTTCTGGTATCGATTACGTGTGCAGAAGGAGTCATTTACCCACCCAAGAACCAGCTGCAAAGACGGGAAGTGGACGAATCAGGAAAACTGCTGAGAAGGCACAAAGGATGAAGTACGGAGGGATGGCTCGTACCCGTGTTGTACAGAAGTTGGAGAGGTTTTGCTGGACGAAGCTCGAAGGCTGTGTCCACACCGTCCGCTTTGGTGGTCCCAGAGGCACAAGAGCAACGCCCATGGCACCGCATCGCCCTACCCCGGTGTGACAGGGGGAGGGAGGGCTGCTCCCGGGCCCAGCACCGCAGCGAAGCATCGTGGGTTTCTTCTTCGGGAGAATCGTTGGTGCCTAAAAGGGCAGATTAAGCCTGGGAAGTAAAAAAAAAAAAAATTGCTTTGAGATCAACCACTGTTTCTGGTTGTTGTCTTGCTGGTTTGATTTGTTTTGTTTTGGGTTTTTTCCCCATTTGTGGATCTTCTGAGCCCATTTAAAGGGAGGCGGCAGAATACAGATATAAGAAATGACAAGCTGTCTTCAGGACAAGATTGCTGTCACCTTAATAGACCCTCAGAGCAAAGGACTAAATGGAGGAAGATAAATCCAGAAGGCTATACAATTCCTTTAGAAATATTTTTTATTTCATGTATTTATAATGTTTTCTCACAGTGCAGTACTAGAAAGCTATTAAATACAGGCGTGAAGTTCATCACTTGTATAAACTTCTAAGAAAATATTTTCCTTCCAGTCAAATAATAAATGCCCATGTGCACACGAAATGTATTTAAATTTAAATAGCATTTTCAATCCAGTAATGCCAGAAATGACACTCTGAAAAGTTACAGTATGAGAGTCTATGCAAAAATCATATTCAGAATAAAAAAGAAAGATAATACTGTAAATCAGCCACTGTTCAGAGAAAGGTGGCTTATGTGAACCTTTGTAACACCTAAAATTTGAAAAAAAAAGCAGTTTGGGTAGGGCATCAGAAAGAAAGGGTTTTGATGCCAGTGTGGCTGGTGCAGGATCCTGCTGTCCCCGGAAAAGGGCAGCGCTTCTCTCGGGGCCCCGTGGAGGCAGCTCAGCTCCTGGTGACAGGGTTTCAGCTCTGGCAGGGTGGGCGGCATGGGGTCTCTGGGGGTGCTGGGACCCACGGGTGCTCTGCTGAGACCCCCTTGGCAGGGTGGGGTGATGTCTGCGTCCCCTCTGCTGCAGGTGGGGTAGGGCTGGTAAGGATGCCCACCTGCTTTGGTCACCATCAGCACCGTGAAGTGCCGTGGCACAAGCTGCCGTCCGGCAGCACAACCATGGACACCCCTGAAATACCGGGGTCTCACCCCCAGCCCCACACTAAGGCTGACATCTGGGTGATCCCCCCAGCCCTTCCCAAAGGGGGGTGAGTTTCCCTTTAGGCTCCCCCCCAGGGTGGGGCGGCCTGGCAGACAGAGCCATGGGGTAAAGGAGCCCCAGGGGTCCCGCAGTGAGTAACCCAAGGTCAGGTGTCCCACGCAGGGAGAACAGCCGGGACCCCTGGCAGGAGGGGCAGTGTCTGTGTGTGAGGGGGATGCCCCGTGCAGAGTTCCCTGCTGGGGAAGGACCTCCCGCCTCCCTGGGACTGGGCTCCAGGCAGCTCTGGCTTTTGTAAACGCGGGCTCTGTAGAGATTCGTGATGGGGCTTCCTTGGTCTGATGTGTTGGGCTGTTGCCCTGGTTGTCTCCCGTCCCTTCTCTGGGAGACTCTATTTCACTGTTTCTTGCCCCCGTTGCTGGTCGTGCGGTGTCGTTGTTGGGGTCGTTGGGATTGATGTCGGTTATGTATAACCTGATAGGCTTGTTTGTGCCCCCAGCGCTCACCCATGTACTGACCTTCTGTGTCAGGTACAATCTGGTTATTGGTTCATCTTGATGCTGGCTGCGTCCTTTGTGCCAGGCCTGGGAATTGGCAAAACAATCCACTGTCCTGGGAGGGAGGACATGGGGGCTCCTCACCCCGCATGGCCGGTCCCTCCCTGCCCGGGCAGAGTCCAGAGGTCAGGCTCCCTGGCAAAACTTGTACTTTGCTGAAAAAACCTCAGTGCTCTGATACGCAGCTTTTTGACACTGTCTCCCCACCCCTGTAACAGCTTTTCTGTGCTTATGTCCAAGACCTCTTTCTCCTTGCAAGAGGACCATAAATGTTTTTTTAGCTTTGCACATACCATTACAATCCCGTGGCTTCCCTTCTGATGTGCTATTCAAAATACTGACTTAGTTACTGGGTTAAAACCTCAGTCACGGTTGTACAACTCCTCTGTAATTCTCTCCTCCTTTTTTCATCTGTCTTTCTGCAGCGGTGTTCAATTTTCAGTTGCAAAGGTTATGAGTGCAACCGCAGTACGGGTGTCATACAAAATAAAGCAATAATGGCACTTTCTACTCTGCACTGTACGGCTTCTCACAGCACATTTATCACCGCGGTGCCTTCCAGAAATGCATCGAGCAATGCAACGCGTGCGTCTTACAGGGCACTAGGACTTTCACTCCTCCTCTGAGACAGAGGGGCACACAGGAGGGGAGGGAAAGCACAGCAAGCTCCGATATAGCTTTACATTAATTTTGACAATATTGAGAGTGATGCCACCTCTTCTTGTTTATTAGATGGTGGGAGCATTTCCAGTCGCTGGGGCTGGAGCCACCTCTCACCATGTGCTGTAAAAGGTATTATTATTTGTGGTCATGTTAGAAAAATGTTCTCCTGCTCATTTTACCAGAATTGTGCTCATAAGTCATGAGTGTACGTGTCATTACCTACCCACAGCTGCTGTCCTCACTCATCCCTCAGGCAAAATTCAATCACAGCTTCTCATGAATAAAGGATTTGGGGTCTGCTTTGTGTCAGCGGAGTTGCAGGATCCCATTAAGCAGGATGGTGGTGCTGATGTGCTCCACTCCAGCGGAATGACTGACCAGATAAGCAGCATTTGTGTCCTCTCACTGTCAGGAACGCAGCACACGGCTGCTGGCCATTAGCAATAAGACACCAGCAGTGATCTTCCACTTTGGTTACCAACCCACTTATATAACTTAAATATTAAAATTATGTTTTGACCTCAAAAGTGAAGATTCAGAATATTTGGCCGTATTGTCTGAATTCAAATTCAAAGTTTGGTTCTGCCTGTAAGAAATTTATTTAATTTTCCATTTAATAAAAGCACAGTGTTGGGCTCAGAGGAGCTAAAGCATCTCTGAAAAATTAGTGTGTTTCCAGAAGCTTCATATTCGCATGTCATGTCTTCTCATTGCTTGACCCAGAATGGAAACATCCACCTCCAGGGAATTTCCCTGACCTGGAGGTCAGGAGATACTGCTTCATGAACCTGTCCCAAGTCTTGCTGCCAGATTTACTCCATCTCACATGGAATGAAGAAACACTCGCTGGGCCAGACTGCTCGTGAGAACCTGGGAGACAGGATCAGGTCTTCCCTGTCCCAAATCACCTCTGTGATTGTGGCCGTGGCACCTGGCTTATAGGTGCATGTGGGTACTGGGGGCTGTGATCCGAGTGAGTTGAAGAGCATGAGAAGCTCTTACTCTGGAAGTCAGAGAAAGAAACTTCATTGTGACAGTGCACTGGAGATGCAAAACATTAGAGGTGTTACAGTGTGTAAAAAGAAGGTCCATCTGTCTGAGACCCCGGTTTCCAGGAGTCTCTATGTACAGCGAACTTCCTCCCTGTGACCAAGAGCTTCCTTGGCTGGATGTTCCTCCCAGAGTTTCCAAAACCTCAATGGTTCCCTTCTCCCCTCCTCGGTGCAGGGATGCAGGAGGTACAAGGACCCAGCTGGTACCTTGGAGAGGGTGAGGAGAAGCAGCACGGCAGCAGGTCTGCACTGAGGGAGGAGCTGCGCTGTTGCAAACCGGTGGAATTCTGTTCCTGTCATCGACTGCAAGATAAAAACAAGATTTGTGCCTTTTTTTCTTTTGTTACATCTTCACTCTGGCTTTAATCGGTGTGTCATCAGAACTGAAGGAAACCTAAAAGAGGGAGCATCCACCAATAAGTGTTTGGGCTGGATGCTGGCTCAGCTCTCACGGTTTATTTGGAGTTGGAGGTGGATCTCGTATCCCCATTGCTTTCAAAACTTCAGTGCTGTCCGTCCCAGGACTCGACACAACTAAATGGGTGCGTGATAACCTGGTGGGAAACACGAAGATGCTCCCCTGACAACACACTCTCCAGACAGGACTATATCTAAGACAATGTAAAAATAAAGTTGAATTCCTGGTCTCAGCATTGTAAGGGCAAATCTGAAGAGTTGTAGCACTATGCTTCGTTCTCAGGAAACAGTTTCTAGGTCAGTCCTGAGTTATATTTTTCTGTCCAGCCAAACATACCTGATCATTACACCTGAGTTTCGAAGCTGACTGACTGGCCTTCGCACTGTGTTGTGTCCATGAGCAGAGAAGTGACGCAGAAGCCAGCAGCCTCTCATGAGAGCAGAGGTTTCTGCTACAAGCCTCTCTCCACTATACAGATTTTTTTTCCTGGTCCATTCTCTTCTCTTTGTAAAGATGGAGTGCTCCGTGCTGATGGCTTATGTAAATCAGGGGTTTTAACTAACAAGAGTTTCATCATAACTCTGGTCTAGCAGTTGTCTGGGACTGCTCTGTTCGTGTAATGAAAGCTTTCCTGCCAAAAATCCCCAAGTACTCATGATTTTACCCTAATGCTCTTATCCTCTAAACACTTCGAGCTGTTGCACTTTGCTTATTGCTCATTACTTGTCAATTAATCATCAGCCACTAGTCCTCTTAGCTCACTAAAGCCAGTGACCGTTCCTCCCTTTTGCACAGAGCTCAGCGTGTTACCAGCAATGTTTTGGTCACAAATCTGAAGCACAGCACCATAGGAGCCGCTATGAAGAAAATGAACTCCATCCCAGACAGACCCAGCAATTCTTCAAGACATTCATGAGTTTCTAATCCACATCAAGTTCCAATTCCTTTTTTAATGACTGTGTCACTTCAACAAGTTACTTCATATAAAAGAACCAGAGGAATTAGAAGTAGAAAGATATATTAGGTCATGCAATGCTTCTCCTTGCCAATGCAAAATCCGTTCCCTGGAGTCCACTTCCTAGAAACTTTTAAAATAGACCCAGATCAAATGAATTTTTAGACATGCGCTCACTGAATAGCTGCTCAGAGTTCGACATGTGAATCACAGCTGTATTATAACAGTCAAATAAGAATAATGTTACTGCAGAAATCCATATTTCTTCCTAGTTACTTGGCAAATCTTTTCTGGATTTAAGCAATTTTGAGGTAGCTTTGAGACCAAAATGCAATGTAATTCCTAAATCTGCACTCCGTAAATCAGGAGCCATTAAAGATGTGGTAGAGTTTTATTTCATTATGCATCAATGTTAAATTGTATCTCATGTTCTCATTTTTCTTCTGAAATACAATTTCAATATGGATTACTTGTAAAATAGAATGCATATGTAATTTTAAACATGACTGGGAGTAGTTATGTTCACTCTGGAACAGAGCAGAGGATTCACACTTCAGTGGGAACACAAAGCTGGCGTAAACAGTCAATTTAGCTCCTATTCAAGTTTACTGTATTCTCACACAATACACCACTTTCCCTGAAATTGTAAAGAACTGATAGTTCAATTTTCTTCCTGGAACACTCATCATGCAAGATGAATAGAAAATGTAATAATGCTTTAAACTTCATTTACTTTTATCCACTTGTTTTGACTGGAAAGATTTTTATCATAAAAATCAGGTAACCGGCAGCACCTAAAACAATAGGTGCCTGGATAAAATATGATGCTATTTGTTAACATTCTCAAATTAATTTGTGAATCATAAGATTTTTACATCTGATAAATGTCTACATATCAAGATTATTAGCCTCCTAATAGACAAATCGGGTGGGTAGAGAAGCAGTCAACAAGGGCTTTTTCTCTTTTCCTTTCTTTCAGAAGTGGCATAAGACAGAATGACTAGAGTATAATATAAATTAATTGCAAAATTTTCAATGCTAATTGACTAGAAATTGGATTAAAATGTTTAAGAACACGTCAGGCAACCATCAATGGAAAACCCCCTGGAACCCGCGATGTATTTCGTGCCTGCAGAGCGAAGCACAGCAGACAGAAAGCCATCCGGCGTGGCTGCGCGCTCTGAAAGCAGCGTCGTGCCAGCCCCGCCCTGACGCTTGTCACCAAGGTCATAAGGTGCATCTCTAGGCTGGCGCTGCCTGTTTCATAGGCAGGTCTCCACTTTGGCCCTTATTTAATAGAACCTTGGGAGGCTTTAAATCCAGCGACGCCAAGCCTGGGGTCCGCCAGCGTGGGCCGGGGGCTCTGGAGCACTGGTGGTTGTGAGCAGGAGAGACCAGCAACCAGCCTGACGCAGTAACGCCCCTGGACTGCAGCACCTCGCACTGATTGTACCCAAAAGCACTAGTGCAGAAAAACCGCCTCCAGCGACAGCCCTTTCTCGGAGCCTGAGGGGCGCGTATGCCCTTGGGCGTTGCTGCTTATTTATCTCTTCAGGAATATTGTACCACTAAGGTGTGTCATGCTCAGAACGCGCCTTCTTCCTTCCTCTCCCGTGAGCTCTTGTCTGGGTCGGTTACAGCTAAAGCTTCAAACAGGACTGGACGTAATTCACTGGAGATTTCAATGAAGATGCCCATGAGGGGATTTTACATTGTCTTAGTAATAACAGCCCATCATCAGCCGTTATCCTGTTTCTGATAGTAAATCTCTAAATATTTTCCGAAGTGATCTGAAGTTGACTTCATTCTCACCTGTTTCTTTTCTGATGCAAAAAAAATGTGCTTGTGGATGTGCTTTCTGTTCTGCATGGTGTCTGCCTGCGTGCAGCTGCAGACAGTGCTGCTGGGACGGCACCTTTCCACCTTGTATTAGCGAACGGGCTTTTTTAACACCTATAAGCTCTCCAAGTGTCACGCTCTGGTTTCCAAGTATTACTCTGCTTATTGATGACATTACTATTACCAATGTCTTTTTAATTATCTCTCTTGTTCTCACTGATTTTTCTCTTGTTCAGAATCTTGTTTCTCTCTTTAATTATTTTTCCATCATTATCACTGGAGGAAAACATCTGCTGCCCTTTAAAACACATCTTTTGCCCTAGAACTAGATTGTGTCTTGTACTTCCCTATGTCCTATGAGTCTTCTTTCTCTAAAACATCCATTTTCATCCTTTAAAACTTATAACACTGAACTTCCTCCTTTTCAGGAGTCTCTGTCTTGTTCTTGTCGCTTTTTTCCCCCAACATAATCACTTCTTAGAGTAATTGTGGGAAAGATGCTTCTGCCATTATCTATAGTTTCAGCTTCCACGTGAAGTGTTGCATGGTTTTTTTCTCCAAATATTAAGTCAATATTATATTGCCAGAATGGGAACACACTAACCATACTAAATTAAGCCACTAAAACTCCTTCTCTTGCTCCTTTCTTGGTGGTGAGCTAGGTGACTCCTGGGAGGTGACTGGGGCAGTGGCTTGTGCAGCTCTGCACGGGGGGATTCCCTTTGCACGTGGGCAGGGTGTATAAGGTCTGGGGTCACAGGGACAGCTCAGAGACACCCCGCTCGATGGTCCTGGGAAAAAGAGGTTTTACTCACCTTCAGAGCAGCAACAGATGAGCAGTGACAGCAGAAGCTGACACACAAGAGCACTAAGACCACCCCAATCAGAAGATGAAAATAAAATCGTTACAAATCTTCTCTTTCTCCCATTTCATTTTTGAATTTGGAAGTTTGCCATTCACAGCTGTGAATTTAATGGATAAATCCTTGCATGTGACAACTGTGCCCACCCTGAGGCTATAGCCCACGTGCCACCCGTGGGTAGGCTCCAGCAGTTGCCCCGTGGCTCACCCTGGTGAGCCCTGTGAGCCACGGCACGTGCTGGTTCCTGGCACGGGGCTCCACAGCCACAGCATGTCCTGGTACAGCTGCACAGGCCGAACGCCTCTTCTTGGAGTGTGCCACGGGTAAGGGGGTAAGGGAAAGGCTCGTTATGTTCCTGAGAGACAGCTTCAGCGCAGCCCCTGGTACCCAGGCAGACGCTGTGCCTAACACCCTGCGCCAGGCAGGGGCTGTAATTTCCCCTTCCCCACCCAGGAGCTGCTGCGCTGCACAAGAGCTTGGGATGCTGCCAGAGATGCTGAGGACTAGGGGATGTGACTGAGGGGCTGGTGCCTGCAAGTGCTCTGAGGATACAGAGAGAAAATATCATCCCTCGGGGACTAGTTTTAACGTTCACATAGTTATTTGTTGGCAGCTCTGGGGAAAAAGACAGTGTTGTCAAACACAGGTACAGCCTGCACAATTGTTTAGACCCAGTTATGGAAGTGAGCCAAGTGGAGCACTCCTGCACCACTAAAGATTGCTTCCAAATTCTCTATCCTTCCCCAGTTTCTTACTTTCTCTTGGTGACTAATGAAAGATTGAACGTACATACCACCCCATCACGTGTGGCACTGAGGAAAATGGAAAGATTATCTTCTGAAGCACAACATTTAGGAATCTTTGAGGTCACTTATTTCAGTTCACTCTGTCAGAGAGTCTATTCCAAGAGATAATCAAATTTCATGCACAAATGTGTTTCCAGTGAAAAACTTGCCCAGAAACCCAGCTATCAGGAACTCTGATAGTTATAAAACTCCATGTATAACCATCAAATGTGTTCACAGTTAGTTTACACCCCTTCTTCTAGCGACAAAATTAGCCTCAACAACCACGTTTCTATCACATGAAATTGTCGAGCAACTTTTAGTACATTTAGATAATTAAAAAAATTAAAATAGAATATTAGTGTAGAAGCAGAGGTTCCTGTCTTAGAGTTCAAATTGCCTTTAGACGCCTGTGCTATCCCGAGGAGCACCTTTAGCACAGACTCCTGCTCACCCCCTTTTTGTTTGCGCAGAGGCGCCGCTGACACTGGCGGGTCTGGGGGTGCGTGGGGGTAGCGGGGCAGCTCACTCAGCGAGCTGTCACTGTCAGCATCTCGTTGCAGGAGAGTGTGCTTGATAAAACTGAAGCATTGCCCGTGTGTCAAGTCCTCCAGTAGTTTTCAATTTGCAACCTTTCTATTTCAGTGCAAGCAACTGTACTCCGTAATGGAAATCTTGCAGATAAGACTAATGCGGTGCACAAGGTGATGTGAGTTCGGGGTTGCGTGGGGTTTAAAGCATATATTTAAATCCATATGCCACATTCAGCCCACTGCTGTTCTCACGTGCCAGTTGCTGGCAGGGGCTAAGGAGTGGGCTCAGGGCATGGCTGTGGCACCAGCTCTGGATGTGCTGAGCTGGCGGGGGAGCTATGGTGCTACTGAAGGGACAGAAAAACTTCCCCTGGGCATCTTCTCAGGACTGCGATGGGGTACAATGTTTGCGTAGGAGGTTTGGGAATACAAAGCCCCAGGTAGCAACTCATAAATAATGGTACCTTTGTGTAAATCCAGAGGTGAAAACTTGCAGACTGGTCCAGAATTTTTGATTCTCTTTTCAAGTGCACCCTTTTGTTAGCAATCTAACTATTTAATCTGTAATTCTCCAAGGGCTTGAAGCAGTAAGTAAAGGAGGCACATCTGAAGTCTGTGTTGCAATTCTTCACCACAGGAAACACAGGATCTGTGGTGCAGCACAAGCAGAACTGGTGGACTGGGCCAATATTCTGCTGGAGGAGTCAACTGTCACATCTTAACAACCCCTATTCACAAGTGAATTAGGCTTTTCCGTTTGCTTGTTCCCTTTTTATATATTCTATTATTCAGCGGTTAATGGATCAGCAAGTTTGGGAGGATGCCCTTCATTTCTGTTAATTGTGCTTACACACAATATGCAGTTGAGTCTGGCTGTAAACATGTACCAGCCTCACATTTCATCCCTGGATGGATATTGTAAACGTCCCCCTAAACCTCCTGTACGTTTGGTTACCAACTGCATCTGCACAGCTGGTGTAAGCAGAGCCGATGTGGGGACAGCTCCTCTGTTACCCAACCAAACCATTTATTTCCTTGCAATTCCAGCAGACGCAACTGCATTTTATAGGAACTCTGCAAGTACATTAATTGGGCTGTCCCAGGCTTCCTACACAAACACTACTGCCGACACAATTACAGCCCATAATGCTCAGCACCAGGACAAACACGCTGCAGAGAACAGCTGGCTCCTAACCTGTGTCTAAGGGAAAGGAGTGCTAGTCAGTACTTGTGCTCTGCGCTGATTCATCGCCATCAGTATGGACCAAAAGAGTTAGAGAGAAAACTGCTCCTCTCGCGCAGCCCCGTGCCGCAGGGATGGCCCATCCTGCAGCTTTCCAGCAGCACTTAGCTCGCCCTTTCCAAGGATCCCAGACATGCATCCCTTTTTGGCACGGCTTCTGGCTGGAATGGCCACTGCACAGTGTAATGGGCGCGCCCTGCTGAGCATCTCGGGTTTTGTAACCTCCTGTCACTGGGCCACCTTTAGGGCTGCACAGTTCCTCATCATTTCCTATCAGAACTACTCCAGAAACCCTCTCAAAACTGCAAGGGAGCAATGTCCTTGGTAGTTAGAAAGCGACATGGGTATTAAGAGTGGGAATCGGGTGCTGATAACATAACAAGATTGTTCCCTGTCCGTCTACGGGAATTAGGGTGTGAAGTGGGCACGTCCCTTGGGTCAAAGAGCTGCATCCTAGCAGACAGCCAGTAGACATCACCAGGTGACAGATAAAAACTCCCTGTAATTTTGGAAAAACTCTAAATTCTGGGCCAAGACCAGAGGACTCTGAGTTTGAGTTTCTTCATAGTAAGCCCTCGGACTGATCCAACCGTCATCCCCTGAACATAATTGAGCAAAACAAGGAATAGGACCATAACACTCTCATATCTATGAGACAAAATGAGAGTGGAGAGTAGAAAATGAGCAAAGAGAATATGAGGATTGGGACCTTCTGGCTTTATGGACCTGAACAAAGAGCTGTCAGGGCCTCGAGCACCACCGGTTTGGCTGCCCGTGCTCCAGGCCAGCCCCAGCACGGTGCAGCTGCAACCTGGGATGACACAAAAGCTGGGTGAGAAAGAGCTTTAAACCAGTCCAGCTCTTTCTTAACACTGATTTGCTTTCCTGTGTTTCTTTCACCCTTACAGGTATTTATTTATCTGGCCCCAGGTTTCAGGGAAAGCCTTTGCTGCTATCATCACCACCAGCACTTTGGCAAACTGGGGGAAAAAGGATGGTGGAAAACTGAAGAAGACACCCCTTGTTGGTAAGACTCAGCCTAGGAACTGAAATAGCAGGCTCTGTCGTTAAGGTTGCCTCGTATTTACTGTTAACAACCCCTCTTCAGCTGATTAAATACCAACAAACTGTTCTGCCCTGCAATTTTCACTGCTCCTCTTTGCCCCCAGTTGACTCCTTGCCCTGCACATTTTAATAGTTTCAATGCTTTAGAATTTCAGAGTATGAATTAACATTTTGGAGTCCTGGAGTCAGAGACATATTTCTGCCCCTGAAATGGAGTTACACAGAGTAAACAGAGGATGACTAAGTAATTGTTAAAACTGAAATTGATTAAAAGTCTGACGTAAATAAATTTTGGATCAGACCCATGGAAATAGTATGAAGGAGAAGGGATTAACAGAGAACTGCAAATCTTTTTTTGAGACATTTCCTAATTTCTCGGTTCCTGATAGGGTTGCCACTTACACAAGTAGATCTTTGTGCCCTCCTGACCTTTCTTCCACAGCTGGTGATGAGATTTTGAACGAGAGACATTATTTTCCATAGACTGTAATACAGTAAAAAATAGCAGACCTCTGTAGGTTTCTTAATTTTCTAATTTTTAGTTATTTCATTACATTATTTTTCCATATATAAGTAAGGACAACAAAGATCGTAACTGCTAATGATGCATTTCTAGAGTAGGTTAAAAGCTTTTTGCTGCCTTTTAGACTGCCAGGCACTGGATGAGAAATAGTGTCTTGGAATTGTCAAATGTTTCCATTTTAGCCAAAGACAGCGCTGATCACACACATAATCCTATTTGCATTTAAGACCCATCCACATCGGTTCTTCTCCAGAGGTAAGGGCAGTGCAGGAGCAGCGTACCCATTCTAAAATCATTAATGGGGTTAAAAAGCAGCTATGAACTGAGAGTGGTTCTATTTAATGAAACAAAACAAAAAAAAAGAGTTAAAAAACATGAGCATCTGGTCCCTACAAACGTGGCACTGAAGGTTGATCTCCTGCCCTGCCTTGCAGGCCACGGGGCACCAGGCAGCCCGAGTTTGCCCTGAGCTTCATCACCCATGGGCAAGGCTCTGCAGCAGAGGCTGCCGTCACTGCTCCCTGCTCGGAGCATCCCACCCATGAGATCCCCAACCAGGTTCTCACCCCGGCAATAACCTGATCCCTGAGTTACAAAACTGTATCGGGGCAGGAGGAGTGGGAGGCTGGTGTTAAACCTCATGGGAAGGGCTGTGAGCCCAGACATGATGCAATCACTTCATTGCATTTTTTTTCTTAAAAGGGAAAACATAATGTATTGTGGAAATACCACTGCACTATAGTGTAGTATACACACCACTGTACACCCCCTCGACATTATGATAACAATTTTTCCACCTTTGAAGTAATCACGGCCCTTTTATCTGCACCATCACAAGCAAACAGCGTATTAAACCAAAGAGACATTTGTTCCCTGGCACCTCACAGTGGGGGTAACTGATGGGAAACCTCTCAGTGGAAACACACACTCTCAAATATGTTATGAGTCCTTACTCTTTATTCTCACACGAGTTACAGAATGCTTTTGACTCTCTGGACTTTGTATATACAACTCCGAATAAAATCAGTTTAAAATCACGGAAACCTGAGCGAGTACCTCAGCGACAGAAGAAAGTAGAGGAGTCAGGATAAAAGACACGCTGAAGGCCACTGTGAATCTTCCACTGCCATCAGGAGATATTGCAGCGCCGGTTTTAAGTCTGTCGCACTCATGTCTCTTTTGGTAAAAATCTCCTTGTAAAAGCAGTTCTGCTATGGCACTACCAGAATGAATCTTGTTCGCCACGGCAGAAGATCTGTGCAGTTAAAGATGGTAGGAGAGCACAGAACCATCACGAACACGAGGCGAGCGCTTTGCTGTGTCCATCTTTTCCCAGTGGACAAATTCTTATATTGCCTTATACCAAAAAAAAAAAAACAAAAAAAAACAAACCAAAAAGAAGAGATGTGCCTCTGGTGCATTGTTTATGCTGCTTCATCATTTATTTTCTGTGCTACAACAGAAGCACTTCTCCTTTCCTAAACAACAGCTGTTGCAGTAAGGATTGCTCATGTACGAGACACTATAACATGGTGCTTACCGCTCACTTCTTGCCTACCTGTCACCTGACACAGATTTATCCTCTTCTGCCTTTGTCACATATAGGAAATCTGTAGCTCTAATTCTTTCTCATATGCTTGTTTTTCTCAGCTGTGACAGTTCTTCATCTGTTTTTGTGGTTTTTTTTTCCTTGAACTTCATAAGCTACTAAATTGGCACATTCTCATATTGTGATTTAATTCTCCATGTCAGGGCTGTCACCTTTATAAATATTTCTCATAAGTTTTATGGATCAGTGCGTCAGCAGATTACTAGGAAGAAGAAGAGGAGTAAATTATCTTAGGATAAGTTGTTGAATAGTATTGTAACCGTCAGGGGTATAACCGGTTATGACCATATACTTGCATCGCAGTACCATCTGGAGGTTGTCCAGGGGATGGTGCATTATGTTGGGTGCTGCATAAACACAGACCTTGGTGGGTTATTTTTAAAAATGAGACAGAGTAAAGGAAGTAGGAGGCTGGAACCAGGAAAAGAGTACAGAAATACCGGGGGAGGAAAGGAGATGCAATAGAGAAAGCGCATCCTAAAAGGCACAAGGCAGAGTTAAGGCAAACTTGTCACATGAACCATAGATGTTTTAAGCAGAGAAAGAGTGGGAACTGGCAGTGGAGAGGAGAAGCCAGAAGCAGACGGCAGGAAAGTGAAGGCATGGGACAGAGCAGAGGCAGTGTCCTGGCTGGGAAGGGCACGGACCCCAGTAAGAAGTCTTGCTGGAAAGCAGCAGCCCCAGCAATCTGGGCTGCCAAGCGTGCTCCTGCTGGTGCTGTCCCTGAAGATGGGTTTGGGAGACAGCACCGGCTGGGGAACGGAGTTGCTGTGGGGGCACCCAGAAGCAGCGTGATGGGGACCCTGCCTGGGGCATCGGGATCACAGACTCAGTCCGGGGAGGGCACGGCCCCGAGGAGCCGCGGGGTGCAGACAAGGACATGATGTGCACGAGGACAGCTTTCAACCCCCTCTCTGAGCCTTCAGCAGGCTCCACCACGTATCAGAAAATCAACAAACCCATCTCAAAATGGGTCTGGAGGAACATTGTATCCCAAAGTGTGGACGTCCACACCGGAGACTCTTCTCTGCTGCTCGGCAGCTCTCACCGAGAGCCAGTGATTCAGCTGATCCGCTTGTTCCGATAATATCTCTAAAAGTGAAAACGTTCTTGGAAATGGTAAATAAAACTTCATTATCATGACAGATAATGCGTTAAAGTGTAACAACATTTTTTTTATTAGATTTGTAGATGGTAGAATGAGGGTCATCCATCCAAATCTGCTTTGATAGGTACTGGGCCCTACGCCGGCTCCATTTTAGCACTCTGGTACAGTGATAATGAAAGCTGATTGAGGTTTGGATCAGCTGAGCATGTTTTGCTTTTTATGAAGCCGTACCAGCTGAGTTTACATTGACTACACTCAGAGCAGCACTGAAACTCTAAATGCACAGCAGGCCCAGGAGACGGGTAAATGGATATATAGATCCTGACCTGATAGACTTCGTGGGGGAGCAGAGCTGATGGGCAAAAAATGACAGTTTGAGACGGCAATCGAATGGAAAAGAATCAGATTTCAATGTCGCTGGTTGCACAGTTACCTACTTACAAGAAGGATCTTTCGGATAAGATCAGGAAAATACCCTTCTCCTGAACGTAAGGGCAGGGGTGAAGGTCTCAGCAGAGATGTGCTGTAGTTGGGAACTGTCAGTGTTAAGTCAATGGTTGAACTGGATGATCTTCAAGGTCTTTTCCAACCCAGACAATTCTGAGATTCTGTGAGATGGGACAGGGCCAGCAAAGGCTCTTTGGCGCCTTCAGACTCCCGACACCTCTTTCCTGGTGCATATTTTAGGTGTGTAGATGTTAACCTGCAGCATCACATTCCCCTGTTGGGGTTCAATGTGTTTTAAATCTTCCTTCCTGCAGAGGAACAACCTGAAGAGGAGGGTCTCTGGCCCGGGGGTTAGGATGCGTGCTGGCATCCCACACGCTGTGTTTTGGTGCCCCGCTCCTTTGTTGCTGCTCATGACTCCAAATAAAACCTGAAGGACATCGATCCAAATGCCTTGTTACTAAAATGCTGTAGAAACCTGGCATCTGAACCAGCATTTAGTATTTTTTTTATATCTTAGGTATTTGCTGCTCATGGAAGGAGCTGCCAGTCATTTAATTATGTGGATATTCTTAATTATGTCTGAGGATAATAGCAAGAACAATTGAAATAAAATTGCTGTGATTTTAAATCAAAAACTTGTCTATGTTTGAAATGATTAAAAGGCCGCATGTAAATATCAGCATGTTTTGATTCATTTTCCCATGAAATTTCAGTTAAATTATTTTCTCTAGCAGGGGACGTTAATAACAACACCAGGAAATTGAACATCAAGGTTTAACTTGGAGGCAATAAATCAACATATAAAAAAGGGTAAGGGTTGTACGTTATGAAAACATTTCCAAAGATAATTACAAGTTAGAGGCATGTGTTGATTGAGAGGGAAATCTTATCATATAGACAGGGCTGGATTCACAATGAAGATAATCAGGTAAAGTACTACTCAGTGATTTAAAAAAGAAAAAGTCTGTTGAATACCCAAAATAATTACCACAGTGTGTCTGCAGAGAGGTACAATATAGCCAGAGTTAACCAACAAATCTTCCTCCAAATCGAGCCTATGTGCAAAAGCAGCCCGTGACGGGAATGTATCAAGCTGTCACTCACCACCACCTTCTGCTTCGGGCCGCTCCGTGCCAAGATCTGCAGCTCTCGGGCTGAAATTGGAGAGTGATGTGTAGTGCTTCCCATAAATCTGGATGTACCAGCCCAGGCTCTGGCTCCATATGCCCATTTGCAATGAAATCATTGAGCCAAGGACATGCCTGGGAGGACAAGAGCTCAACCCTTCAAGTTTTGGAATATTTTTTTCCAGCGGGAAGAATCCGTTTGATTGCGGCTATAAACCTGCTGTTTATGGCTGCATATTGCCTGTGTTAAACACGCAAGAACAAGAGATAAGAAAATGTGACAGCAGAGGGAATGATTTGAAGAAAACCCAGCATCTTTCTCTCTCGATTTCAAGGCTGCATTGCAGAGAGATGGAATCAGCGCTGGAGAACCCAGACCTTCTGATGATGCACAGAAAATGGGACGGAAGCTAATCCATGACAGCCTGCCCCCTACTAGCAGAATTTGCAACAGCCTGAAGCAGGTATAATTTGGTTATCACTTAGTCTAAAGCAGTTGGCCAAACGCAAACACAGTTGTTACCAGCAGGTACACTTTAATTTTGCAACGTGCAAACTGCTTTAATGACTTTCCCCTTCTCTCTGTTTTGTCCAACTTCCAAGAATGAGAATTTCCACTGCCTGGGTAGCTTTGCCTTGCCAGGTACTCAGGTTGCAATCTGGAGAAAGAAAATAGAAAATTCTCATCTCCAACAAAAAAGACACTTAAAGATAATTGTATCTTTAAAGGATTTAAATGTTCTCTCTCCAAAGGTTGCCAAAGAAGCTGATGGAGACAAGGACCATGCACCACACAGGTGCAGGTCCTGATGCCTCAGGGACTTAATGAAGGGGAAAAGGTGGGGAGCAAGACAGCACCCCGCTCCACACCTTGGTGGGGACGATGCCTGCAGCCTGGAGGGGGGAGAGGACTGGGGCCGATGGTCCCTGAACAGGCTGAAAGGCTTCCAGGTCACGGGCAGCCAAGCTCTGGGCAAAGCAAGGTTTTTTCCTTCCTTACTGTCACATGTCAGAGCAATTTTTTTTTTTTTTTTTTTAACTCTGGTCCTTACATTGCTCTTTAATCCTGTTAGATCTTCTTTAATGCTTGTCTGTATTAACTGCTGACGTCACGATTCTGATATGATGAGGAACACAAGTGATCTTTTGGGTCATTTTCCATAACCTCAGATGGTAATAAAGTCCTTATGAAAGACAACTTTCAGGAAGCAATGTTCAGCCACATTTAAAAGACAGCTAAGTTCTGGCAAGCCATTCCAGTCATCTCATTAAGTCTGAATAAATATGAGAATTTAATATTAATTTCATTTTCATATATCCAAATTAGAAGGCAGCAGAGAAGAAAACAACATAATCTGATTAAACAAATTAGAATCACGCTGCTAAAATTGCCCTTCGGTATTTATTTATTTTTAACTGCAGTAGCTTAAAAAAAAATCTGAAAAACAAACTTCCCCAAATGTTACCTAACATCTAATTACCAGCCGCTCCTCCCCAGGAAGCATCCAGCTGCCAGGGCATTGAGAGGCTGGAAAGCAGATACTCCAGTTTAGGCTTCCAAAACTGCTTTTGATTTTTTACTTTAATGCTGCTCCAGACTCAGGCTGAAGGAGTGAAATTTGGGCTGAAGAGTGATGTCCGCTCTCCTCCACATCCCCTGCCCTGCCAGGACATGAAGCGGGAGCTGCCGTGCCGGGAGATGTACAGAGCGTCCCCTCGATTCCGAAACAGCTGTGCCCAGTCTCCCCGGGCGTCATGAACTTCACTGTGTGTAGGCCCTTAGCCCTAACGAAGTCATCTCCTCCACGGCCACCCCCACACCTCCGGAAGGCACCCAGACCCCGGGCTGCAGGCAGCTGGATGAAGAAAAAGATGCTCCCACAGGATGCTCTGGGGACACCAACAGCAGAAGGACACGGACCTGCTGGAGCGGGGCCAGAGGAGGCCACGGAGATGCTGGGGGGGCTGGAGCCCCCCTGTGAGGACAGGCTGGGAGAGTTGGGGGGTTCAGCTGGAGAAGAGAAGGCTCCGGGGAGACGGATAGGATGAGGGGTAATGGGTTTAAACTGACAGAGGGGAGATTTAGATGAGATCTAAGGCAGAAATTGTTCCCTGTGAGGGGGTGAGGCCCTGGCACAGGTTGCCCAGAGAAGCTGTGGCTGCCCCCTCCCTGGAAGGGTTCAAGGCCGGGTTGGACGGGGCTTTGGGCAACCTGGGCTGGTGGAAGGTGGCCCTGCCCGGGGCAGGGGGTGGCACTGGAGGGGCTTTAAGGTCCCTTCCAACCCAAATCATTCTGTGACTCTGTGATTGACATCAGAAGCTTATTAGGGAGCTTGTTACCCGCAGGGCAGTTCTGCTCTTAGCTGTGTCTGAGGTCTGTCCGCCTGGACGTGGCGAGGAGGAACCAGCAGTGACTTCCTCGCACGTATCCCTGTGCAAAACCTGTGTCAGGGCACCAAATCAGCTGCTGCAAGGAACAACTTTCAGAGTGAAAATAGGAAAATATCCCACTTTGGTACACATGGTTCTTTCTTTGTTTTTGTTTTGGTTTTGTTTTTTTTTTTTCTCTTTCAAATAAAAAGACCCCACATCAATGTGAAATCCGTGTCCATGGGGCAGTCCCCTGACCGTGTGGCAGGTTCACAGTTGCAAGCCCACCCAAGTACCCCAGCAGTGGGTCCACCCAATCCCAGGACGGGTCCTCACAGAGGCTGTCTGTAGGAGCAAGGATGACCTTTCTGCTTCTCTTCTATCAGCTGCGAGAGCAAAACGAAGATCCAAATCTAAGTTCACCACCTCTTGACACAGAAACATTTCCAGCATAAGGTGGGATCGGAGGACCCTGGGATCCCACCAGCCCAGGTCTTGAGGAAGACCTCCCTCCTGCCAGCCACACCTGGGCTCTGGGCAAAACTGTTGGCTACAGAGAAAACTACAGAGAACCAAGGACACCGAGGACGTGGATATCTGAGATAATTAGGCATCACTGCAGCAAGGCAGGGCCATGTTCTCTGGCTGCAGCAGATGCTGCAGTGTAAGATGCACCACGGCAGGGACGGCTCCTCGGGGCTGCGTGAGCCCTGCTCACACCTCTAGGTTGTGTCACTGCCTCCAGGATGTGCCCAGTGCTCAGCTTCACACCAGCTGTGCTGAGAACGGAGCTGAGAGGAGGCAGCAGCGCGGAGGGGAGAGCACTATGTTAAAGCCACTGTGGCACAGATGTGCTTTATGGGGCTGGAGGACGAGGGTGGGAACAGCTTTCAGCATCTCCACAGCCTCTGTATGGGGAGTTTGAGTCTCTCTGCACTCTGACACAGTAATGAACGGTAAATGTTTGCACTTTGTTGGCACTGCGAGTACAGCAAGGGACAAAGTCTCTCCTCCATTGAACCGCAGCCGCTTCGTGGAAGAAGGGAGCGCAGGGCTCTGTTTCCCCCTCCCGAGCAGCACTCCTGTGAGGGGTTTAGCCTAGCTCACATGAACGTCTCTGGCCTTTCCCTGAAGAGACCCTTCACTGACCCCTCCGTTGGGAGGTGCTGTACAGCGTGGCGGGTTCCACCAGCGCCCTGACAGTTTGCTTCCACCGGGTCGTTCTGCGCTCACGCTCCGGGCTCCTGGTCCTCTCAGCCCGCGCACGAGTCCGCTTGCACAGCTTTGGCTGCTAGGGACGTGCTTGTCCTCCCTTTGAGTCACTGGCTGCCTGTACCTGTGTGTTTATGTGTGTGTGCGTGTCAACAAGCAAACAGGAACTCAATGGGAAATCTGGAAGTCAACATCTGCAATGGAATTTCTAGGCCGGGTTTATTAATGAGAGAACCTTTCCAGTGTGATTCCTCACCTCACAGCTCAGATCTCTGACCAGGCTTCAAGCACAGAAATAGATTTTTAAACCCAATTCTATTACCTGGCTGTGTCTAAAAGATAAACTCCTCATCCCCTTACCCTGTGCCAGAGTGAGGTGCCTGGTGCTGCCCTGGCGCAGGCTGCAGGCAGCAGGAGCTGTATGGGGTCGTGTGCCAGTGAGGGCGTCCAGGAGTGGATGCTGTAGGTGTTAATATTAATTATTATTAATTTGATTTGTTAATCTTAATAATATTTGTTATTAATAATTTGATTAGTATTAGTATTGTGTAGTTGATTTGTTATTGTTTCATTAATTTTGGGTAATAAAAGAGTTGACTGAAACAAAAATTATTCTTTAGCATTTTCATAATATTTTATTATTGGTATTATATTTTATTATATATTATATTATCTTAAATTGTATTTATTCTATTCAAATCATTGCATCGTATACGAAATGCATTTTAAAATATCCATTTGGCCGTCAGTTCAAATGCAAAATCACTGTGCAAGATAAGCTTTATTGCAGAAGCTTGATGTTGGACCGATTTTCTTCAGTGTTTTACCAATGATATGGAAGAAAGCAAACTTATTTCTGGCAAAAGGACAAGGGCAAGTCAGCCATATAAAACAAGATAGAGAGCTTGGTAATCATGGCTTGCTTGGACATCATTTACTGCTCCCAGCATGACATATGGCTTCCCCTGTAGTTAGAATAATAAACAGAAAAGAAGAGTAGAGGGGACTTTTATTATCATAAGCGGTCTTAATAAGGTCAGTTCTGATATTAAAACATGAAAAATGTCAACAAGCAAGTTCAGACAAAGGCTTCCACCATGGCTGTGGGTTTGGAAAACCTGCCAGTCAGGGACAGAAATAGTTTTCTGGAGACTTGGGCATGGTTTGTACATTGTAGGGTGGACACAGAGTGGCGAGCAATGAGGTGAGGGGCTTCCACCGAGGAAGTGTTCGAGCATTAGGCTGTTTCCACTCGGGGTCTAGTAGAGTGTCTAACACCTGAACCCTGTGCAACACGGCTGGGATTTACTCTCTGAAAAGGTGTGCTTATGGGCAGAGTATAGTAATTATCAGGGGAATTCTCCGGCACTCATTGCGTAATAACTAGTCAGGCTCATTTGGTTGCAAAAATCTATTCTGATTTGGTTTTTATCAGCCATGTCAGTTTTGTTTCTTGTCTATGCTAGACCCAAATCCTACTCCAGCAGCTCACCCCAGAGCCTCCAAACCCCTCCCACGGCTTCTCAGGTGAAGCTACAGTGTCGAGAACATTAAGATTATTCTTCCCCTGCCTCTACGTCCCTTGTCTTCCTTGTGAATGGCGTGAGCTCCTGACTGCAAACCTAGAGTTCTACCAGAACCCCACTGATCCCCAGACTTTTCTGCCTTGGTCTTCCTACCTTTGCAGGATTTGGCAATTTTCTCTCCTCACCTGCCAATTCAGAGCTCATCTGAACAACACAGGTGACAGCTACGAAAAAAGATTTTTTTTTTCCTCTGTGAAAGAAGAGGCCAAAAGTGAGAATATTTATCTGCCTGGAAGAACACTGCAAAATCTTAATTAACATGCAGAAGGGGCAGGCAAGAGAACATTATTTCAGCAAAAGCGAGGCGACCCTGCACAGTTATGACAGCACTGCTGTACGGCTGGAAGTGCTGGCGTAAAAAGAAGTGGTGAGCTGTGCTGGAAGAAAATTTCCCCCCAAAATGAAACTACAGAAGAAGGAATTCTAACATTGCACGAGAAAATGCATCATCAAATAATATTAGGAATAAAAGAAGAAATTGTAGGTGAAGTCCCATATTACAGTGGGCTTCATGGGCAATAAGCTGTCCTGTATGGGTGCAAAACTGTCGTGTTTGAACATGGATGGCAGTCCCGAAAATTCTGTGGTACACTGACAAAACTATCTTTAAGATTACCCTGGACCATGACCTATTTATAAGGAAGGTCTATTATATACTATATATATATATATATATATATATATATAGCATTATTTTACATGACTTCATGTCATTTTCAGGACATTTAATTTAAACCTGAGCTTATGATGCTTTCCCAGAAAAATCACTTGTCTGTGCTAGTAGGGATGGAGAGCTGTAGGGAAGGAGTGTTCAAGCTGTAGGGAAGGAGCCAAGTGTTCAAGCTGCACCCGTGTCCGGGCCAGGGACCAGCATCCAAAGCCGTGGGCCAACACCTTGCCCATGGGGCGCCTCCTATCAGCAGCACCTTCGTGTTCCATGGCTAAGTGCTGGTGAGTATCTTGGAGTCAGGCTCAGTCTCAGTGGCCAGATGCCGATCGGACAGAGAACTATCCTTGCAATCCATAAAGTTCCCTGAGGGGCCTGCAAGCTGCTCAGCTCACCTGAGGACAGCCCCCGTGCCAGAGCCAGCTCCAGGTAAGTGCTGGGGAATCCATGGCTGGGATCAGGGGCACGGCGAGACCCTCATGCCATGCCAGCCCAAAGATGGACTGGATGAAATTAATAATGACCCTATGGTATGAGATCTTATTAATCAACCTTTTCTTGAGATATACCCAAAATCCTTCAGGCAGTAATCCAGTCACTGACATGAAAGTTCAAATTCTGGACCCTCTTTGGTTGCCCAATACGGGACACTCTCAGTCCAATAAGCATCATATCAAAGATTTGGTGTGCTTCACACAGGCTGGGTTTTACTGGGGCTGTAACACTGAGGTACATGGCTTGCCACAGAAATCTGGGCAGAGCCTTGCAATACGCTACTGCAGCCCGTGCTGCCTTAACGTCATTTAGAAGAAGTTGAAAACCAAACTGATTTGCTTGGCACAGGAAGGAGAGCTTGTTCCATGAGGTCTGAACAGCTGATAGGCTCAAAGTTAAGAGTAGACCTGAATGGAGAGTTTAGAAATAAAGTATTTTAAATGTGTTAAGAAATTAGCTGCATCCCTGAGCATCCACCAGAAAGTAATCAAACCTTGTCAAAGAGAAATAACAAGGGAAATGTTTTCTTGGTTCATGTGAGAGGGTATCAGCAGCTCACCTTCCGCAGAGGGGCCATACTTCCCTGCCACACAGGCAGGAGAGCAGTGCTGCAGGCGCTCCAGGGGTTGGCCTTACACTGGAGTTTTTCAGGAAATACCTCACTTTTCCGTACACAAGGTGCATCGTGACATCTGAGCCAGCAGTTAGACTCCATTCCGTAAACCCTGCCTGTCCCCCAAGCTGACGTTTTATACTAATTCCATTATTGCTCCTATTCCTCTCCTAGAAGACCGGGAAGGTTTGGTGCTGGTAGTGGAGCTTCTCTCTGTCTTTGCACAACAACAAGGACGATGCCACGGGAGAGCTCAGCCGTGGTCACTGGGTCAAGTTGTTCAAGGCAAATGCAGTTACATCTTCGGGTTCTGGAAGAGCTACTGCTCACGGAAATCACTCAGCTCAATATGCTGGGCGTGTTCAAATGCTCCCTTTCTTAATGCTTCAAAGCAATATTGCAAAATTGAAGGAAATCCACTGAATAAAAAAGGGGTCTCCGGTTCTTGAGGACAGATGACTAAGGAGATTGGTAAGAAATTATAGCTGGAGGAGGTCAAGGTTACAGAACTTACACATGTGAATATTCAAGTAAAACAAAAGAAAAGGAAAGCAAGAGAGGAGCCCTCGCTGTAGGCAGACATAAATGAAGTGAGACATTAAGTGAAGTACAGAAATAACAGCAGATTTCCTGAACTGGTCAGATCACAGAATGAAACAACTCTTGCCCTAGGGAGTTTCCTGAATCTTTAGATGATAAGCTCAAAACAAGCAAGAGCCACCAGCATCTAAACTGGCGCCGCTGCTGCTGCGAGGGGCAGTGCCTGGAGCCTTGGAGCTCCGGGGATGGTGGAAATCCTCTGTCCTGCGTCATCACCCGCGGGTGTCATCACCTCTGCTCGGTTGGAGACCACCGCCTCACATTCATTTAAACTCATGTTCTCACCTTTAATTCTCAGCTTTCTGCAGAAAGGATATCTAGAGCGATAAGCCTCCAACTCTGAGGAAAAACATGGCCCATTTAACCAAAATCCTGAAAAGTTATGCCATTAACTGTTCTTGCATGGCTGTGCATTATTTAAAGACACATTGTGCCCCTGATGACACAGAAAAGAGGGTTATGACCTTTGATATTTTTCTCAGTTTTTTCTATACAGAAACACTCATAAAATGTTCTAGGTAGCACTTAACACCTGCTGTAATAATCCGATGGAACGAATGTCACAGTTCTGCAGGTGTCCGCCTGAAAATAATCTCTGGACACAGAACGTGATCTCTCAGATGAGAAAGCGTGCGCAGTAACCTCCGGCAGCTGGACGCTTTGGGCAGCGACTGCTGTTCACCCAGCTGGCCAGACAGAGCCCCCCCAACCTGCCTTCAGCTGGATTTTCTCTTCACCTTGATTTTTTTGTTGGCAAGGAAGGTTATTTTGCACACCCAGAGCCTCCTGAGCGCTTGGGGAAAGGTATCTGTTCGCATTAGGCTGCCTGGTTACACAAACACAACCGTTATCTGAGCAGAGGAGACCAGGCGGCTCGTCCAGTGCCATGTACCATTTGTCACCCGATTGTTTCTACTGCAATTAACGCTAATCAAGTGCTCATCACAGCTGCAGCACAACGATGTCACGCACAAACCCTGGGCGCTGGGCACCGCTGCTGCAGGAGGCGTTGGAGGGGACAGACCAGCAGCGCTCTCCCATGTATATCCATGGATATTGAAATTATCCCTTTTTTTGCTTCTGGCCTGCAGGTACCTTCAGCAGAGATGATTTGGTTTCTCAACGGGCAAAACAAAGGCTTGCTGGCTGATGAAGAAATTAGGAGAAGTCGATGGGGAGATCATGGAGCATTCTTTTTTTATTTTTAATCTGGTCGTTGGACTTCATTATTCTCTTTTTTAGACAGCTTTAATTCCACCTCCAGATTTGCAGCAGGGATACAGCACAAAGGGGAAAAAAAAAAAAAAAAAAAAAGACAAAAAAAAAAAAAGACTTGTTTTAACACATTAGGTTTCCCACTGGAGAACATGTGCTCTGTTACGACTATGTTTTAAAGTGAGAGATGGAAAAGTCCTTCCAGTCACCAACCTCAGAAAAGATACCTGTGATTTCTGAAAAGTCAGCACTAAGTTTAGAAAAACACCCACCATTTCTTATAAACTGTGCCCTTTTTTTACAAACATCATCTGTAAGATTAAACTTATTTAAGTGCTGCGTTGTTGCATTGCTGGAAATGATGGGAGGTCAGGAGAAACTGCGGTCTCCCTCTGCAGAGGCAGAGGATAACACAGTCTGCTAAATCAGCTGTTATGGAAACATTTGTTATTTTGTTTATAGTAAGCAATTTATCATTTTATTCTTCCATTTTGTTGCTCAATCACAGGTTAAATATTCACCCAGTCAGAATAGTCTCATTCATTTCAAAGGCACTACATCAAAGCTGACCTTTCATTTAAGATTCTTTCAAGAGCCTCTATATTAAGATTAGTGAAAAGTGTAGTTCACACGGTGGAAACAGGCAGCCGTCCCTGGCAGAAGGTAACCCACAGTGCCTGAGTAACTTCTCTGCAGTATAAACAGTGCTGTCATGCTAAAGCTTTTATTTTTTTTTTTTCTTTCTTTCTTTCAGTAAAAACGTTCCTAAAGGAGAGAAGCATATATTAAAACCTACATTGGTCAATATTATCCTGCCTTACCCTTGATGCTAATTTTCCTTTCACAGAAGGATTTTTCACAAGCAAAAACTTCCAGCTGGTGGGTTAGACCTGCTGTGCCTTCCCCACACCGTGATGTGTCTGCTGAGCAGCGTGGGTTGGTGCTCTGCCCCCTCCGTGCCGGGCTTGGGGCGAAGGTGCTGGTCCCCCGCCTTCCCCAGCCTGGCAGCAGGCGGGGGTTACTGCCCAGTGACCCCTTTGAGGGGGATTACTCTGTTATTAGTGCTATTGCAATCTATTAACTCTATCGCCCTTTATTTAAGCCTCTCCTGGATGTCCCCACGTCCTGAATTCCCGGACCTGCTCGCTCGCTCTGTCTGGACGAGCAGCAGAAAGTGTCGTACAAAGCTCGCCACAAGCGCACGCGGCTGTAGCATCACCCCTCTTCTTGGCGAGGCCATGTTCTGTGTGTGTCCGACCGCTGTCCTGGGATGGGGGGAGAGGGATCCAGGCTCCCCATCCCCTCTCCAGGTGCAACCTCAGGAGATGCCCGGACCAGCGGCCGGAGGGGCTTGGTGAGGATCCGCGTGGCCAGCGCGTCGTGGCTGAGCCCATCCAAACCTCCAGCTACTACCCGGATCAATGACAATCTACCGCTCCCTTGTTTATCTGAGCCCAGGCACCTGTACACGGCTCCTCACATATATTTTCGTGCTAACTGCCATCGATTCCCGCGATCATTGGGCACCTCAATGATCTTGAACGGCGTCAGCCTGCGCCTCCCTTCCCAGGAAGTATAATAGTGATAAAAGCACTTCCCTATCTCGGAGAGAAGCAGAAAGATAAACGTATTAAAGACTGTGAGGCACTCAGATGCTACCGTGATTATCTCTTTTTAGACAGATGAGCTGAAGAACAAACAGATACTGCCGATTACAAGTTTAATACATACAAGTAAGAGATGACCTTGCCTTTATTACTATCTACACAGTTTAAGGACTAGTTGATTCAATAATAAGACACCCATAGTAAATATTTATGAAACATCACATCGCATAAAAATTATAGGTTATTTAAATTTAATTTGCATTTATACTTTCAAATCAGGTTATTATATAGCAGAAATGTACTAAAATTAAATTCATAATGCACATTACAGCAATTTGAGCAAATTGTACCTTGAAGCAATTTGTATTTAAAATGCAGTCTGTGTGCTTCTTCACTTTCCTGCAGCCTGTAAATAAATTTACAAAGCATTTTCAGTGACAGCCATAGTGTTCCAGTTGTAAATTGATGTAGTCTGAAACAAAGAACAATTACCACTTAAGCAGATCCTGTGTTACACTAAATCTTAAAGCATTTGAATTCCCTGGCAAAACAAAAGGAAGTGATTTTTCTTTCCTCCTTAATCCCCAGCAACAGTTCTTGTCAGGTGGCAAATGCCTGTGCGGTAACCCCTCGCCTGTTTGTCTTCCTGAACAAGCAGCGTTTAAAGGGGTCAGACTGCAGGCGGGCTGATGCAATAGCACGAGAGCAATGTCCAAACTGACAGCGCTGTAAATTGCGCAGTTTGGACCCATCTCTCCAGCAGCTGAGATTAAGTTAGTCATGAAACTCTCCCCAGCAAACAGTTCCATCAAAACAGTCCCTGAGAAGTTCAGGCTCCTCTGTTTCAACCACAGTCCTGAGTTAAAAAAAAAAAAAAAATAAAAAAATCTATGTATGAACCTGCACAGCAGCTTATAGCTTAAATGCTTCAAAAAGCAAAAAACCCATGGCACTTCCGAGGAGATGCCTGGAAAAATCAATCTGATGGCTGTAATACACTTGATTGCACAAATAAAATATGCGCACGCACTCCAGCACACACACACACACACACACACACACACACGTGTCTACACGCTTCTACAGGTTTTGGCGTCTGAACAAAAAGTCACCAAAAAAAAGCGGAGTTGAAATCCCATGGCGTTTCCATTTCCAAAGGCTGACTCATGGTGGGGGGCGGAGGGGGAGTGGAGCCACGGGCACCCCCAGCTGTGACCGGTGGGGGACGGGTGTGGGCTTGGTCAGAGAAGGTGAAAGGGACCATTTGCCATCGTCAAACGTCCTGGGTTGGACCTCAGTGCCCAGGAGGTCCCATGCCGTTGGTCTTCCCAAATCCACCTTGGTTATCCCAACGGGACACTCGGTCCATAATTCAGCTAACCAGAATGTTTTTTTCAAATTCCATACTTTCACACAGGTTTTTCTTTTATTTGTAATTCTCTAGATATTTAATTATTAAATGAAAATTTAAATATTTGGGAAAGAAGAAAGGAAGCGTTATCTTGTACTGCAGAATCCATTTCCTCTTATAAAAAAAAAAAAAAATGTAGAAAGGGAAGCAAGACCCAAAAAGTTCTTTTGAGAGATCTAGCTCAAAAATGTTGAAAATATGTATGTATGGGGAAGCTCAGACAGGTCACGGTTATGACATGCTTAACTTTCTCCTACCATCACATTTACCCCAAAATAACAAACAAGCGAAGGGAAAAGAAGTTGCCTTCCTTGGAGCTGCCCAGGTGGGTAAGTGCAGTCAGTGCGCAGGCCCGGAGCCCGCTGGACGCGGGACACCGGCAGGTCCCCTCTGGGCCGTGAAGGGGACAAAGCCCCCGGGTGTCCCCTGCTGCGGCCTGGCCCGGGGAGGCTGCGGTCGCTCCGGGGGCTCCGCGGCGGTACCGAGCTCCCGGGTGCCCCCCTGCTCTCTGCAGGGATGCGGGGGAAGGCACAGGAAAAAGGCAGCAGAGTCAAGACGAAGTTTCATCCTCAGGGGAAAGTGTGGGTTAATTCAAACGAGATTTTTTTTTTGTGTAGGACAATATTGATTTCAAAGTGACAGATCAAACATAAACATTTCCATTCACAGTGACATTTATTTGAACATTTCATTTCAGATGTTGAAATGTTTCTTTCTTAATTAGCATTTTTAGTTTTGCCATTTTAAATCGATTTCTTAAATTGCGTTTATTACACTTTTTCTATTGGCTTTCTCTTCCCTTTGGAATGAAAGCAAACCTTGGACCCTCAGCGTTTCTTCCCAACCCAGGCTGCTTTTCCAGTGTAATATATTTAGCAGTCACATTTCCTGGGTGGTCGATCTCCTTTAATTATTTACTTTACTTTTTTTCTTCACTAATATCCTTACCCCTTCAAAAAGCTAAGTGTGACTTTTCAGAAGGTTAACCCCCGTACTGATTGCTCACGGGGGAGCCTCGGCTCTGCACGGCCAAGGCCAGGATTCTGTACATTTACCCCGCACATGACATACAGGTTTCTCTTACAAGCAGGTACAAGCTGACGGGTGCCGGTGTGCGCCTCACCCCTCACTGTTGGAAGGCTGCAGGGGCACAACGATTTCAGCACTGAACACACTCCTGAAAGTGAGATGGTTAATAATTCAGCAGTGGCGTTCGCCAGAGAACTGCACGGGGAACAAGCTTGGCTTTGTACCCCGAGATAGGGCAGCTGGAGGAAGCTTTGCCGTTGCACTCCTACGTGAGCAGCCCAGCAGCCGTTGGACATGGTCTGTCCTACCCTGCACACAGCAGCAAAACATCTCCTCAAGGATTTGAAGTCATCGTAGGGAAAGATTTTGCCTAATTCCCCCTCTGCATCTGGGACTCCGCTGTACCTTTTCTGCAATATCTTCATTCCCTAATGAGAAGACGGTGTGTCTTTCAAGGTGACTAAACAGAGCTGAGCCAATGCATTTGCTGTATTAAGTCATTGATTTTTGGATTCAGATATAAATCCAAAAAAGCTGGTTATAGAATTTATATTCCTTATGAATAGAAGATATTCACACATTTCTTAAATCCACCCAGTTCCTAAGAGGAATAGTTTTCCTCTTCACTCTGAAAATGTTTGTGTCCTGTTGATGCCTCTTTCAACGGTTTCTTTAGAGACTTCGTTTCAGAATCAGAGGTAGACTATCTCACACCTGTTTGTAAATAACACACAGCAATTTTGTTGCTGTTGTTGAATATAACGAAGTGAAAGAATAAAAAGGAATATTGTTTGACTATTCCATGACTAAATTTAGCTGATTTTTAAAGCACAAATTCCAAGCAGGTGGCCTTTACCTGAGAAGTGAGCCCGTTCAACTACTCTCTGCAGCACGCTCATGCATTTTCCTTCACAATGAGCCCCTGCAGCCTGGTCTGACAGTGCCCGTAGTGCCCCAGCATGGGTGGGTGTGTGGGGAGGATCATGGTCGTCCTCAGCTCAGACCACCCCGGGCTGCCTTGGATGGGCTCCCCATGGCCAAACCAGCCCCAGCATCCCAGTCCTGCTTGGCATTGCTGCTCCAGCATCCCCGGCCCTGCTCACGGAAGGGACATGTCTGTGCCCTGGGTAGCAAGCTAACACAAAAATTGCTGTGGTAGCTGCCAGAGCCTTTAAAATGTAACTCTGTGGGTGTTCAACACTTGCTTAAGACACCTTGGTCCCACTTTTTTGAACCTCAGGCCCATATCTCCTTTGCTGTGCAATCAGGCCAAGACAAATGTTCTCTATTTCTCTTGCTGAAGCGGCAAGTTGGAGAAAGGAAGAAGGAAAAGGAACACAAATGAAGGTGAGAACAATAATCTTAGAGAATAGGACGTGTTAAGGATATTTGGACAAAAATATGAAATGCTTCTCTACAAGGAGGTGTAGAACTCAGATCTTCCCTTCCCAAAGGAGTCTAATCATGTCAGGTCTTCAGGTCATCTTTTCTCTCACATCCAGAGGACCTTTATATTCTGTGCCTAATAAGAGCATTTTAGGAGAGTCATTGAAGGCTCCATCCTGCCAACAACCTAGAAGAACAGTTTATTGGACTGAAGGGATGAAAAAGGGAATTTAATCTGCACCTGCCATGGGTCATGAAGCCTTGGTGGAGGAGGGCAGGGTATGGGATGCACTGCAATATTTCTTGAGTCTTTGGAAGAAAAGCTGGTTCCCTTTTTAGCATCTGACTTCTCTGAATCATATCCTTTACATCAGGAGCATCCTTGCACTCAGAGCCATTAAGCTCAGGGGTTCCTCTGCTGGGGTGACCAAGCACTCACCTCCTCTCTATGGCATGAGTCCAGGAGCCTGAATCCACAGGAGAGGGCTTGGGCGGTGCTCCTGGGTGAAGCAGGTTGTGATTAGGTCATGTGTAAAATGGTGTAAAATGAGTTATTCCTGTCCCAGTACAAAGTAATGCAGGGATCTTGCATGGTTATATATGTTCTAGTCAAGGGGCTTCAAACCGTGGGGACGGCAGACCGTAAGGGAGTCTGTGCACTGGTTTTCTGGGATCAGTGAGAGGCGAGGAAGGGAAGTCCAGATACACCGTAATGTCAGCTATGTATATGAAATTTCTGCAGCACCTCCAGCTGAGCTGGAAATGTTTACAGACTGCCATCTTGAAACCAACTGAAAACAATTAAAATATATATGACTGTTAATAAATTGTTCTGGTAATTCACCTGGTAGCACATTTTCTCCATAAGAACAGAAAAAGTTATGGATAATATACATGTACAAGCTTTGAAGTTTGAAGGATTACTGTATTTGCCTTCAGTAGTTAAGACTCTTGATTAACTGGCCACTAAAGCTGTCTTGACACTCTTCATCAATGAAGCTCATTAAATCTAGACTCATGGCCAAATTCCTCTCGTGTCAGACTGGATGTCCCAGAGTAAATGTCTGCAGCGTGCCATGCAGTGAACTGTGGCACACAGAGTTCATCCCAGTAATGGCTCTATTTCTATGTCAGTGACATTAAACCCTTGTCCACTTATCTGCCCAGATTATGCTGATGACCATGCAGTTGCGGTGAATGAAATTCACATGATTAATCGTCCATAACGTTGGAAACCCTTTCCTGCTGGAGCTGTCGATTGCTGGAGCAAGCACAGCTCATTCCTTCAGACACAAGCTAAAACCCCAGGTCTTTACGACTCTCATCTCACGGGGGCGAGCTCTGGCCCCTGTGACCCATTCCCCAAAGACCAGAGCAATCAGTGTTCAGGTGCGGTAAAATTAAATCCAGACAAAAAAAAAAAAAATCTATCTTTTCTACCCATCCCGAAAAGTGATTCTTTCAGATTTGTTACTGCAGAAAACAAATAGAAAGATTGAACTTCAATTAATTTTTCAAGCATTGTTGCCATGCTCTGCAAGATATTGACAGTTAAATATAGAATTGACAACCTTGGGGTCAGTAGAACAAAGACTATTTTATTTTAGCTTCTGAAATATTGAATCCAGACAGCTGTGACAGTGAGTAATTGCCCATGCCCTTATTTAGCATACCAAGTGACAAAAGAAGATGAACTTTCTGTCTAGGTACAAGGGTGTCCTCTTCACAATTTGTATTACCAAGAGCATCATCTAATCCATTTTTAACCTGATAGTGAGCATGCTAAACTCTGATCCTTTCAGAGTGAATTTGGACTATAAATGACATGCAGGAATACGTCAAGATATCTCTCACTGTACTGTGTTTACATGGCCATTTACATTGGTAGCGGGGGGGGGTGGTGGGGTGGGGTGTGTGTGGGGGGGCTGCAGGGGTGGCTTCTGTGAGAAGCTGCCAGAAGCTTCCCCCATGTCCGACGGAGCCAACGCCAGCGGCTCCAAGATGGACCCACCACGGCCCAGGCTGAGCCCATCGGTGGTGGCGGCAGCACCTCTGGGGTACGGTATTGAAGAAGGGGAAAAGTTCCCGTGCAATGGCAACTTCACCGGGAGAGAGGAGTGAGAGTGTGAGAGACACGGCCCTGCGGACACCCGGGTCGGTGAAGGAGGGCGGGAGGTGCTCCAGGCCCGGAGCAGAGGTTCCCCGGCAGCCCTGGGGCAGCCCGTGGGGACGCAGCTGTGCCCCGTGCCCAGGGAGGTCACTGGGGAGCAGAATCCACCGGCACTTGGGGAGGGCCCCACGCCAGAGCAGGGGGATGCCCAAGGGGGCTGTGACCTGTGGGAAGCCCACGCTGGAGCAGTTTGGGAAGAGCTGCAGCCCGTGGGAAGGACTCACGTGGGAGAAGTCGATGGAGGACTGTCTGCTGCGGGAGGGACCCACGCTGGGGCAGGGGAGGGGTGTGAGGAGTCCTCCCCCGAGGAGGAGGAACAAAGGGTGATGAACTGACAGCAGCCCCCATTCCTTGTTCCCTGTGCTGCTGTGGGGAAGAGGGAGAGAAGTGGGGAGCAAAGCCGAGCCCAGGAAGAAGGGAGGGGTGGGGGGAAGGTGTTTTTAAGATGTCATTGTGTTTTTCACTACCCTGCTCAGATCTGATTGGTAATAAATTAATTTCCCCAAGTCGAGTCTGATTTGCCCATGATGGTAACTGATGGGTGATCTCTCCTTTCCTTATCTTGACCCATGAGCCTTTCATTACATTTTCTCTCCCCTCTCCATTTGAGGAGGGGGGTGATAGAGCATCGCTGTGGAGCGCAGGTTAACCCACCACAGTCACCTTTGAACAGCAGAGGTACTGTGCAACCCATGACCGTCAGCAAGGCTCTAGTAATTCAGTGACATTTTGGCATTGCCTACTCTGCTCTTATTACTGCATTTCTATATCAGTTTTCCCCAGGTCAGTATGAGAATTATATGGTAGATAGACAAAGTCAAATAATTTTGGTGTGTTGGATTTTATATTTTTTTTTAGCAGTGACATAAGTGTATTCAAAGAGACTCTTCCTTTTCACAAAATACAGTATAACAGACACTAGGGAGTGAAACCTGATGTACTTTGGATGTCTGTGAGTAAATGGAAGATGACAGCCTGGATCTCTCTAAACCTATATAGAGCTGTAAACTAAATAGAAAAAAAAAAAATCATATTCTTTCCAGGGACCAGGTTAAGATAATCACTCTACTCATGGGCTTGCTTCGAAGTTGATTTTATTTCCACTAGTGGATTCACCTGACCATTGCATTTATAATTTGTTTTAGAGTGCATTTAAAGAAAATTAATCTGACTGATTATGGCTGGCAGCATACTTCTCAGACTGCGCAAGGTTAAGGACTAGTGCCCCATTACCACCCTTTGAAACAAGGGCTCTTCGCACCTTCACGGATTTTGGTCAATACCTGAGTCAACAGAATAACATAAAACTAAGCTGCGTTCCTGGAACCACAGAACAGCTGATGTTGGAGGCACCACTGGAGGTCACCTTGGCCAATCCCTTCTCCAGCCGGGTCACCTAGAGCAGGTTGCTCAGGACTGGGTGTAGTTGGGTTTTGAACATCCCGTAGACGGAGCCTCCACAACTTTCTCGGCTCCAGTGTTTGACCACCCTCAGAGTAAAAAACAAGGGTTTTCCTGTCTTCAGATGACATTTCATTTGTTTTAATTTGTGCCCGTTGTCTCTTGTACTGGGAGTCAGCACCAATACAGAGTCTGTCTCCATTTCTTTATTGCCCCCCATCAGGGCACACATGGGTAAGATCCCCCTGAGCTTTCTCTTCTCCAGGAGGAACAGTCCCAGCTCTCTCAGCCTCTCCATATGACAGATGCTCCAGTCCCTTCATCACTTTTGTGGGCCTTTTCTGGAGTCACTCCAGTAAGCCCATGTCTGTCCCGTCCAGGGGACCCTAGTGCTGGAGAGCAGAGGGGCAGGATCCCCTCCCTCCACCTGCTGGCCACGCTCTGTCTGACGCAGCCCAGGAGACCAGTGGTTGTCTCTGTGATGTTGGCACATTGCTGGCCTGTGCACAATTTGTTCTCCACCATGACCCCCAAGTCCTTCCCTGCAGAGCTGCTTTCCAGCTGGGCAGCCCCCAGCCTGTACCGGTGCCTGGGGCTGTTCCTCCCCAGAGGTAGGACTTTGCACTTCCCCTTATTGAACTTCACGAGGTTCCTCGCAGCCCATTTCGTCAGCCTGCCGTGGTCTCTCTGGCTGGCAGCGCACTCACCTGGTATATCAACCACTCCTCCCAGCTTTGTACTGACTGCCAACTTGCTGAGGGTGCGTCTGCCCCATTCTCCAGGACGTTGACAAGCTGTTAAACAATATTGTCCCCAGTATCCACCACCGGGCTACGCCACTAGCAACTGACCCCAGCTTCCACTTCATAGTGTTGATCACAACCCTCTGGGACCATTTGTTCAGGCAGTTTTCACTCTGACTCATTGCACCTACAAGATCCCATTGACCCTAGGTAAATCCTATTTAAATCTAACAGGCAATATTTTTAGAACAGGATACATGAAGCAAAATGCACAAAACGCTCCATTGGTTCATGTCAGGTCAAGTCAAGTTGAATAAATTGATGCATCGTGTGGTTCTTAATAGGTTCAGCCTTAGGGTAGCTGCACCCTTACCAATTCATGTGAGTTACTGAAATCAGCCTGAAAGGAAAAAGTGTAGTGTCAGCCACAACTCTCCCTGTCCCCAGAGGCAGAGAGCACTCACCACATGTCACACTGTCAGGGTAGTTCCCCAACATGGGACTTGGAGACATAAGTCAAGTGTTGCCCATTCATGAGTTTCTGGAGTTATCGAGAAGTTCTTAAACCTGGGAAGATACATGAGATCACGCACAGCAGCCTGTCCAGACAAAAATGCTTGTAACCCCCCTGATCTTCAAAGCCCCATCTACTCAGGGATGAGTATACAAAATCTTGACATCGATAACCGAGGCACAACATGAAGCCCCGGCTCCACCAACGCTGGCTTACAGAACAAAGATTTTGTGGGAACTGGGGCCTGCTCCAGCTCTGCTGAGGGCAAAAGTCAAAGTCTGTGGAAGTCAACGAGAACAAAATCGGCCTTTAAGACAGAAATCATGACCATACACAACCAGACAGATGAGGTGGTTCTGTGTAACATGCCACCACTACCAGGCTCCCATTGGCAGGAAAACTCAAAAGCCCTGAAAAATGGGCCTGTGTGTCAAGTGTTCATCATGGGTAGTAGTGAGATTCATAAAAGGACAGGGCAGAAGTCAGTCTAGCTAACGAAAGCCCAGCTGGAGCTGGGTAAGCTAGCTGAACTAAAGTGTTGATGGTCCTTGTAACAAACCCAACCTACTCTGTTGTTTTGGTGAGTACACACTGTACAAGGCATCCATTAGTACTAGTGGTAAAATTGCACTTTGTTTTGCCAATTCCCAGGCCTGGCACAAAGGACGCAGCCAGCATCAAGATGAACCAATAACCAGATTGTACCTGACACAAAAGGGTCAGTACATGGGTGAGCGCTGGGGGCACAAACAAGCCTATCAGGTTATACATAACCGACATCAATCCCAACGACCCCAACAACGACACCGCACGACCAGCAACGGGGGCAAGAAACAGTGAAATAGAGTCTCCCAGAGAAGGGACGGGAGACAACCAGGGCAACAGCCCAACACATCAGACCAAGGAAGCCCCATCACGAATCTCTACAGAGCCCGCGTTTACAAAAGCCAGACCTGCCTGGAGCCCAGTCCCAGGGAGGCGGGAGGTCCTTCCCCAGCAGGGAACTCTGCACGGGGCATCCCCCTCACACACAGACACTGCCCCTCCTGCCAGGGGTCCCGGCTGTTCTCCCTGCGTGGGACCCCTGACCTTGGGTTACTCACTGCGGGACCCCTGGGGCTCCTTTACCCCATGGCTCTGTCTGCCAGGCCGCCCCACCCTGGGGGGGAGCCTAAAGGGAAACTCACCCCCCTTTGGGAAGGGCTGGGGGGATCACCCAGATGTCAGCCTTATGTGGGGCTGGGGGTGAGACCCCGGCATTTCATACATACAGCACAGTGTCTAAATGAAAATAAAAATATTTACATCTAAAAGTAATATTCTCTTATCATCTAACGTTAGTAAAACCTTCTCATGCTCTGTTCACAGATGTTATTCAACAGTTGTTTCTGGCAGATGTGTGGTTTTATTTCATTCTAAACCACATGTGTCACTAAATATGATTTTTTTTTTCCATAATTGCAATTGGTTGTATGTTGTACTTATCATGATTCAAGGTATTTGGAAAACTCTGCTGTATTGAGAAAGGGAAGCCAGTTCCGTTTGAAGGTTTCCATCACCAGACTCACCAGATGGTCCATTTGCCGGGGTGGAGCTGGAGCCTTTTCTTGCCCCTGTCCCTGCTCGGGTACCCCGGGGCTGCACCCTGGTGTGGCGGTCCTTGGAGCTCACATTCAGTTATTGGCATTTTTAGGAAGAGGCACTAGAGCAATGGGACTATTTTTCTCAATATTAGTTTTTCTGTGCATTTACCTTCTAGATAAGTATGTTCATTTTGATCAATAAACTGAGCCTGTAGATGGTAGAGGAATTTGTCCTAATGGCAACACTGAAATGGTGGGAAATGCCAAGAAAGGTGGAGAGAATATTGTTCAATAAACATTGAAGAAAACTGAAAGATGTCCGCTGGCAGGAAAAATTAATATTACTCTCCTTTTGAGATCAAAGATTTCTCCAATGCCTTTTATTTTCTTCAAGGGAAAGAAGACCCTCATGGTCAGTGTTTTTGTAGGCTACAGAAGTGACTGCTAAGGTCTAAAATGAAAAATATGGAGCACTTTTAAATTCCCGTTGGTGATGCTCAGAGTCACTGTACCGCAGCACAGAGCCTGACGATTAAAAGGGAGACAGAGTGCTCCTCCATGGTTGGCATCACCCTCCCGAAGCCCACACCTCAAGTTTTGTTTTTCACAGCAAACAGTTCAAAGCTGACTCTGTAGCTCCTTCTCACTTCAGAGGCAGCCAAACAACCCAAGTTTCCAGTAATTGTGGATAATAATGTGGCAGTGAGGGTGAAGGAGGCACTATTAGAAATAGTGTGGTTTTATACCTTGAAAAATGCCACCTCCCATCACAGACTGAGCTGGGTACAGGCGCTGGCAGAGCGGAGGGAGCTGCAGGAGCTCTGTCCCCATGGACCATGCTCCTGTCCATCAGCAGATGACAGGTGGGACAGAGTGTGCACCCCCGGGTGAAATCCAGACTGCGGGTGGCTTCTGCCTGCCTCTGGGCACTCAGAAGCAGGATTGTTCTTGCAGGTGGGACGGTAGGATCTCCAGATTCACAGAGGATTTCACATTTATGTGTCAAATCTGAAAAATTATAGGGAGCAGAACAAGGAAAACTGCACCACAGAATAACAGGATTATTGCAGGAATGCAAGAGCCGCTGCAGAGAGGAGCAGGTAGATTTGTTATTCACCCAAGGGTTTTTTTTTGTGCCCAGACCTCCTACTTATTCCACTGCCAATGACAACAATTTGAATATTTACTGGCTTCAGGTTGATGTTGAGAGGAAATATTGACAAAGGCTGTAAGGTGGACATCACCCTCGAGCAGAGGTGGAAGTTATGTATATCGTGATGCCTGGTAAGTGTATAGAGATGGAAATGTTACTGACCTTGTGTTAGTGACGATGGCTGAGCTCCAGTGGGGATTTGAGGGTGAAGACAGGAGGTGGTACAGTGAGTGCAGGACATTGGGACAGAAGGGGCTGGAAGATGCAGGGCTGGGAAGGGAGGATGTGCCCGGAAGGACCAAGGATGGGAAACACAAACACTAATCAAAAGGGAAGAGAAAGAGGTAAAATACTGCGTGGGAAGGAAAAGGAGGAAGGCAGCTGGGACAAAAACAGTGGTGAAAGCCATGTGGAAAGGGTGGTTGTGCACACTGATCAGGCGAAGAGGGGTAGCAGGTATTCAGAGCACAAAATGATCGGCACAGGGATGCGCTCAGGCTGAAACACACCCAGAGGTACCTCAGGGGGAGGAGATGCCTCCACAAGAGCCCTCTAACCAGGCTGGCTTCTTTAGCCTGGACAAATGAAGGCTGAGAAAGGACGTGATTGTTCTCTACAAGCACATCAAGGGGAAAACATCAGGGAGGCATAAAAAGCCATTTATTCTGAAAATAATTTTGGCATAAAACCAAATGGTGATAAACTGGCCATGAATAAATATATTCTTGAAAAGTATGGTGGTGTCATTAGAAAGAAAGTTCCTAAAGATTAAATCTTGCAGATCCATGAACGGTCTTCCAAGGGGAGCAGTGGCTGCAGACGGTATCTTCATTTCTAAGCTCAGTGAGTTCATAAAAAGGAACAAATCGCTGCCATCCCAGAGCACCGGAGCTGGTAGCCCAGGAGTCCTTCCCAGCCCTGCACGCCTTTGTTCCTGTGCACGTAAAAATGTGCTGCTGCTGACAAAATGGTTTGACATTTAAATTATGTTAATTTAATAAGCATCGAATGAGATGACATGACTGAGAGCTCAGCTGCAATTCCAGAAGGCGCAGCCCTGCCCAGACAGGCTGCAGCCTCCTGCCTGCGGGGCACAGCCCGGCTCTGCCAGCTGGCGCGTGTCCCTGCCCAGGACGGCCGGGGCATCCCGAGAGCCGCAGGGCGGGCAGCCCCGCTGCACGCGGAGGATGGCGGCAGGACGGGTGGGATCTGCGGGCGCTCCAGATGTTGTCCCTTGCCCCTGAGAGAGAAGCATTTGCCCACAGCTTTTTGCCGGCAAAAGCTGATGTCCTGCTCCTTGAAGGACATCTTCACCCAACAGAGTGGCTCCGGAGTGTCGCTACCTGTTTGTGCTCCCAGGCAGGAGGAAAGCAAAGTAGCCTCACGGAAGAAAGAGCAACGCATCGGGACCTCTTCCCAGATCTTCACACCCACATCTTCCCTGGCATGCAGTGAGTGACCCTGCCTGGAGCTTGTGTCATCATCAAAGCTGGAATAGTAAAGACAAAGGAAAACAGAAAATTTCCACAGAGTAAGACAGTTCAGCTACAACAGAAGATAAATTTGTCTTCAGTCCTGGAAACTGATCGGGAAGACTCTGGTTTTATTACTAAAAAAAAATAAAAAAATTCAGTAGCAGTTGTGGCAAGTAAGAGCCACACACAGAAAAGAGATTTGCAGATCTCTGCCTCTTTAGGAGACAGATTTGTCAGAGTTCAGAAGAATAATTTACTTTGTCACTGGTAGAATCTCTAAAATATTATAATAGATTGCATCTGTGGAAGGAAAGTACACAAAGATGTTGACTGAACAAAAAAATATGGAATTGGTTGAAAAGGTTTAATAAATGAAAAAAAAAAAAAAATCCTTTCCTGGCTGTTTTTTCCAAAGTATTAAAGTTTAATATCTATTAGATGCCAAACTTATGTATGTTTGCTGACTACAGTAATGGAACAGAATATTTATGATAATATTCCTGCCTTCGGAGGGGCGGGGAAGAAGTGAAATTAAAATCTAAGAACTAAGAATCTAAGAGTTTTTTAACTATTTTAAGAGCGATTTTCAAAGGACCACTAGAAAGAGACAGCCTCATTAAAATAAGCCAGGATATTGTTTTTTCTCTTTAATAGTTTTGTCTTAGCTGACACCTAACCAAATTTTTAAAAACAACCTACAGACAACATCAATATTGTTCATCTTGTAAAGATTAGAAATTCAATCATAACAGTTTTTCAATTAAATTTTGTATCTGGAAAAACCTTTGGCTGGGTAATAATGTCAGATTGTGCAGCGTGATGGAGGCCCAGGAATGTGTGAAGAGAGATTCTATTTACACGAGGTCTCAACTCTGCTCTCATTCACAAAATTTCATAGAGTTACTCCAACTTTACACTCCCATTTTCCTAGTTTAAAGCAAGCCGCTTAAAAAAAAAAAAAAAAAGGCTCCCATGAAGTAAGCTCAAATCTATTTTTCTTAGAGTATTCATTCTTGTTTTCTCCAATTTCCTGAAGTTCTGTAATCTGTGTGTGTAACAGACTGCAGGAAAAGCAGCCAGAATTCATTTACAAATACATTAGATTTAAAAGGCAACAAAATGATCCATAAGTGCGGGAGTATATTCCACCAAGAAATGGTTGAGAAAATGATATGTAGTTGAGAAATGTGTTCTGAATTATTAATCAAACTCTTTGAATAAGTGTTCTGTGTGGAGGAACAACCTTGCAGTAATCCCCGCCTTGTCTGTGGATCATGTACAAAGCTATCAACAGTGATTCAGAACATTATTCTTCTCGTTTAGATTTTCTGAGGTGAATTCCTTCTTGAAAAGAAGCTGAGCTGGCATGGTCAGAGCAGTGCAGGGGGATGGGGTGCTGGGGAAAAGACGACCTCTGTTCGCTCAGGGGGGACCAGGGCTCCGCGAGCGCCCCGCTTCACACGTGCAACGCCTTTTTCTGTCCGTGCGTGGCTCAGGACTTTTGTATAACCCAAACAAGGCTCTGAAGGTACTATTTGAAAGTTTTTTCTTCCCCCTTCACTCATTTTTGATGAAGCGCTGTGTGCCTGGCATTGCGGCAGAGGCGGTGGGTTGGCTGGGACGTGACGCGAGGGCCGTGGAGCAGGGCTGGATCCCCAGCCTGGCCCAGCCCGTGCTGGCAGGACCTCGGCAGGGGGGAGAGCAGGTCACCAGCAGCACCGGCTGGTTAAAGCATGGTGATGGGCACACAGCGTTAGAAATTTAGGATATATTGATCCTTTGCCTGGCTACACAAGTCTTGCCTGAAGTGGAATCCCATGACAAGAAAAAAGTTGTTTTAGATAACTTTATCCTGGCAGGGGAATCAGCTACAAGTGGAAGAAAAGAGACACCGGCGTTACGGGCTCCAGAGCTATTTAAACTCACCGAACTGCAGCCAGCCACAAGCCCCTTCACCTCAAAGACAGTGTCTTTCTTATCTAATCGCAGCTCGCCGTGCACATGGCGCTGCTGGCCCTTCAGCGCTTCTGAGAAAAAGAACAGCCATTTCAAAATCAAGTTCTCTTGCAGTGAGCTTTGCTTTTCCTCCCCCCAAAGCACCAGGGCCATGGGTGACAGCCCGGCTCTCCGCCAGGGCAGCTGCCTGCCTGCTGCCGCTGCCCAAACGGCACCAAACGGACGGCTCCCACCAGCCTTCACCAGCGTACGCAACATTTTGCCCTTTGAAGAATTTTCCTGGAAAAAAAAAAAACCAAACACTTTTTTAAAAAAAATTATATATAGGCTACATGGTAAGCTCAGGTAACTGCAGCTAATTATGCCCATGCCAGGAGGCTCCCCTGGCTCCCCAGCACAGTACCCAGACCCCATCCTCTCTGAGAACATCCCTCAGATGCTCAGAGACATGAGGAGAGGGACCACAGTGCTGGACAGGTGACAAGAAAGGCCCTTTGTGACGGAAAGGAGTTCCTTTTCCCTCTGAATTTTTTACTCTGGCTACATCTATATCTTCCGTGGTTGAACTTTTTCAAACCTTAGCCCATCATCAGGTATCTGAAAGCTTCTTGTCTTTTCTGACAGGGCTATGCTGTAGCGGCTTAAGAGTATATTGAAAATGAGCCATCCTGAGTGTTGAACAAAAGCTCTTTCCTCTGCCTGCTTCTTTGCCTTCCTCTCCACAAATCTCACTCATAATGAGGACACATTTCTTTAATCTGCTATACTTTCCAGGCGCTGATTTCTGGGAGAGCAGCAGATGATTGGAGAGCACTGCGAGGAGCAAACTTGAAGGCTGAGAAACTGAAATAATAAATATACCTAGATTTATACTTGCACAAAGGGTGTTTTTGGTGATATGTAGCCGTGACATGTTTAGAGCGAGGATGTCAGGACTGGGGGGGATCAGAGGTTCAAACCTCCTCCAGCTCCCACCCTGGAACTGAGCAGAGCCACATGAGGACCCCCAGGCTCGGTCCCCCTGGACGCGGCTCAGGGCTGCCCCCAGCAGCACTGCGGACCCTGCGGTGGGGCAATCCCGCGCCGAGGGAAAGGCTGGATCCCAGCCAGTCTCCAGCTGAGAGACTCGCTGCCTGAGCTGCCCCTCTGGTCCCTAAAATCCAGGAGCTCTCCTTTCTGTTCTTGGGTGCTCAACACTCAGACACCAATGTAACACGTTACCTACACAATTTCTTAATCAATGCTCTTCCACACCTTACAGATACGAATGCTCTGAGAATGCTAATTATTTGCTGGGAGCTTTGTTTCATCTTTCGAATCTAATGATTGGTGAGGAGCTGTAGTGCAGCAAAATTGATGTAATACAGCAATGCTGGGAATCCCAGGATGAAGAAATGCAATTTTGTTTCACTCGTACATATGTATAAATTGTAATTCCTCTGCCGACTCCACAGGCATGGTGACACTATAATGCTCTAAGATGGAGGAAACCAAGGCGGCTGTGGGCTTACGTCTCCCAGAGGTTTTAAACTCATAATATGACTTACTTGCAACGTAATGCCTGTTTCAAAAAGCAATAGACGTTGCACAGATCTCTGCCCAGGCTACACAATGCGGCGCTCCTGAAGCTCAGCCACTCTCTCACCACTTCTGCTCTTCTCTAGGCCCTTTCCCCACGTTATCAGCGGGTGAGGTCTGTGAAAGGACCCACCATGGACGCGGCTGGGAGCCGCCTCCACTCACCCTCCTGAACCTCTCTGGTGAGGCCGGAGGATGAACCCCCACTTGTGCTCAAGGAGAAATTGTTCCACCTTCACTGAAAAGCCTCAGGGAGAGAAACCACATGAGCAGGTTCTCCCTTCCCAGCTACGATGTGCGCCCAGAGAGGACACACCCAGCTGCTCCTGGAGAAGGACGGACCATGTCTGTGCCTCCACGCCCTGCCCAGACCCTTGATCCTGCAGGAGCACCGTTCCCCCCCACTCCCTCATTTCTCAGCTGTCTCTGAGCTGGTTTCCTCCTTGGCACCATTATCTGATTTATCGCTTGTGCCCTGAAGCCTCACAGTGAGGCTCAAACACTCTTCTCCCACGTTCAAGGTGCTAATTCACAACCCGTCTGCTGTCAAAGGCAACTGCCTGCAAAGTGAGAAGGAGGCCACACAGAAATATCCATCAGACTTCCTGATGGCACAGACTGTGAAATGCTGCAATAATTTTCCTGAAGCAATATGCCACCAGCGTGACAGGCAGCACGTTGAGAGATCCCCAGATCGCAGCCATCGGCTCTGCCCCGACCCCGCGGTGGGGAACAGCTGGCACACGACATGCAAACCCCTGCGCTCCCAGCAGAAAGGGTCCGCAACATCCCAGTGACACACTGCAACGGTGCGCAGAGCAGGCGGAGGGAGAGCAGAGAGGGATCCCGGGGACATGCAGAGGGAAAACAAAGTCAGTGAGGCTGGGAGTAAAAGCAAGCTGAAGTGAATCCCTGTGGACATCTGTGTGCAAACCAAGCCTGCCTACTAACCCAGATAGGAGGTGCACAGGATGGCCAGGCGCCCTCGTGCTCTGTTTATGAGTAAACATTGATTTCTTACACATCCCATCTTTCCTTACATCATTATTTCTGTAAGCCTGGGACTGCAGCCTTAGATTCTCCAGACGAGGATCTGCTGACTGAAACACAAGCTGCTGCGCGCATGGCTTGCTGAGCAGTGCTGGTTGGCAGCAGCTGCTCAGAAATGCAGGCAGAGAGGGGAGGCAGCAGAAATCAGGCAGGGAGCAAGGAGCAGACAGCTGAGTGAGCTGCCTGGGACAATCCCCAGGGCCAAAGCTCTGAGGACAGCACGGTGTGTAGCTGCATTTTATCACACATTCTATGGCAAGTGACCTGTGTTGGATAAGTCAAGGTGCATAGCACTAATCAGGGGGGTACATGTCCATTATTTACTGCAGCAAATCCAAAACCTTACTGCAAAAATTCTTAGAAACCTTTTGAATGCTGATCCCTTGAGAAGTGAATGCTGAACATCTCTGTTCTGGGGCAGTCACGTGGCTTGGCCAGGCATCCCCTCTGACTTCTCTCTCTTGTGAGCGATGCCTTGGCCTCTTTGTGACCCTCATGTCAGGAGAGATGGAAACAGCCCATTTGCTGCCCGAAAGCTGTTTGAGGCTGAGGCCATCCATCTGTGTTCGTACAGTGCCTGGCGTGGACTCACTGATGTGCAGAAAGCTCCCGGGCTCCACAGTTATAGCATTGAATTATGGCGCTGATTGAAGCCCTGCAAATAGGAGCTCTGCTCCCTCCCCGATGAATTGGTGTGGTAGGGAGTGGGGACTTTCGAAGGTGAGAGGAGAAGGACGTCCCTCCTATCATCGCCTGAAACGACACCTGAACACAAACCTGCCCACGGATTTTTGGATGCAGCCTGGGCCGTGTGGGCACCACAGAAACAGAGATGAAGGAATATTTAGCTACCGAATATTGCACCTGCCCTGCACAGTTCATCCGACGTGCTCCAAGCTGACCCTGCTCTGAGCAGGCAGCTGGATGCAGACCTGCAGAGCTCCCTTCCCACCAGATCGGCCGAGTCTCATGAGTACTCTTGGATCACAGGAGGAGAACAGCACCAGGCAGAGCTCGTCTTTGTACTTGAGTGGCCAGAGGGGAGTTACCTTCTGCCCACTGCCCCTGTGCCCCGTCCTCAGGAGGGGATAACTGCCTGCCCTCCCTCAGCCCTTCGCCTTCCCCACGCTCCTCCGAACACGTTGCAAGCCAGCAGGGCTGGCTGTGGAGGACGGGGAAATGTACCGTGCTTGAAACATGGAGCTCTTGCTATTTGCTTCCCCCTCAAAAAATTGTCAGTGTAGCATCCCTTTGCCAGAGCTGAATTCCCCTATGACCAGGCTGGCTGCTCCAGAGAAGCATTTCTGGTCTATTTTTAGCTCAGCCCACACAGCCTGTTAAGTATTAAACTGATGGGGTAAAATTAACACATCAGCTACCTGCGGATACCAGGCAGGCTAAGTGCAAGGCAGTTTAACTAGCCCAGACATCACCCGTGAGTGCCCACATCCCGTGACCCCCAGGTTCTCACAGCCCTGGGCCGCAGCAGTAGATCCACAAGCAGCCTCATGTCAGGAGAGTGTGTTCGGCGCCAAGCGTGACGTTAGATCTGATCTTGAATTTGGCTTGACCCTTTGCAGTCTAGCCGGAGGGGAGATGCTAGAGGGATGAGTGATACCAGCGCGGTACCCTCTGAGAACTCGCTCGTGCTGGTGAAGCCTCACTTGACCAGATTGAGCTGTTTTCCAGCTCGTTTGAGCCATGTACCTTTGAGCAAAAAGATGAGCAGCTTGTCTCGCTGTAGGGGAAGGGGTAGGCAGCAAACAAAAGGAGAATATTTCCCCCCCTCCACTTCCATGTTTTGCTCCCAAGATCACTTATCTCCAAAGACAATTATAACCTTAAGTATACGCTGAAAATAAATCAACAGACTTAAATCATGAGAATGACACTGGCAATTCTTCTCAATGGCATTAAGGGGATTTGGTTTGGTTCACGTGGAAAATTTTTATTTTAAACATATCATTAAGAAAAAAAAAAATCCATGTAATATATGTGCTGGAATTGAAATGAAATCTGTCAAAACAAACATCTACATCAAATTTACAGAAAGAACAAATGTTTGATTAGGAACTGGTAATGTAGGATTTTCATTTCAAAGTCCTATCAAATGGTTAAAAATGTGTACTGTTCAGGGCATACATCAAAGGCACTTATAAAAAGTTTCATAGTTATATTTGGAAAATACTTATCTTTTCTGTGTGGACTTCTTGGGGCAAAACCCCAGTGCAAGCGTTACCTGTGAAAGCTGCAAAGCCACCGAAAAACCCAAATAAACATCTCTTTAAAAGCGGGCTCGGGACTCAGCGGGAAATTAGAGAGCAGTTAGCCTCTCTTTAAACGAGCAGGCACTAATCAGAGCCCTCGGCAGGTTCAAGGAGAAGGGCACGCTGTAAGCTCATTGCTAATGAAGAGCATCCATCCTCTGCTGGGGAGGGAAACCGGCCTCGGTGCGGCCAGCAGGGCCGACACCGCGAGCCGGAGCGCCCCAGCGCACCTCACCCCTCCCCACGCGAAGGCAAACTGGGAACCGGGGGCACATCTGCACTGACCATTTCACATTTCAGAGGCACCTCTGCTCGAGTGCAGAGGACGCTGCTGTAGGGTTCTGTCTGCTGTTAAATGACGTTTTCCTTGGGGAAGGTTCTTATTTTCAATCACAGGGGTGATTTTCCATTGGAGGTGAAGTGAATCACAGGCAGCTGGACTCGCACACAATAAAGTTTCCATCTCATCTTACCAAAAGGAGAAAAAGCAACCACAATGAGGAAAAAAAAAATGAATCCCACAGTAAAGAGTAGTGGTTTTGATTAAGATATATTGCATTATGCTCAGGTAGGATGAGGTAGAGGATTTAAAAAAAAGAAGTCATCCTTTGTCTTGATATTTGTTTGTGACTGCTACAGAAAAGGCAGGCTGTTAAAGCAAGCCTTTATAAAGGTTTATGAGACAGAAGAGCAAGAGCAAAAGTGGTGTAGAGACTTAAATGAATTAACCCCTAACCAGCCCCTCAAAAACCTGCCTTCAAGTCTGAGGACTTCACACTTGTCTCACAGCTCGCTCGCTCTTCACAGCCAGCTCACACACCTCCTCAGAAAGTCAGCTTCTCAAAATAATTCCTTTGCGTGACAGGACTGCCGGGACCTACAAATCAGGAACGTAACTAAGAACCTTCTCACTGCAAACGTGGACAGCCAGCCCCCCTGGACACCCCTGGCAGAGAAAGTCCTTGCATTTCACGGACACCAACCTGCCCCGGGGAGACGCAACATCTGCAGAACATGGTCCTTCAGCCCCAATTCACCTTTCTGCTAGGGCCACTCCCTGTGCAAACACACCCAGGGCAGAGCCATCACCACACAGGGCCGGGGAAACAAGCGGAGGGTGGTGGGGGATTGCTTCGGTGTGTCATCAGCAGCCCACGGGCTCAACGGGTGAGTCCCAGCTCCGTGGCTTCACAAAACAGACGCCCATTTTCTCATGGCACCGTTCTTCCCCCTTCTCCTTTCCCTTCTGCTCCTGCCGCTCACTGCCCTACTTATGTTTGCTTGTTTGCAAATAAAATGCGGTACGAGGTTGCTAAAAAATCTCATTAGCTGCTGTGGTGCCACCCGGAGATCTGTTATTACGGAAAGGATTATGTAACAAAGAAAAAGAGCATCGGTCTTCCTGGAGTGAGAAATCCACCCACACAAGTAGTTCAGATAGGGACTAGAAAGGTTGAAACTAGGAATTGATGCTGAGTGTTGGTGTCCTCTGAGAAACCATGGGCTTGCCAGAGCGAGCCGACAGCGCGGGACCGGGGGCACCCACGCCGGCTCATGCACGCCCTGTCGACGCGTGCCGCGAGGCAGTGGTTGGACTGATGGGAGTTCCCCCAGTCACCTTCTTCCCATCCCTGGAGTGAGCTGAGGTGTTAGGGAAGCCAAGGAAGCCAGCCTCGTCCTCATCATCTTTGTAGTCATTGCTCCACCCTGTATGGGTGGCAACGCCACCCTTTCATCCCGGCTCACTCCGAGGGGCAGCAGTCCAAGTTAGGGACCTTCTGTGCACAGACGCATGGATATGTCAGCATGCTCTGCATTCCTTTCTGCTTGTCTTGGCTATTTGTCTTTTATTTGTTTTGGGAGAGGGCAGGTGGAGAACTCCTGAACCTGCTGGAGGAATAGAAGGCTGCCAAAGCCTGTCTGCAGAGCGGGTCCCAGGCAGACAAGCAGTGAGGGAGCAGAGAGGCGGCGATACGGCCAGCACGCTGCTGGGAGCTCATTGCAATGACACAGACACGTTGCTGATTCTTTGCTGAAGCTGTTCTTGAGTGACCCATCACAAAAACTCATTGGCCATTTGAGGTGCTCAGGGGCTGCTGTTCCCGTATCCTGCAGCGGTTGGTCTCGCCCCAGCTGGCCTCAGGATCCGCTCGGTTCCTTCTGAGCCAGGACGGATCTGGCGGGTTTGGGCAGCTCTCCCCGAATATCGAGGTCTCATGTGCCTGAAGCCAAGGAGGCAAAAGCCACTCTCCCAGCCCAGCCTGGCTCTGTGATGACACACCTTGGTCCCAGGGAAGATGTAAGGGGAGATAAGCACTGAGATAACATTTCTGTGCTATTACCAATACCTGGTGCTTTGAAACAGCACTTCAGCAGGGAAGACTGTCAAAAGTATGACAAACACACTGAAAGCTGATATGATGTATTGTACTTCTTTTCACTCCAATAGCACTGAACTGGGAGAAGAGTTCTTAATCTCAGGGTCAGCACTCAAAGCCGTTCCCTTTCACACTGAACTGGCCGTGGGATGCAACAGTGAGTCAGAGCCGAGCTGGAGAGATGCTGCTGGAGAGAGCTGAGGCAGAGGGATCGGAGCAGGGCACTAGGGATGATCCTTGTGGAGTGTCTCATGGAAAAAGGTTCAGCTCATACACCCGTCACATGGAGCTACCGGAGCATTCAGTGACTGTGGCATCCAGTGGGGAAAACTGGAATAATTCCTGGTTTTTCAAATGGAGAAGAAAATGCAGTTCCAGATATCTGAAACTCACAGAAACCCCGGCAAGAAACCTTGAGGCAAAACCTGGACTATGACATGACACACCAGGAGCTCATCTTTTAACCCACATCTACCGTAATCTGAATAGACAGACGCGAGAAGGTCGCCGAGAAGGTATCTGTCAGTCTTGCCAAAAAGGCTTCACAAAGCCCGGTGGCTGGGAGCTGATGTTGCACAAATTAATCTCAGAAATAAGATGCAGTTTCCTTGGGATCGAAGTGATGAAAAGCAGAACCATGTTCCCCAGAGTAACGGATCTGCCACACGTGGCAGCGCTGGAATGAGCTGGGACAGCCCTAACCCAGCCCGGCAGCTGGCGCAGGGCTGAGATCGGGTATTGCAAATACAGAGGTCAATTATTACAGAGATCACTTACTAAAAATATAACCCTCAGAGGAGGCAACTCGTTCTCTGCCTCCCGTGCATCACCATAGCATACGGGCACCCAGGAGGTACCCAGCGCTCTCCCCTCGCTTCACAAGACGTGTCCCCCTCGGCACGGGGACCCCCCCGAGCAGGACAGCTCTGTGACGGGCTTAAGTTAAACCAGCAAATCACCCAGTGTGGTGTCTGACCAAAGAAGAGTTTTCTTTACTTTTCCAGTAAAAAACAAACAGTACTGAAGCATCTATTTGAAAGACAACTGAGAAGTGGGTGAGGGTTTAATTTTTTTTTACTAGTAGGCTGTAATTCATCCAAAGGTTTTCAGGTTTCTTTCACACATCTAAATAAATACTATAGTAGCTAAAGGACTTTTACAAAGTTGTAGAATCACCCACTCAAACTCAGGCTGGAAAAGATCCCAGGATGTCACCATCTAAGCTCCGCTCAAAGTAAGATCCACACTGTATTTACACCAGGCTGCTCAGGGCTTTGCCCAGTTGGGTCTCAAAAACCTCCAAGAACGGAGACTTTATAGCTGCTTCCACGAGCCCTTTCTGGAGCCTCATCATGTACCATTATCTAGAGGCATCAGATAGCAGCTATCCAGCCTCTTTGCTTTGTCAGTAAATTAAAAACCGGGCTGAATTACAAAGAAAACCTCTGTTAATAATACATGTGCGCTGAAATCGCAATCAGACTACGCAAAAACGGGGCAGTTTTAGCACGAAAAATTGTAAGTATGTCTCCAATATTTTAAGACAGCTCTAGATTTTAATGCCCGAAGCAAAATTCATTTCTTGAATGAAAAAGATATGATTCATTTTGCTTGACCTTATTCAGGGGATTTTAGATAGCTTTTTTCCTTGCCTGATTGAACAGCCTCATTTTTGTTTTACTTTGCATTCCTTTGTCTCTTTTTCTTCCTTTATTTCTTTTTCTGTACTATGGAAGGCTAAAAAACGAACCAAGACAGGGAGAAACAATATTAAATATTAGGTAGCAGTGGAATTAGAGCTCTCTATTAAAGTAAATAAAACTAGTAATTTCTAGTAATCTAAACTATCCATGGAAAGTTCTCATTTTCTTTGGAAATCCTTTTTCATGAATAATAACACTGCACAGATAACGTAACTCTTGATGCTTGAACAACCAGAAAAATCAAGCATTATTGATTCCCATGACAAATAAATCCTCCCTTAAGGTTGCAATCAAGTTTCCACAGACTTGGTTTTTTTGTTGTTTTTATGAACTTGTTCCCCCCTCGCCCTGTTGCAGGATGAGCTATAAATAGGTGCTGAGCGCCTGCAGAGCGTGGGGGATGCTCACACCTCCACAGAGCCGGCTGCAACAGCTTTCAGACTCTTCCCCTCAGCCACCTGTAGCTCCCGCTGGAAGCCTGGACAGAATTTTAATCGGACAGGCTCTGCCCGTCGTGCCTGCAGGGAAAGCATGGTCACTGTGGGCGGAGGTTTTGCCAACCCGTGTCTTCTGTCAGACGGGTGATGTCCTGGTATCACCCAGTCCAGCCACGGGTGTTGGTGGGAAGGCACCTTTGGTCATTTTCTCGTCCAGGCCCTGCTCCAAGGGTGACTATAGCCAACACCAGATCGTGTCGGGGTGTCTGGCCGCTGCCTGGCTTTGCCCAGGAGGACTGAGATGGACAAACCTCCCCCAGTCATGCCATGGAGAACGTCAGCTCAGCACCGGTGAGTGCTCGGGAAGGGGCCACAGGCATTCACCTCCTCCCCACACCGGGCAAGGTCTAGGTGTGCCTTCGGGCTGCTCCACTGAAATTACAGACACACGCCGCAGAAATGTTAATAATACCAGAAAATACCACCTTGGAGCCTGTTACACAACATCCAGCTCAAAAAAATCTGACTTCGGTCTAACAGCTCCCTGTCGGCAGTCTCCAGATTCAGATCTTCAGTAGTTCGCTCTGAGAGCTGGACATTCTTTTGCATATAAAAATTCCCTTTTTTGCACAGACCGGCGGGCTTCCAGAACTGCTCAAGTACTGTGAACACATCAGGACAGGCCCTGTGACAGTCTGCAAGCTGCCAGCGGTCCCTGCCTTGCTCTCGCAGCATCCGGCAGCGCTGGGGCACTCCAGGAGTTTCTCTTCTGTGTCCACAGCCACGGTTGTCTCCACGGGTGGTTTGGTGTAACCCCGGACTGCACAGCTCTCTCAGCAGGGAGGTGTGCCCATGTTCCCTCTTTTGCATGGCATCAGCCACTGACGGCACTAAATAATACCAAGAGGAGAGAGAGGGCTATTTCTCCTGTAAATCCCCTCTCCAGGGAACTCACGTTGCTGGGAACCTGACAGAGGAACCTGCTGGTCCAGGGACCCACAACTGAACTGCATCTACACAGCAGCCGCTTCCCTGGGTTTTCCACAAGTCCGAAAGTTTTCAGGCAGCACTGGGGCTCTGGAGGCATTGCCCTGTGCAGTCTGAAGGGGTCTGATGAAATGATACAGAGGGCAGTGCAGGGAAGCACATCCTCTAGAGGGGATTTCGGAATATGGCTGAAAGTGCAGCAGGAGCATCACTCGTCTCTTGTGAACACGGAGAGCTGCTCAGGTCAGCATGTTTACACACATGTTACAACAAGGCTCCTTTGCGTTCGGACTTGCCAATTTCAAATACAGAATCACTGAAATTATTATATTTCCTACTGTGAGTTTTACTCTGATCGATTAAGTGTAGCCACAGAGCCCGTAACAGTTTAAAAGCAGAGTCATGTACTTCTAAAAGATAACTATTGTTTTCTGTCACCACACCAGAGTTCACCCTTTCTCTGAAGCCCAGGTAACAAGAATAAAAACCCGTTGCTTGTGTTTAATGAATATTATTTGGAATTAGATAACATTGTCATTGACGTAGAGGTCATAAACCCCACCAACTTAAAGAGCAGCTCTGGGTACTTCCTAACATTCTGAAAATGACATTTATTTATAAAAGGTCTGAGGTTTCATAACCTTTCCTTCACCCAAAGGAGAAAAAAAGTAGAGTGAGAGAGTCAAAAATTGATTTGAACTATTGTTTTCATGATCCATTTCTCAACAGAGTAAAATTATTCATCAAGTAGTGGTATGTTTATCCTGATCACAGCACTTCTTTCTCGGTGGTAAGGATGCAATTTGGGAGGTGAGAAAGACGAGAACTACAGGTATAAAACCAGAATAAATTTTCATAATGTAAACCATTTGCAACAAATACAGCAACAGCCTCGGAAACAGCAAAGTAAGATGGATATGAAATGTATTCCACCTTTGTCTGTCAGACATTTCTGTTTCATTTTATCCTCTTTTGGGCGGTCACACATCTACCCAGCAGATCTAAGTGGTGCTGACAGGGCTGGCAAGTCCATTCCTCTTATTAGTCTCACTGACATTTTATCTTTCTCCAGCAATAGCAGGGGATGATACTTGTGTGTACAGAAATATTTATAAACGCATATATCCAAATAGATAGGACTTTAAAGATTGGGACTCCTTAATTTTGTGTTTATAATTGTTTTTCTGAAAAGTCTCAGTCTTTATTCTATAGACTACTGGCCACTCTAGTACAGGGACTTGGCCATGCACAGCAGTTCTGTGCAATTTTATCACATATTTGTTAATTCTGATTGGAAAACCAGAAGTTTCTTACTCTATAGCTGCAGTTACAACGTAAGATATCTTTGTTCCAAATCCTGCAGTCTCAGTTTGTCAGAGATCTGCGTGTCTGAGCACTTTGTCCCTAGAGAGCTGCCTTTGGGGCGCTGGGGCTGAGCAGTGGCCCCAGCACCACTGGGATGAACTGGGCAGCCGGTGCAGAGGCACTGCCCCAGGGGAGGGGAGAACCTCACATCTGGAGCCTGCTGCAAAAGAAGCCTGAAGGATGGAGTGGATCAGAGTGAGGGGGGTTAAGAGTGGGATTTTCCCTGGGGGAAGGGTAGAGAGGGTGGATGAAGCACCCATCCCCTACCAAGAGAGCCAGAAGCAGGAAAACCAGAACATGAGACCAAGGCCACTCCTGAGCCCTGGGTCATCATATGGCCACAAGCTCACTTACAGAAGGAGGAGGCCAAACAGGCGAGTTTTCCTGACAGACATTTAAAAATTATGCGATTTCTTTGATCCTTCTGCTTAAAACTAGCAAACAAACAAGCAAACAAACCAACAAACAAACCAACCTGGTCTTGTCAGGTTAAAACGGAATATTCTACAAGACCAGAAAGTTTTTCATTCTTTTCCCCAACTCCAAGTGAAATTCCAGGGGAAAAACCAAAAATCATTAGAAGCTGTACTTTCATTCCGGTGCAGCTGTGCTTTCCGACGGCAGATCACTCTGGCAGAGCTCCGGATCAGCTCCACGCGGAACGGCCGAGCAGCCAGAACAAGCCACACCAAGGTTGCCAGAGCTTTGCCCGCAATAGCGAGCTGAGGAGCCCTTCCTCTCAAACGCTGCCTGCAAAGACCAGGCGGGAGGAGGAGGGAAGGAAGGAGCCAGCTTGTTCCCAGGTGAAAAGTCTGTGCAGCAGGCCAGCACTGAGCCAGGCGCAAGGGCTTCTGTATTTTTACCACTCTAGAGAACCCTGATAAGAACGATGGACGGTGACAGCTCTGACATAGTCACCACGGCAGCACGAATGGCACCTGGTAATGGGGATTTCTCTTAATCAGCCTGTCAGATTTATGTAAAAACAGACTCAGCTTTTGTCTGCCAGAAACCTGTGACCTATTTAGAAATTACTCAAAGCACAGCACACCTACACGCTGACGAAGAGAGGAGCTGTGCTGACACTCCCCTTGCTGAGGCAGGGACATTTTTCTGACCGTGGTGCGACGCAGCCAACTGGGCTTTGGTTTGTGCAAAGGGTGGGAACTGAGAGAAAATCCCCAGAGCCCCTGGGAGGGAGCGTGGCTGGAGGCAAGAGCATCCCAGGGGTGACTGCAAGGGGCAGAAAAGTACCTGGATTTGCAGAACGGGGTTTATTTTTTGCTGATTTCTGTACTTCCCTGAAAAGCTGGGCTTGCACACACCTTTATCACAACCTGTCATTTCTGGAGGCTGTTGTTTTTGATGGAAATGAGTGCTTCCACAGCCTGGCATGAAATAAAACGGGGCATCTTGCCTGATCAGGACCGAACGTGCATCACCTCTGCAGGTAACTCCTGTCCTCTGAACAAGGGAAAGACACAAGATAAATAGATCCCGAGTAATCCCACAAACCAGATACAGCAGTAAAGCTGCATGATTGATAACCCTTCAGCGGGGAAAAAAAATAACATAAATCCTCATCCGACAACATGTAGTCTGAGAATTGGACAATTCATTTGGTTGATGTATTTGCTTTTATGTTGCATTATATCATTTGTGCTGCAGAGCCCAAAGGTGTCACTAAGACCTGGACTTTATTGTGCTACACACTTTGCCAAGTGCGTCCTCAGAGCAAACCCGTCCCCTGTAGTGCGTGGGACGGGCCGTGGCATCCTGCCTCGGGCAGGGGACATGGTACTGTTGGCAGACAGTGGTCATGGTGGGGGGACAGCCTGGAGCAAGTGGCACAAGGAGCGAAGGCAGAAGCACTCACGGTGCCATGGCAAAGGGAAACTGAGGCCAGAAAAGAAAGGTTCTGACCCAAATCCCCCAAGGTAGCCTCTGGAAGAGAGAGTGCTCCAGCACGGGGCTTTCACAGAGGTTGGATCCTGCCTCTCGTCAACACCAAGTGAGCTAGCAAAGATGATTTATTTATATTTGGTATTCAAATGAAAAATATTTTCAAGACAGTGATCTTTTAAAAAAAGCTTAATCTACCCACCCCTCTCCCCCCAGTGGTTCCGAATTCATTGTTCTTTTCTGTATTGTGGTTCATGTTTTCTAACAGGCATTTTGTAATCAAAATCATTATGGGAAATTTCAGGTAAATACACTCAGGGCATTTCCATGGACATAGTTCATTAACCAAACACAAATCCTGCTTTGCCGTGTGAGCTGGTTCCTTGGACACTGCAGATCAGGAAAGGGAAGACGCTAAACAAACCCTGCCACTCTCCTTAGGCCAAATTCATAATCCACAACCCATTTTCTCTCTTTTATTCCCACCAAGGCCCCGCAGTGGCAAAGAACTGGGCACAAATTTTGGGATGGCGGGAAGCAGAAGCATGATAAACCAGCATCAATCTCACACGGTGCATGGGAATCACACCAGCAGGCCTGGACCATGCCGGGAGGCTGGAAACCTGCACGAGCAGAGTCATTCCTGGGACACAGGGTCCTGCTCTGGAAGTGAGGAACGAGCAGCCGAGTCTCACCGTGCAAGAGGCGCGAGGAGGGCTTTGCTCCCACTGCCGCACCCTGAGGGACGCTCTGTCCGTTTGCTGCACCGATGCTCTGGGGATGTAGGAAACAGGCTTTAGATTTGTGATTTAGGTTAGAACAGACTAAAGACACATGTTAATTACCAGGCAGGAACTGGATCCGTGTGAAGTTTGGGTATTTATCACCTCTGTGAAACAGGGGTTGATAACGCAGAGGGGTGCAAAGTACCAGAAAAGTGGCTCTTTGAGCATCCCCTGTCCCGCCAGGGGCACACCTGGAGGAGCAGGCGTTGTCCCAAAACCATGGCTCTTCACCCAGTGTGAAGGAGCCAGCGAACACACAGCCGAGGTGTTTGTCCTCACCACGTGGCTGCGCATGCACAGGTGCCTGTCCCGAGGCAGCTCACCCTGAGCCAAAGCCGACCGTTATTCATACACACAGTTTACGCATGCTGGATGCACTGATACCTATCTACTGGTGGGTCCTGATCTCTAGGCTTAGCATGGGAATGAGCACGCAGGCCTAGTTCGCCCTCCCCGCCTACTTCTGGGTGCGAGCAGAGCCGGGGGCCCACGGGTCGGTGGTCGCCGTCTCCCGCTGCCAGCATTACCTTTGCCTGGTTCCTCGTTACTTGGCAGACAAATCTGGCAGACAGCGGGTCATTGCAACTCGCTGTTTCTCCTCACTAATCCTTCCCGGGCTCCTGCTTTTTGTCGTGCATATACAATAGCTGATTGCTTCCAGGCTAATAATTTGTTTCTACCATGACCCCGACAGCTCATCGCGCGGTTCCACAGTGTGCTCCTGACAGAACTGACCTCTAACCTTTCAACTTCTTTGAATAATCCGACATGGCGGGGAGTGGAGGTGGGTCGGGCAGTCCCTGGAGGTTCTCAGTCCCCGGGGTCCCCGCAGCAGAGCTCTGCCCTCAGCTGGGGCAGGCGGGAGCATCCTCCAGAGCGGGCCTTTACGGGTGGGCGGGTGGGTGACCCTCGGCTGAACGCACACGACACCGATGGCCGGGCCGGAGCCTCCGACATCAGCAGAACTGCTCAAATGACACCAGACCCACCAGCCAGGACACGAACCGAACCTCACAGCAGACAAGATAGAAAACAACTTGGGAAGTGGTCAGGCAATCCTACGCTTTAACGAATTCTCACAAAGGCAAAGTCGAACTAAGGGCTTAGCATGAGATTTTCCTGTAGAGCATTCAAGTGCAAGGAGCAAGGAGCTAAAGAAACAAACATTTTCTGCTGCCCATTGTTCGTTGCCTGTAGTTTGGATAAGCCTCAGAAGATGTCAAGCTTCTAGCACTTTGGGAAAAATGCCATTTCCATTTCCAAAGGCTTTTGTTTAGAGCTTGTGAACAGAACACAGTACATTTTTTTTCAGATGACTAATTTATTTGCCTAAAGTAATGGAGTTTGCTAATTTGGGCTGAATTCTGGTTTTGTTTTGTTATTGCTAAAACAGGGATTCTTTGCTTGAAATTTCAAAGTCTTCAATATAGTGTTTACTTTATAAAAATATTTTTATCGGAGAATGTCACCTTAGATTGAAATTTTGAATCTCTAATTCAGAACACGACATGAAATGGTTTTGGCAGTTATTTTCATTGATAAGTGACCTGTATTTCCTTCCTGATCCTTGTTAACCATCTTTTTCCTACCTGTGACGTGCGGTTCACCTTTGGAATGAAAACTGCAATTATTTTCAGTTCTCATTGTCACTGAAAGGGCAGCTCTGCATCCAGGCCTGACAAAGGCCCTCACGCTGGAGAGGATCAAGGCACCTCTTCCACCTCTCGGTAAAGTAAAGGAGACCTTCCAGGTGGTGATTTGCATCCATTAGGCTAAACCTCACCCCGCCCGAGGTGGCTTCCTTGGTTACAGAGCATCCCGGGGAGCCTGACTGCCCGGCTTGGGAATGATGTCTTCTTTGCAGGGGAAAGGACAGCCTCAGAGGTAAAATGTGAGAAGCAGCAAAGTGTTCCACATCATTAGTCCTGCTCCATTTCGATAATGATAGACTACCTGCCTGTGATAGCCATGGCAGATCTGACAATCTGACATTGGTGTCAGGTTTCCCCAAGGTCAGCTAATCCTTATTGATGTGCTGACATGACAAATATCATACATGGGGTCATAACTAAATCTGATTACTCTAGTAACAGTGGGTGCCGGGTAAGAACGAATTGCAGGAATAATGAGACACACATGGATGCCTTGCTGGACAGCATGGGGGGATTTTTTTTGTGCTTTTGCTTTCATTACTTGGGACCTGCCAGTTCATAAGCAAAACCAGCATCAGTATGTGGCTTCTGAAGATGAGTAAAACAAATCTAATTTCACTTCTAGATGGAAGGGAGGAGGAGATGTGACTGGAAAAATAAATGGAAAAGAAAGGAAAACAAAGAGCTAGGCAGAAACCCTCAGAAACAGAAATGGGAATGAAAATATGTTGATATCAAATGCTGTCTTTCTCTTCTGGAGCTGCTTCCATTCAGGAGATTTTCCTCAAAAGCAAACACAGCTGAAGCTTGGTAACTGATCTGCGGCCAGTGAGCACTGACTATAGCTTAGCAAATAGGATTTACATGAACTAAAAATGAGTTAACAGAGGAAAAGGTACAGCAATTGTGAGAAAATATTTGAGCTTCTTAAACTCATCCTTAATATCAGCTTTTTATATCACACTTTGCTAGGCAGAGGAAAAAAAAAAAAAAAAAAGATGCTTATCAGATTGGGAAGGTTTAGCTTTTAACATCTGGGCTTACAGCTCGTTTTAGCAACACGGTTTTTATACTGAATTTCACCTGGAAATGTTGGTGTGCTGGGTACCATGTAAAGAAATAGCCTATGCCTGGTGGAGCTCACAGTCCAGACAGCTAGGAGCAGCCTATAGGAAACATGTACGGCAGAGAACCGAAGAAATTACAAGGTTTTCCAAAGAAGCACGTGGAGATTTTAATGTAGAATTAAGAAATAAATCCTGCTTTTTCAGGACCTACATCAGTGCCTTCCTGAAGAGACCTTTCCGTCTGGAGTCACACCTCTCCAGCCCAGAGCTGGGGGTGGGGGGCAAAGGTATTTTGCATATTTTTTTTGAGAGGCAAGAACTCGCCTGTGCACACTCCCGCTTGCTTTGCTCCTTTGCACACGCAAAGAAAAGCGACCTCAGCCGCGGTTCTGAGGCGCAGACTCCATGGTCAGTTGCCCAGATGATTCCTCCAAGGCTGACCAAAGGAAGATACAAGCCAAGCATAGTTGGAGAGAATCCACAGCTGTGAGGAACCGCTTTGTGCAGGAATTAGCGACTTTAGGAAGCAGGTATTTATTGCAGTAAGAGGGGCAACGCCTCCTCTATCTGGTCTCTCAAGACGTGAAATAAAAGCGGGACTGGAGTAAGATTTTGCTCCTGACAAGGAAGACAGACGGTCTTAATACAAGCCCAGAGCCACCTTCACGATGTAGTGGGTGAGATCCTTCTGGAAGAGCAAGCTGTTATGAATAAGAAAACACTGCAACAGCCTTCCAACAAGATTTATTCTCTTGATGATAAGCCAAATTAGTTTTGCTATTCTCTTCTTAATCTGATTGACAGGGCAAATCTGTCATCTTTTATCATGACACCTAAATTGGAAGTAAATTAAATCAACAAGCATGAAGCTATGTAACACTTTATCTTGCACATAACTGCAGGGCAGGATACACAATGGGACTGTCTATGTTCCTTCTGGACACTCTAATGCGTGTTTACTGTCAGGCTGCAAATGAAAGAAACCTCTGTAATGGCTCCCTTTGTCTCCAAGGTGGAATCTTCTTGCCTGCAGGCCTGTATCCATCTGCATCCTAACAAGCTGCCTTAAAAATAATCCAGTAATAGAAGGTTATAATTTGTGCATCTTAACATTTACTTGATTTAATTGAGCATTAGTGTTAATTAAAACAAGTCAATGGCTTCTATCCCAGTTCAAGAACTCGGGCATGCAGGGGAAAGTGATTCTTTCTTCCTACCAGTATTCAGATATATCTCTGTTGTGATACAGAATGGGAATGAGCTGAATAAATAAATGTTGCTCACCCTTCCTTTTCTGTCAGTTGCCATGAAGAAAGTGATATTATCAAACAGATCAGTAATACACTGGCCTTCCCTTACAAAAAAAAGTATTGCAGTAAAATATGAAACATGTTCCTCTCCATCCTTCCTGTAGCCTCTGGAGCAAATAGAAAATTATTCCTATTTTGAAAAACACTCAATATTTAAAGTATTAAGGATAAATTCTGTAGCCTCTAGTCTGATACAGCTCTAAGTGAATCCATATTTCCATTGTTATCGATTTAAAAGGAAGCAGAACAGCCACAGAGTTATCATTCAGGCAAAAATTCCCTTTGGAATTAAAGATTTGCCTATGGACCACAGGATTTTCTTCCAAAAGCTTGTCTTTTTGTTGTTGTTTTTTTTTTTTTTCCTTAAGTTTTGCAACTTCCCTCACCGAGGAATGTACCCTATGGAAAGAAAATACTTTTCTAACTTACCTGAGCAGAAATGACTTTTCACATTTGATGAAGTTTGTATTACACACAATTACATGATATTTTTCATTTCTGTATGCTATCAAAAAAAAAAAAAAAAATCAGATATCCTCCAATCTTTTCCAGAAGTAATACATTTATCACCGTAAAGCATTTCTTGACTACAGCTGATAACTTGTGAAAAGTTAACCAAAACAAACCATACCCAAGTTCCTGTAAACACTGTATGTGTGAAAAATATTCTTCTGGTGCCCCAAAAATTCAATTTTAAGGCTCCAAATAAGATGTCATGGAAATTACAAATGCATTAATTGCACTGAATAATTAGCAATGGCAGAGAGACACCGGCTTATTGGATATTAGATTATTATTGTACAGCACTGCAAAATTTTAACCAACCGCACCAGCCATGACAAAGCCCCTGTGAGTGCTCATCTCGTTATGAACAAAACTGAGAAAACATTGCATCTTGTGTGGAACAACTAAAGCAAATCTGTTTTTCTTTCTATCAACAAAACCATTTTTCTTTGACTTTTAAGTCACCCAAATTTAATATGGATCTTTCGATCTGACATTAAAAAGTTCAGTGAAATGGAAGAAATATCTTTAGTTCATTATGACCATTTCTGCCCTTTTCAATAGACAGATACCCGAATCTTTGCTGAACAGAATAAAATGGAGAATGTATTCGGAGAAAGAAAGAAAGAAAATGTTTACATGTTGTTCTAATGCCAGAACAAGGAGACGTCTCAAGCAGACAGCAGGAAGCTGTATCAGAACAAACGCAATGGGACATGCAACACGGCCCTCCCTGGGGAACTCCTCAGCGCAGGATATTTTGATGCTAACAATTTCCTTGCGTTCAAAAAGCATCTGTGCAAATTCAGCAAAGGAAAAATACATCGGGCGAAAAGGTGTAAAGACGCTCTATTTGCCACTGGATGTTTTTTTAGCCTACGCTGCTGGTGGCTAAGGGTTATTCTAGAAGAAGGTCACTCACCACACGCCTGTGCACGGAAGGGAAGGGTGAGGGGGACATGGGGGCTTCCGCTGCTCCCTTCTCAACCCACAGTTGCCTTTGAGCAATATTTGGTGGAAGGTGTTGAAGTCCCAGGCAACTGGTTCCCACCCAGCTCCAGCGCCGTGTAGAATCCTCTGAGGTGTGAGGTCTCCTGTAACACTCATCCTCTTCCATCGCCTGGGGTTTGGTACAGCACACGTCCGAGGGCTTTGGGGGTGCAGCTGTCATACCTGCTCCAGCTGCTTTTTTATGATGAAATGTCTTCATTTTATATACACACACAGGGGTGGATGATGAGGAACGGGTCTTGCCATCTGTTTCCATTAAATACAATGAAGTGGAAGAGTGTTTTTAAAGGAGAGCGTGAAAATTGCGCAAAGGAATTAATTTAAAAGATGAGCTATCCATGAAAATGACACAGATAGCTACTGTGAATGTGATGTACTTACACCAAAGTGTAATCCCAGAACAGCTGATAGAACCTGGATTTAATTAAACTCCATCTAGATTTATATTTTTGCACACTAACTAAACCTATTGATTTAAACTTGCCATAAATGTAGCTTTCGGCAAATAATTTTTTTCCTAATTAAACAATTCTTGTAACTACTTCTTGTAACTACTTGTACGTTACAAGGAACTACTTGTAAGTTACAATCATTTTTTCCTAATTAAACAATTCTTGTAACTACTTGTAAATTACTTGTAAATTACTCGTAACTACTTCTGTTTCAAAGCTTAATCAATATCTGAGCTTGGCTATTTTATATCTCAGCTAATTTTTTTCACTTAATTCTTCAGATCTCAGAAACCATCCGTCTTGGACTATGCTTGTGTTCTTTGAAAAATTACACTTTTCTATTCTATTGCTCTGGTCTTTATATATCAAAAGTGCTTTGTTTAGCACACAACAGCAAACAGAACTGTCTGACCAGGGACACCCACCAGAGGGGACCTGGCTCAGAGGTTATTGCAGAGGGACGGACTCTCTTCCAGAAGGTCCATTGCCAATGAGCTAGAATTAACCCCGCCATATCCTGGAAGGTATTGTAAGGTTAGTAAATAAAAAATAATATTTACTTCATATCTGGAGCAGGTTTGATGCTAATGTTATGGTGGTTGAGTAAACATGATACTTCTGAAGCCTTTTCAAAGGAAAGTCGTATTTGTCACAGCGCTGTCACTCAGTCTGATCAGACCGGTCGGTCTTTACCGCCTGGCTCGATCAGAGACTCACCCACCTTGTCAAACCTTTGGGGAAATGGTGGATAGGCAGCAAGCAGCAATGTGAGCATCTGTTAAGGAAAGCATACACCTTTTACTGCCCACTTCATAGGGTGTGAAGTCCTGGAACCAAATGTTAACATCACAGGTGAATAAATCACACAGACGAGAACAAACCGCCCAAGAAGGACCATCCTTCCTCTGCCTTGCGCAGGCAGGTCACCCAACACCTTGCTCACACAGCTCCCGCTGGTACGGCTAAAAATACCAAAATACAAGTGGAAGAGCTGCCATCCCGGGTGCCCTCAGTGAGTCCATGGGAAATATCGATAGGTGTGTTTCTGTAGGGACCACAGGCAAAATATTTCTTCAAGGGGTCAGCCCCTTTGAGCGCTTTGTGCTGCTCTGGAAAAATGCAAACCGAAGAATAATCCCAAAGGATTTTTGATCTGCTACATTTTACGCAAAAGGAATTAACCTTTGTACAACATAGCCGCATCTAATTAGTCCTATCCCATGGTAGTGTCACCTTCGAAAGGCTTTTTGCTCAGTATTCTTGAATATATTAAAAAAATTCCTACATAAACCAAAATATAGAAAAATAGAAATCTGAAGTTCAGTATGAAAACACTTATAAGCAACTTCAGTGTAAAAAAAAAAAAATCTAGTCAGTTGTAATCCCTGCAAAACCTACACGATTAATTTAGAAAATTCAACTGGATTAATTAATCTGAATTACCATAATTAGCAAACTGGATTTCACTCATACGCACTAGTGATTTATTCTGTATAGCAGGTGATTAAACAGCTCTTCTCAGGTTTCAAAGAGCAGGAGAAATCTTCTGTTTCAGCAGGTTATCCAAATCCTGTCTGACCCAGACACGGTCCCTCTGCCCCGCTGCAGTGCAGCCACCCCCTGCCCCATTCTCCATGCAGCTGCGAGACGGTGACATGAAGTTTAGCTTAGAGGTAATCAATAAATAGTGTAATACGCGTGTAATAACCAATAAAATCAAAGATACTGGGTAAAAGTGTCCATCCGACTGATTCCATCTGCAATCAATTAAATAAAGAGTGTGAGCCAAGCCCAGAGCACAATTCCCCCCTCTAGTTCCGGGCTTTACAGCAGAATAAATCTGCGTTTGGAGGCGTGAGCCTTCCTCCGCTGGCCGTAAGCGGGGCCTGGGCAGCTAACTGGGGGCAGGGGCTGGCAGCCCATACCTGAGCTAAACCACCATTAACGAAAGGAAAGCCGCCAGCAGGTGCCTCCTTCCTCAGTCTCGGTGTTTTGGGCAGTTTCAAAGCACACCAGGCGCAGTCGGATGGGAAGAGGCGGCTGCACGCACACAGCTCCGGCAGGAATCACCCAGTACTGGAGAGACCTTCAGCCGCAGCTTCGTGATCAGAGATGGAGCTTGAAGCCCGCGCTCCAAAAGCATCCCGTCAGGCGAGAGGAAGGCACCGGCCTCTCCGAAGCATCTGTTACACCCGGCTCCCCCCTTGTACCGGCAAGGCCTGCGCAGGCTCGGCTTGCTTCTGAGTCAGTTGTTGAGTCAGTGGTGCATGCAGAGCTGCTGATTACAAGCTAATTTGGTGACACAAGGCCAGTTAATGGGCTGAGCATGGATATGTTAATAGAAACCTGTCAAAAATTAGATGTACAACTCCCCAAACACATCAGTGTTGTTGAGATACGCTCTTGTCTTTATCTGTGGTTGGGCAACACACTTCATTACTGTGACTAACTCAATGAATCTGAATGGAAGCTTTAGCTTTAAAAATAACATTTTCTAATAAACGCTTCTTGAACTGGCTTGAACAGTTAATGTGGCAAATTCTGGAAGTCTTGTGATGGAAAGACTTAACGCCTATTAATTAGTATTACTATTACTATTTTTGCATTAAGTCTCCATGGTAATAATACTGTTCTGGAGAATGCCAGGAGAAAATTGGGTTTGATTTTGATGTGAGGAGTTCAGACCACTGCAACAATATTCTCAGTTTCTAACCAGAAACAAGATGCAGATTTTGTCCCTTTTCATCAGCTCCTATGACTTAGGAGTGGATAATTTTCAGAAGAACAGCTACCCGTAATTTAGAGAGTTCAAGCAATGGAGTGTCTGCTACATGCAATTACATACCCCTTACCAAGTTAAAACATTACTGCTTGTGAGATTTTTTTTCTAGCGTTCAGAATTTCTAGTTTGAAATTCCGCCAAGCAGGTCTTGGAATATCCTTTCCTGATACATTAAAGAACCTTTTATTAAGAGGAACATGCATAAATACATGCACACCATGATCGAGTCAGCTCCTAGCTTCCTCTGGGATAAAATATTTAGACTGAAGGGGGTTTTCTGTATTCTGCATTTTTCTTTTTCCAGGCAGGTTTTCCCAGAACTTATTTAATTCTTTTTTGTTGTTGTTGTTGTCGACAAAACAGGGACAGAGGGAGGTGGAAGTGTTATAGGGGTACTTCGGGTGTGAGTTTTTAGGAGCGGGTTCTATGGCATACATAGGCTTGGGTGGAGAAATCGTTTCCAGAAAACAGCAGGACAAAGAAGGATACATGCTGAGAAGGCAGCGAGTAAATGTTTCCTGAGGATCAGGGAGTTTTAGAGACTAGTAGCCCTGAGGGACTTTGTGAATAGCCACGCTAGTGCCAGCCTCTGCCTCTGAAGGGAGCTGGGGGTGGGATCCCTTCTGGGGCTCCAGCTGGGCCATTAGTGGGTGTGTGAGCAGTGAATTTGTGCCTGTGCCTTGTGAACGGTTTTCTACTGCTGTTAACAGAATCAAATTATTGCTGCTAATCACAACAACTTAATGAATAACAGCTTTTCTGCAAGAAGTTCATTGTGACCTTGGACTCCTGACACCATAGCTCTTGTCAGGGAAAGGGGAGTTTACAGCAGAGAGCTACTTTCATTTCTTTCCTACTCCCCCACCATTGTGGGCTACAGCAGAGAAAACAAAGTGAAAGCACCGCCCTGCTCTCATCAGGTAAACTCTGCTCACCTGCAGGGAGCATTCCTCAGCCCCACGGCTGCTGTTGAAGCGGCAAAAGGCAGGAAGAGCAGGGGCCTGTCTTTGTCAGCTGGAATAATTTTCATTTCTTCCACCTCCATGTAGCCAAGGATACATTAATCCTCCTTAGCCCCAGCGTCTCCATGGGAGCTCACATGCAGTTAGAATGAAATCCTTTCCTTGTATAAATATTAGACATCTAAATCTGAGCCAGTTTTCCGGGCTCCCTTTAGAGTCCGTGGGGAGGAATGGGCAATTCATGCCCATTCATCTCATTTACCTACATAACAACTGCCCTTCTGACGCTCTCATTTCTCTTCATTAGTTTTGAACAGAATCCAGGGCGGCTCGCCCTGATTTAAGAGCCCAGCTCTTAGCCTAGGCACGCCCAGCCTCCACTTGCTGCTGAACGCCCTGCTTTGGGGGGCTCAGCTCCCCACGCCATGCCAGAACGGAAGGCTTGGTCCCTAGGCACCTCTTAATGTTTATTTATATGCATGATAATTACACCTTGCAGAACAAAGCCAGCTCCACCACTCCACTCAGATCCTCTCTGCCACCCACTCAGTGCACGATAACCTCATTACTGGCTTTCTTGGCAATGATGATACATTTCCTTTCATGTCAAAGTCTTTCATAGCAAAGGTCTGAGAACAAGTGTTACAAAGCCTGTGAACTATTCCTTGGTGGGTCCCTCATAAACAGAACACATCAGGTATTCATGCTCTCAAGAGAAATTGTTACAGTGCTTCCACCCCAGCTTAAAGAACCCTGGCTGTATAAAATAATAGAAACGAGAAAGCACAGTTTGAAGGTGGAGGGAATAAAGTATTGATGGAGAACAGTATGACACGAACCCTTAGTGTTGGAAAAGCCATCATTAATTTAGGTTTGTTTTGATTTTTAAGATACAGAATTCATATTCATGGCATTTCTTTTTATTCAATAAGGATGACAGAGAAATATTGCTATGAAAACTATTATAAAGGAACGGAACGCAGTGTGTTCCTGTGGAGAGAGGTGCCTGAACAAGGACAGGCAGGAGTCCTGTGTCTCCTCTGCCTAGTCTTCACTAGGAAAGGTTCACAGAGTAGAGGACTGTGCCAGCCAGGTTTGAAGAAGCCATGCAGAAAGCCGGGTTTATTGCCACCGCGTTTGACATTTACATCATCCTGAATAACGGAGCTGTCCCTGGGGCTGCAGGAGGAGGGCTCATGGCAGCTCCTGGGCACAGAGGAGTTGCGCTTCCCCCTTGAATGGGAGAGTGCTTGGCCACATTCTTGGGAGAAGCAGCTGAATAAACTCTCTCTTCAGAGAGTTTTGCCGTAAAATCTTTGCGTTGTGTAAACCGATGGGGTTTTATGAGTGTTTTGAAGTCCATTTCCCAGAAGCACTGCTCAAAAGTTAATCTCTCAGATTGGTTGGAGAATGTTAGAAAAGGTTTGTAGATTATCAAAGGGAGAAAATGACACAGTTATAAAGAAATGTGAGTGCTAAAAAGGCTTGTGTTGTCCACACAGGTAGTTTTGTAACCAGACCGGTCAGCTTGAAAATAATTTCTCTCTACCTAGAACCAGAACTTGCCGGTTTGTGAAGGGCTGACAGGGGAGGTGTGATGGTGGTGTTGGGAACAGCATAAAAAGAGGTCGAAGAGGAGGATGACCTATCTAAACTAGCCACAGGCATAAAATCAGTAACAGACTCAGTCCTGGGAGAACGCCACTGAGCATCACTGCTTGTTTTCCAGCATGCTTGCAGCAAAGTAGAGTTTGTGATGGCAAAACAGCTTTTGGTCAAAATAAATATATTCTTCAGCTTTGGCTGTCACCTTTGTTTCATGACGTGTCCCATACTCAGTGTCTCATCTTCATCTTCCAAAACGTGGCCACGGTTGCCCTCAGAGAAGTCAGCTAAGTGCTGTCAATATGTGCATGCAGTGCGTAGTGTCATAAGTGCATCCAGTTTTCTCTGTCCTCGAGCAATTCCAGTGACGTTGAGTCCCCGTGACCAGCCTGCGCGATGTGTGGTTGCGTGCAGCAAATACCTCCTGAGGGTCAGCCCACACCCCGCACTGTGCTGTGAACAGATGAAGCAGAAAGGACTATCAGGGCACCTTGTACATGCCACAGAGCTGACCGAGCCGTCTCCTTCCCCCAACACTGTGAAAGGCAGAAGTGACCACCCCTACAGCTGGTCCCCAAAACAACAGCGCTCTTCACCCGGTGTGCAAAGACCCAGTTAATGCACCGAGTCAAGGTAGTTGTATTTATTACAGTTCTGTGCAGAAAAGGGTGTTGGGCATCCCGTGTCATCTGATAGTGCATCAGATGATGGGGGGATGCCCAGAGTTACACACCCCATATTCATCTGATTCTGAACACACACACCCACACCCCCCCCTTTATACATCCCTATTGGTTGGTATTTGTTAACAACGTCATCTCTTGGCTGGTTTTATTCCTCACTTCCATTTAAAGTCACAGTATCTACCTATTAATGTACACGTGCTCGGAGGCTGAGGGGCTTCATGACGAGGTGGGTAACTTCAGCTCTGGAGGTGTGGGTTTCCTATTCCATTAAGTTCACCTAAAGGACACAAAAACAGGGACTTCCCCCAGCATGGTTCCGGATCACCGTTCTGTTGGTCACAAATCTTCACAATACCATAGTTATACCCTAGAACCGAGCAACCGTGAATTTGTTTATAGCGATAGTGATCCTGGTTACAAACCTTAGGTTCTGTGCCGCGGATCGTATGAGGAGCATTGCTTTTTTGTCTTTTGCTAAAGTGTTGCTCTTTTATCCTCTCGCAGCAATGTTGGCCTCTGCCCCACGCCTGCAGACCCACCGTCCCTGGCACTCACCCTGCAGCTGCAGTCTGCTGCCCAGACCCACAGGTCTGCAATGCTTGCTTCAGAGCCCTTTATAGGCCACATTGCTATAACGGAAAAAAAAAAAAATAAGGAAAACATAAAGAAATATATAGTCCGGAGCCATAAAAAAAATTGTTTCCTTTTAAACCCCTTTTGTTAGTCATAAGGTATTTTTTAAATCTTTGAAGATATATGTTGCTCAATTTCAAAATGAGACAGCATGCTGAAATATGTTAAAAGCACATCATAAATTCAGATTAAAAATTCTGAATTTTTTTTGGCTGAAACTATTAACTGAACTGAATGTGATTTTCAAAAGATTGCAATCAACTCCAAACTTAAATTTTTGGTTTAACTAAGGCATCCTACCTTTCCTGGATGATTATTACTTGCCTTGCATCATAGGCTGAAATTGTTCTCTTATTAGCTTTTCAAACCTGAAAATTGTGATGGCAAAAAGGAATGATGGCACTGGAAGATTAAAAGATAAGCTTTTTTTTTTTTTTTTTAATAATCAGACCGCATTTTTTTTTCATCCAGAACTTTTTTATATCATTTGCACACAATAGAAGCAAAAAAGATGCCTTCCCCCCCCCCCCCCCCCTTTTCATTTTGAATTTCTGTGACAACAAAACAGCAAACGGACTTTTAAAATAATGACTCACAGTTTGAAACCTTGACTAATGAGGTACAGCCTGGTTTAACAGCATTGTTCTAAAGGTTTAAAAACACGGAATTAAAATTAAATCATTATCACAACACTAACTGCAGTGGTCACAGTTTCCAAAAACCCATTAAAATGGCTACTAAAAAGGCCATGGTCACAGCGGAGTAAACCCTTGACTCATTAGGGAGCTCCTTCAGGAGCCCACCGAGGGGTGTCTGCCGAGGTGGCTGATTACCAGAGACATTTTACCAATGGGCACGGCACCGAGAAAGGAATCAAACCTTCTATAGACTCGCAATTACTGAAGAGAGTCATCATAGATTATCTAGAAGAAAGTGATTTACTGAGCTTTGCAGCGATTACCATCTCCATTGTAGCAGATACAAAGCTTATTTTACACACAACCTCCACAGAGCTTTGGGCAAATAATTAAAGTAAATAATCTGTTATTCCTTGATTAATTTGCCTGCTTTCCTTTTGTTCTCCTGGTGAAATGTCCTTGAGCTTATTGCTTTTTTTTTTGGATAAATTTATTATTCAGATTTGTTCCCCACTCAGGTCTATTAGAAGAGTGTTTGTATTTGGAACTTCCACAGGAGCATCCTCAAACCACCACCTCCATCCCCACCCTCGCTGCCATACATGGGCACCCCAGACATGCCAATGCATCTGCACTGATGAAATGCCGGGGTCTCACCCCCAGCCCCACACTAAAGCTGACATCTGGGTGATCCCCCCAGCCCTTCCCAAAGGGGGGTGAGTTTCCCTTTAGGCTCCCCCCAGGGTGGGGCGGCCTGGCAGACAGAGCCATGGGGTAAAGGAGCCCCAGGGGTCCCGCAGTGAGTAACCCAAGGTCAGGTGTCCCACGCAGGGAGAACAGCCGGGACCCCTGGCAGGAGGGGCAGTGTCTGTGTGTGAGGGGGATGCCCCGTGCAGAGTTCCCTGCTGGGGAAGGACCTCCCGCCTCCCTGGGACTGGGCTCCAGGCAGCTCTGGCTTTTGTAAACGCGGGCTCTGTAGAGATTCGTGATGGGGCTTCCCTGGTCTGATGTGTTGGGCTGTTGCCCTGGTTGTCTCCCCTCCCTTCTCTGGGAGACTCTATTTCACTGTTTCTTGCCCCCGTTGCTGGTCATGCGGTGTCGTTGTTGGGGTCGTTGGGATTGATGTCGGTTATGTATAACCTGATAGGCTTGTTTGTGCCCCCAGCGCTCACCCATGTACTGACCCTTTTGTGTCAGGTACAATCTGGTTATTGGTTCATCCTGATGCTGGCTGTGGCCTTTGTGCCAGGCCTGGGAATTGGCTAAACCCCTCATGATGGGGAACTGAAGCACCACGAGCTGTCCTGGGTAACCCTGCCATGGAAGGCCCAGGCCTGGGTCTGCACAGAGCCAATTGTTTGCTGTCCCCTGCCACCTCCCCACAGTGGCACCCAAAATGGTGCCCTGGGGCCCAAGGAGTGCCCAGGGGTGCTGGCTAGTCCCTGCCTGGTGGCCTGTAGCCGTCCACTGCCGAGGTGCCCAAGGAGAGACAGGATGGCTCGGGGGCCAGGGGCAGTTTGGGGGTCACCCGTTGCTTGGGCACTCTCTGGACCCTAATGCTGAGTGTGACGGGCACATACACTGAGGTGCAGGCATCACTTTTTGTGTCTGATCCAAATGTTTTCATATTCTTAGCATTATGAAAACACATATGGGCCTGATAACATACCTTGTTTTCAGACAGCTTTGCCTCTCTTCAGATTTCTCTTAGACTATGTCTGCAGGGATAGCTGTGGCTTTCTGGTGCTACTACGTATTTAGGAGTTTCAGCGTCAAAAACTTCAGCACTTGTAGTTTTTCTTAGTTATGATGAATGATAGGCTGTGGGAGAAAGCTTTAGAAAACATGTTTTCTCAGGAATGGCTGTGCTTTTTGTGAGTGGCCATTATAAGGGTTATTAAACTGAACATTCTGGCAAGTTGTGTCATTTACATCAAAATTCTCCTGTAACAATTCCATATGTTCTTATAGCAAATTATCCCAGGCAATGTGGGAAAGAATTCAGCTTATTGTCAGAGGGAAAGAGATAAAGGACTTGTCTATCCTGTAGATTGTAGTGCACTGCAGAAATATGTAAACTAACTTTAAACAAGCAATTAAAACTGGAATCAGTTCAGCTATGGCAGCATGGGGTCTAGCAGAAGCTCACTTTTTGTTAAAAAGCAAGATAAAATAGCCCACAAAGAGCCTGCTTTTGCAGCTAAAAAACATCCAGCATCTGAGCTGGCACATCTAAAAGCAGGTTGATTTTTCCTAAAGGATGCTGAAATCTGTTGTGCAGAGGACACAAGAGAAGGAGTTTCTGATCCCTTTTTTCTTGGTTTTGAATGGCGAACTGGCTGCCAGAGGTGGGGATCAGAGCAAAGTATGTCAAAATAGCTTCCTGACAAGAGTAGCAGCCATTTAAATGAGGTTTGGATGTAACTTATCTCCTTCTGGCGATTTTTGCCAGCCAGCCTGCCTTTCATCAAACCCCGACTTTGACAGACACCTTGGGAAAGCCACGAACATCTAACAGCTTGTGGTCAGATTAAATGTGGGCTGATTAAATCAAAATTTTATGGTGGTGTCCATCAGTCGCTATCACACTTATCCTCAGTCCACCATCCCTTTGCTATGTATCCCCTGGTAAACTGGGAAGCTGCAAAATTGTCCTGCTTAGAAAAACTGTTTTCTCAGAATATCATTTGCCCAGAGTGGAAAAAAGCGGAAAGCAGGGAGCTGGCGGAGATGAACTGGCTGGTCCAAGTGGTTGAAGGCAGGTGGTATTATATGATGACAAATAATCCAGTTCTCCAGATTTCTCCCGGAGTCTAGCGCACTTCAGCCCACGCTCCTGTATGGCAGTGCACTCCCGGGCTCCCTCTGGGTTGAATAATCTGTTTCTGAGGTAGAACCTGGCTCTGCTTCTGGGCACACTCACATAAAGCACCACTCCTGATAAGTAATACAGATGAGGCCAAGATAGATTTGGGTCTTCATTCTACAATGTCCTTCAGCGCTTTCAAATGAAAAAAAACACAACAAAAAACCCCAACCCAGACACTTTTTTCTTCCTAGAGCCAGAGGTTTTAGCGGCCCATGGAGGGCCAAGAGGTGTGCGGTGTCCTAGGTCCTCTGTCCAAGGCAAGGTGAGCCCGGGGCAGCACGGACACGGGCCAGGGATCTCTCTAGGGTGGAAAGGTGCCTTTAGCACTGGGCACAGCCGTGTTCTGTGTGGAGCCAGGACTTGGGACAGCCCCAGCTGGAAGCCATCCAACTCCTTCAGATACCTCAACTGAGAGGCCCAGGGTGTCTGCTACCACTTTTCCGCTCCTCTGAAAATGCCAGTGCACGTGCTGATAGTACCAGTGTGAAAGTGCAATAAGGAAAAGAGCAACCCTGTTAAAAATCTGTATCACTTCCTCTAATGAGCTGTTTTTTTTCAGGTTTTTCTTTGTATTGTCCTTTTTTTTTTTTTTTTTTTTTTTTTTTTTTTCTCCTTATCAGTGCCCTTTAAGCTGCTGTGCAGCATCTTGAAAGCCAATCCTCTCCCCACAGACTTTCAGAGCGACGAGGAGAGCAGAGCTACATTTCCTGGACTACAAGTAGAAGGACCAGGTAATTCGCAGTGCCACACCATACAATAGGGCAGGGTGTCTTGGTAACATTTGGGAGATGGATTACTGGGCATTTTTCCTCCTATCTCTGAAGGAAATGTGGATGTAATCATTTTGGTTCCTCTTGTGCCACTGCTTCTTTGCTGACCTTAGAATTAAGCTCACAGGCAAACCCTAGCTGGCAGCAGCAGAGTTGTAAAGAAGATTTCAGTTATTTCCTTTAGAATTCCTCACAGCCATCTTCATAATATTTGCTCAGATTGTAGAAAAAGATGTGACTTTATTGTCTGTATGTGTACGGACTGCTGTTTCAACAGATGCACTGTTCTACCTGGGGAGGTTGAACCAGCGCTGAGCAACGGCATCGCTCGGCGGCTCTGGGCATCGGGCTGGGGGTGCTGAGCCCATGCAGGACCCACACGGGTGTGGGGACAGCGCTGCCCTCTGCAAGCTCGCTGGCCTATGGGCTTTGCTTTCTCTGTGCCCTGCTTGTTCTAGATCCCTGCACAGACCCAGTTACTCTGTGAAGCTTCATCTGGGCGAGTCCCTCTCTGCATGAATTCCAGCAATTGAGTTGTGGCAGCCCCAAACGGTCACTTTTCATTCCCAAAATTGCTGCAGTGTTTCACAAAGACAAAGCAGCAGATCTGACTGACCTCCCAGCACCGCCCAGCCCAGCTCGGACCCCCTCTGTCACAAAGATCTCAAGGAGAAGGTCTGCAGCCAGAGGATTTGCATGCTGCAAACATCTGTAAACAGTTTTCAATCTGCAAACAGAGCAGGAGGTTAAGGCCAAGAGCGCACAGCTGGCTGCTGTGAACCACTCCCAGACCTGTGCAGGGGGTGATGCAATCTGTGGCAGATGCCGTCAGGAGTTTATGGTCTGACCCTGGAGAAAGGACCCGTGCAGCCCCCCCCCGCGACAGGAACGATAGTGATCCCTTCGGAGTTACTGCTGACAAAGTTTGCCTTGGCTTTATTCTTGTATTATAGAGGCAAAGACATTGGCTGTAAACAGGATCTGCTAGGTCAAAACATCTAATTTTTGAAGATCTTTGACAACGTGCCATTCCTGGTTCTACCTTCTGTGGTAGATCCAGTGCAGGAACAAGGGCACGGGATGAGCCACCTATTTTCCTTGGAGAAGATTGCAGGGTCTGATAAAACGTGCTTGGAAAAAGATGGAGACAGCAGGTAAAAGTGTTGCTTTGGGATTTAAATGATGATACAATGATGAAAGATACTTTTCCTCCTGGATTACACACTGATTTCTCTCCTTGGTATTATTTTGAAGCGACTTAGTAACAGTAGTGTCCACTATTAAGCAAAAACCAGCAAAGAGCATGTTAACTTAAGCATTAAAGTTCCAGGCACTGTGTATCTTAGAATTTGTCTCCTTTGATTTACTCTGGAGTAAATTTTTGAAGCATAAATATTAGAAAATATTCATTTTTCCCCCAGCTGCTTTTTAGAACAATCACCCGTCTCTTTACAGCTTCCTGAATAGATCAGCTTGTGAAGCAGTCACACGCCTTATTCATCAGTGACAAAGCTAGTTTGAGAATCCCCGGTTTTCGTTAAAATGCAGAGCCTTTGAATAGCAACGGCGAAATACACGGGTACAGTTATACCGTGCAAAGATTAACTTCAGAACTGCCCATGTCATTTGATGACAACATCGCTTAGCTATTGGACTTGAAGCAAGAATTAACAGATCTGTGGTGAGTCCATACAAAATCAGGTTAGATCATCATAAGGCCCCTTCTAGCTGTAAAAATTTGTGATTCTGTGGATTTTTTTTTTTTTTTCACCATCAGAAAATTATAGCTGCTCGATATATGTGATAAATGGGAATGAGACTTCCAAAAGTTAAAAATATTTTTATTAAAGCAGAAAATGTGCTTTCTTCTCACCAGAGTGCTGCAAGCTTTTGTTTTTCACACAATCCAACTCAAATTTCCAGTGTATCCTGTAAGTGGGCCAATTAATAAGTGAGAAAAGCCTTCTTTCCCACAGTGTGGGGGTCACTTTGGGGAGCATATGCAAATCTTTGTCTTGGTATGCCTTAGCTGTCCTACTTTTACTATCAGTCATTAATGCTGGAAGCTGAATTCAGCAGGTCAATGGCTTTATTCACCATGTCTCCATGTGACTCACATCTGGAGTGGATTTAATCTTAATACAGGTTTCAGAATCTGCCAAGAGCAACCAGCCCTGCTCTTCTCCCCACTCGGGCATAAACCCACACTGCTGGAGCTGATGGAACTGCACCATGTTAAAACTGGTACGGGGGAAACCAAGAGCTCTTTCTAGTTATTTTTCTACTTACATTATTCTTTTTCTTACTTTTGATTATAAAATGGCATCACAGGGCTCCATGTTTATGACATCTTATGTGAGGCTCGGTCAAGCACATTTTCTGAGTCAATAGTTTTAAGTTGCTTTTTTTTTGTCTACCAGAAGTGTCTCAGTGATTTTTTATTTTTTTTTTAAGTTTGCACAATACAAACTTTTAGGAGTTAAATTAAGCTATTTGCTAGCTCATGCTGAGCGCTCACTGACATAAAGTGGGTCAATCTCAGTTGCCATGAATTATCTTAATTCTCCTAATTGTGTTTGTTCAGACCAGCTGAGGGTCTAGATTAGAACTGGCCTCAGTGTGGTCAAAAATATAAAACTGACTGAGTGTTTGAAGTCAAAGGAGAAACGTAACCCAGTTCAAACTGTCTTATGCCAAAGAAATAAAACAACCTGAAAGTTAGTTATTATTAGAGGGAAAAAGTTTTCAATATGAGTAGGTTGAAGTGAGGGGTTTCCATTTTTACATTATCCCTTGCTCAAAGTGAAATGGAGGTAATAAAGTTGCATCAACAGGAATGTGACTCTGAGATCGTACAATGCAAGAAACAGCGCTGATAGAACATTTAATTTATTCTTTCACCAAAAAGAATTGGTACTGGACACTCACCATGAAAGAAGCTGGAAGATTTATGGTCATAAGTTGTATGTATAGACCTTCCCAGAAACAGTCCTTGAGAACACGTAATTTGCAGCCCTCTGAGTCATGCATAAAAATGATTTATATTTACTCATTCAACTTTTGTCTTAGAAGGGTGGACACTGAACTGGGATATTTTGAATGAAAAGAGGAAATTTTAAAACCCCGGACAAAATTTGTGCTCACATTTTGTTCATGAAATACTGGAATAAGATTGATGTTCGCATACATTAGGCTTAAAATGGTATGAGTCATGATATCCTTAGCTAGCTTACAGCTTGGCTACTGGAAGACCCAGCAAATTAACCAGATGTATGTGGAAAATGATCTTGTAATTGCCTACTATAAATTCAGACTGGGTATTCCACTAGTTGGCATCTAATCTACTTTTTAACAATAAATGGGCAAAAAGAACCCACTGTGAAAAATAATTCTATTTTGTGTTTATGAACACAGAAATCAGTTCATTAAATAACGTCTTTTCATAACCATGTTGTAAAAATACTCTCTGACACAAGAATATCATAGTGTCTCCTACTACTGAATCATATGGCCCAGAAAGTGTGAGATCTGACATATTATATTTCATTGTAACAGAGCATTATTCCTCACAATATGTGATCATAGGTTGCAAGAATAAAATAATAACCCATTATGAGTCAAGCTAGAATTACTCTGTTATGCATAATGACCCTTCTACTCCCTAGAGGACTGATGGATGTCTAAGCTCTCTGTGAGCAGTTTCTCACTGTAGTTGCATCTATGCATATTTGGCTTTATTGAACTGCTTACGGATGGAGTTCAATGAATAATCCCTAGTTAGGTTTGGCTCCTGTCCTAATTTAAAGTCCTGGTGACTACCGTGGGAGGTTTGCCAAGTAAAAGACAAGATAAACTCCATAAAGATGACTATTGAAAAAGCATTTGTATTTGTTTTAGGGGAACATCTGGAGATCACAGCTGAAACGAGTTACCGTTCTGCTAGCAGCTGACACTGATACACCAGTGTCACCAGAAAACTTGCTTCATAATCGTCCAGATGGAGAGATTTTCCTTCCACACAGAATCACAGAACCACGTAGGTTGGAAAAGATCTTTAAGATCATTAAGTTCAACTGTCAACTCCGTCAAGTCCACCACGACACCATGTCCCTAGGTACCACATCTACATGGCTTTTAAATACCTCCAGGGATGGTGACTCAGCCACTTACTTTGAGAATCTAAGGCATGGGGAGATTAAAACTGTGATTTGCCTTCCCTGACTTCAGAATCCCTTTCTCCCCCAGTTTAAGTCTATCTCATCACCTCGCTGTTCAGTTCATCCTGAGGACAGGCCCAGAGAATCGCTCTGGAGCGCCTGTTTCTGTCCTCTGACTATAAAGAGAGCCAAAGTGTTTGTCTGCATTAGTAAGTAATTCAGCAAAATCAGTGCAGATAAGCAGTTTGAAGCAGCTGTTGATGAAGCCCATATGTCTGTACCATATGAACTTCAGAAGCTTTGCTTTGGACTGAGCTTGGTGTGGTGTCTCTGACTGAGAACATGGGTTTGGGTTGTCTGAAGAACCAGTGATGTTTTCAGTCCTTTCTGCCCCATTAGGGGCTGGAATACGTTTGACACTCACCGAGAGGCCAATTCTGGTGTAAGTATCTTCTAGTTCATGCAAAACAACATTGTTCTGCATCAAAAATGGGCATGATCAGGAGATTTACTTAAAAGCTGTGCAACATTTCTGAACTAAAATGCTGCTGTATGTGCAGCTTATGTCACTGGTTTAGACCCAGTCACCTAACTGTTGCTTGTCTAAAGTTAATTAAGATCAATCCTAAACTAGGTGGCTGATTTAAGCACACAAGGGATCTGTGGCAAAGCTGGAAGTTAATAATCACAGATCTTCTAAATCATAGTCCAGGTCCTGAGAGTATACATGGCTGTATTAAACTGATCATATGAAGTGACAGAAATCTCATAGAATGAAAGACTTTGAGTTCGGAATGAAAGACTTTGAGTTCAGTGTGATTTATATCGACCTCAGAGAAAGTTAATTATAGAGCTGACAGTAATAGCTTGAACTCCAGACTCTTGGGAGTTTATGATTGGCAGGTGTAAGTAAAATAAGTGGAAAATGTTGATAACGGACATTTCTCAGCCAAGATATTCTTCAGCTGTTTAGCCGTAGCCCTTGGTGTGAACATGAGAGCTGGAAGAGATCTCCAGGAGAGCTGGAAATCCTCCACAGGGCTGTTTTCCTTCCTACGAAAAGAAATACCATCCCCTGGCAAGTGTGCTGAGCTGTGAATACACAGTAGTAATACACATGAGTCAGCGCACCAGGCTCGCAGGAACGGTCCCTGGGTATTTATTTATCCCAAAACACATTCCTGAGTGTGAGATCGGCTGTTGCTTTCCCTGGCGCTGATGTGCTTTGCTACCATGGGAAAGCAGCCGTAAGGCACAACCGGCCGTGGGGGACACGCTGCAGGGTGGAGGAAACAGGGACTGGGCACAAAACCAGCTGGAGCAGTGCCCCTCACCCGCCTGCCCTGGAGCAGGACTGGGGAGATGGCACTGTTGGAAAAAGAGCAAAAATTTACCAAATGGTAAAGAATAATGTTTCTCATAGGATCTGCAGCTCAGAAGCCATGCTTTCTTCTGCAACCAGGAGCACACCGTGGAACCGAGCGATGAGCTGTCGGGATCATGGTAGAAACAAATTATTAGCCTGGAAGCAATCAGCTATTGTATATGCACGACAAAAAGCAGGAGCCCGGGAAGGATTAGTGAGGAGAGACAGCGAGTTGCAATGACCCGCTGTCTGCCAGATTTGTCTGCCAAGTAACGAGGAACCAGGCAAAGGTAATGCTGGCAGCGGGAGACGGCGACCACCGACCCGTGGGCCCCCGGCTCTGCTCGCACCCAGAAGTAGGCGGGGAGGGCGAACTAGGCCTGCGTGCTCATTCCCATGCTAAGCCTAGAGATCAGGACCCACCAGTAGATAGGTATCAGTGCATTCAGCATGCGTAAACTGTGTGTATGAATAACGGTCGGCTTTGGCTCAGGGTGAGCTGCCTCGGGACAGGCACCTGTGCATGCGCAGCCACGTGGTGAAGACAAACACCTCGGCTGTGTGTTCGCTGGCTCCTTCACACTGGGTGAAGAGCCATGGTTTTGGGACAATAATTTCTCCTTGTGCATGGGCAGGCCCATGACTCACCTTTCCTTGTCTCTTTCTCCACCTGGTAACGTTCTCCATTTCATCCCATTAACTTCCCCCTCCCAGACATTGCAGTTTATTCCACCTACACACCCCTGCTCTCTGCTTTTGTACGACCTGCCCACCCCACAGCCCTCTGCCAGCTCAGCTGGGCCCCATGCCCCAGGCAGCGGAGGAGGGCATGTGAGTTGCAGCCCCCAGTCGCGGGGATTTTCTCCTTTTGTGTCAGGCAAATTCACAGTCAACCTTTTTTATGTGAGCTGCATATGCCAACTTTACCATTATTTGATTAGAAAGGAGATGAAAAATGAAAACACGCATAATGAATGTCAGTGCAAACACTAGTGCCCTTTTTCGTGGGATTTTGTGTGTGTGCACGTGTCCACGTTAGTGGGAGCTCTGTGGTGGCGGGTCCGTTCCACAGATCTGAGATCCTGTGCAACAAATCATTTGATCTGCATCGAAGGATCTCCAAGTGCAGAGAAAAGAAGATAAAACTGGTGATAACCAGCTTTCCCAAAGGCTACCAGGTTTCCCTGGAAGGTCTCAAGGGCCCCACAGATCGTTTCGGAGGCTCTGTGTCTCCTGCACCGCTGTGTCTGTACTGGGGAAATACAAGTTGGCCTGAAAGTCCACAAGAGGAAATCCTGTCAGAGAGAATCAACGTTTGAATTAGTACTCTAAGGAGCAAGAAGAAGAGAAAAAGAAATTGGGAGGGAGAGGGAAAGAGGAATCCAAAGAAGAGACACTTTTTGCCAGCAGAAACCATCAGCATTGCCTGAGGCAGGCACTGGCCTCTGCATATAGAGCTACTGTCAAATTTATTCTTGCTCTGGCCATTGTCTTGGTTCTGCTCTGCTGGATGTAGATTTTCATCTTTTTTTTAATTTTTTTTAATTAAATAATTGATTGAACTATGAAGTTTCATAGGAATGGAAAATATGCTAAAGTAGGTTGAAATCAGCGAAGAGATTAATAAAAAAAAAAAAAAGAGAGAGAGGAAAAAAGAGATGCATATAATTCCAAAACACTGGATTTTAACATTATCAGAAAGAAGCGTTTCAGGCTTTGATATTTTAAAGTGCTTCATCTCAATCTTTAAGAAATCACTTCTTATGGAGAAGTGACACTTTCCATTTTAAAATTAACATACATTTACGAACAGAGAGGGCTTTAATGGTTAAATAGCTCCAATCTGAATGAAAAGGAAGTGGAACTGCAATTTCAGAATCTTTCTTTCATCAGTGCTTTTTAGAAAATTTTGTTTTAATTTAACATAAATTTCCCGCCCCTTTATTTTTATTTATTTTGGACGTATCTGAAAAGCCCGTTGTTCCTCTTTAGGGACACTGAGCCCCTACAAATTTAGAATAAGCCGTTACAAGGGAAGGGCTCCCAACCAGGGTAGCAAAAGACTCCTGCAGATGAGGGTAGGGTAGGCGAGAAATTCTGTTTCTACCTTATTATAGCCAAGCCCAATGCCCATTTCTAAAACCGCTGGCTTGTAGCAGAAGAGCCAGAAAAAATATGTTCTTTTATTTAGACTGCAGTTTTTATTTGTATTATGAGTTCTATATTTGTCTGAAGGCAGAGGCATCAGGTGAGAAAAAAAAAAAATAGCCGAAGTTTAAAAAGCACCTAACGACACGCTGAGATTTTAGCTCTATTCTCACAATAGGAAGGGATAAAAAAGGTAGGGAACCAAATTATTCCAGATAGATTGTGTATGTCCTGGAATGACCTTCAGTTCACAGAAGACATTCGAAAGGTAAGTTGGCCTATATATGATTTTATCTTTTAAAGGATTTCTTCCCCATTTCTGATATGAGCCAGGATATAATAGATGCTGGAGCTTTTTTTTCTTTCCCCGTGTTAATCCCCCTTTTAATTTATTTCTGGTTTATGAATGTTGAAGGGTTTGTTCCCTAAACCTTCCCCAGTTCCACTGGAAGTCGTAGTGCTTCTCTTTGTCTTTGCACATACCCCATGACTTCTTTCTACAGCAAGGGGGTTTTCTGCTCTGTTCTGTTCCATTCATCTAATGATGTGGCCACTTATCTCTGCCGGTATTTGTCATTGCGTTACCTACCTTCCTGTGCCTGAGAACTAACTATTCATTCACACTTTTCCCATCACCATGGAAACCTGGAAATGGAAGATAAAGTTTGATAATTCACTCAAACTGGTTTCAGTGGCTCGTCGCGTTTTTGCATCATGTGAATTTATACGACTGTAATGAGAACAACAAGGGCAAATCCAGTTCACACAAACTGGGCATCTTTTCAGACATCATCACCTTTGCAATACTGGAAATCAGGCCTGGGGGGTTCCAGACATACATCTGAAGAACTTTCTTCAGCAATGCACCCTCTCTCTGCAGTATAATCGTGATTTTTCCCCTTTTCCTTCATTTTCTGTGGTACAAAGGGGTGTTAGCAGTTCCAGGCAGACACGCCGCAGATGAATGTGGTTTAGTTACTAAAGCAACCGTGTTTGTAAGTCAGAACACAGCCATGTCTTTTCATCATTATAATACTAACGGTGGAATGATAAGCCAGTTTAGCTCAAAACAGATTTCTTATCCGAGAGTGATGCATTGCCATCTGACCTCAGATTATTATATTTTAACAGCCCTATACGTTCACGTTCCCAAGCCTCCTCCCTTTGGAGCACGTGGCTGCCGTGGAAAAGGAATGCAGTATCCTGGCTGCAGGCAGCCTTAGCAGGTCAGGAAGCCAGGAAAAAAGTATCAGAAGGGAAAAAAAAACCCAACATTTTGTTATCGTAAGGAGGGGCTGCCTTCAGAGGGATGGCTATAGAGGGATCAGCACTGACCTTCCGACTGCATGAACCTCACTTCTAAGGAGATAAATTTTAAGAGGAGAAAGGACAATTAAGATAATCTGATCTGACCCTGGCTTGCATTTGGGCAGAAGGACAATAGCAAGAAGGAAGCCGAGGATGAATACAAAGCACCTCTGCAGCCACAAGGAAAATCTCTGGGAGGAGCAGGCAGGATTTCTGCTACCTAAGGCAGAAAATACTCTGGTGAAGGGGATTTGCCTGGTACATGGTGGACTAGTCTGAATCTGTAAACCCCCGTGTTCTGTTCAGTCACTTCCTTTGGGGTTTCTGATCTCTCAGGTCTGACTGAGTCTTTCTCCAAATGTTAACTTTTTTTTTAGACAATCTACTTATAAGTCTAGCCTTTTGAATTTCTTTTTCTAATCTAGTCTGTCTGGCCACCGGAGTTGTTCCCAAGCACCTGGGTACCTTATCCTTGGGTACTGGAGTTCCCTAGGAGGTAACATAATGGTGACTTTTAGGTTTGTGAATAGCTGTTTGGATTGCTAAAGCCCCGAAGGCTCGTGTCTGGGAAAAGTACAGTGCTTTTCCCACTGTTCTGCAATATTTTCTGTTTATGGCTTATGGAAATTTGCATTTTTAGTCAGTGCAAAAACCCAAGAACTCTAAGATTCTATGACACTATTATAAATAATTAAAAACTGGTAAAGAAGGAGAGTGTTAATATGCTAAGAAAGTTTTGTAACAGTTCTGATGTATTTTCTTGACTTGCCCTACTATGTTAGGAAAGCTACTTCTGAGCAGCAGATGGTCTCAGGCCAGGAAATTACTAACAGAGTGGAACAAGTTGAATTACAATCGGTTATTTCTTGCCAGGTTTCTAATCTCAGCCCTGCGAGGTGTTAAGTGCCCTCAGCTCCTGATGAAATGAGGGTTGATGGCATTCAGCACTCAGCTGGATTTGGTACTGCATACATAATATAATTTTTCTATTTCAGAAATGCAATTTCTGATACAGGCTTTTAGACTGAATATTAAAACTAAGAGCGCAAAGGCAGGTGTAGCTGAAGCAGAGTCTTGTTGCACCCATAAAGTAGAAATATTTTAAGCAAGCTATTTGCTTGCCTTAAATACAGACATAACCACACTAAAATAGCATAACCAATAACAATGTACAGGCATTTTGTAACACAGCTAAGCGCAGGGATATTAAAAGTATGTAAATGCAAAGGGACAAACAGATTTGTGGTATATTTGCAGAAATGGGGTATGGGAAAATGGATGCGTGCAGGTAACAAAACCTGCATGGGAAGCACAAAGGATGGGGAGCAGGGAGGAAAGATACCTGATGGTACCAGAACAGTGCGGCAGAGCGAGGGGGAAGGATGTTTGGCAAAACCAGAACCGGTCCCTGTCCTAAAATAAAAAAGGTAACTATGTTAGCAGGAGATGAAATCCCTGCTTTTCTTTTTGGGGAGGAAGAGGAGAGCATGAAACAGCAATAGTAAGCAAGTGAGAATGGGGGAAAAGAATTCCCCATGTCAGTTCTTAAACCTGATCAAGAGCCTTGGGGACCAGGACGGGAGGACAACAGCCCCCAGCACTTGGTGCCGGGCACCGGCTGCCTGGTACAACGCTCCCACAGCTAGTTCAGGGTAAGATTGTTAAGAACTAATTGCTTCGGTGTGCGTTGACCGTGATTAAAACAAAACTGTTGCTAATATTTGATGTTAGCGAGTATCGGGCTAGTAAAGCTTGGTCTTGGAGTTTGCCAGCGGCCTCCATTGTCAGCCTTCTGAACAGTCACATCAACATGCACGCGCATATATATCTGTACATAAACATATATCTGCATTGCAGTCTAGGCCTTGCAAGACCCATTACCTTTCCAGTAACCCTCGGAAAAAGGCCCAAGACTTTGCAGACGCTCTGTGAGGCCAGGTGAGAGCTCCCGGCGCTGAGCGCTCAGCCCCAGCACCCCCGCCTCTGCCCCGGGAAAAGGAGCTGCAGTGCCCCTGCCTGGGGTCACTCCCCGTGTCTCTGGGACACTCCGGCAGCAAACCAGAGAGGGAATTAAAAATTAAGTGCTGTCTTGTTCAAAGAACCTTTAGATGAAAAAATACGCGAAACCTTTGTGTGCAATTTCCTTTCGGGGGAACTCAACAGCCACTCTCTGAGAGCTGTAATGACTGTGACAGTAGCATGTTTAATCAGCTGTGAATCTGTCCATTTGCATTTTTAAGTCTTTCATTTGCTGTTCACTCATCCAAATTCAGGTTCTTTTTTTTTTTTTCTTTTTCTTTTTCTCTGTTTGCCCTACTAGAAAAAAACAAGTCTAATAACCTACGTGCAGAGACTGGCTTTCACTCTTATATCATTCACCTTGAGGAGGGGTGCTTTGATAAGCAATGAATTCTAGACGCTATTTTTTTTTCCCCCTCATTAGTGAAATATATTCCAAACTCAGAATTTTGGGTGCTCTTATGAGAAGAAATCACAACTACCCTTACAGGAGCCTCTTGCTGTTAAATAGTCAGCTATTTCTGTCTCTGACATACCACAGACATGAACTTTGTGATAAATGTAGAATTGCCCTGACTGCTTGGATGAAACAAGTATGAATTCGTTGACTCTGAACACCAGAACTGGAGTTAATATTACTGCAGATACTTCATAAGAGCTAGAAATCCCTAATTCTGCTCTACAGACTTTCAAAATGAATGATGTTAGATAGAAACAAGACTTCTGTTCTATTTTCACTTTCTCTTCCTTTGCTTTTATTTTATTTTTCAAGATGCCCAGAGATGTCATACTCCAAGAACAACTACAAATTAATTTCCTACTTTATTTCTTGTCTACTTTCAAATATAGCTGAGCCCTCACCTTTACCTGAACTATCACTGCATAAATAAAGCTATTATTAGGGTGATTTGCATACACCATCACTGGTAACCATGGGAGAGTTACAGCGTTTTTCCTCTCAAACGCTGAGGGACAAGGTAAGTAAATGCAGACGTCTCAGAGAATCCTTTCTCACACTTTTCCCTCCCCAGCCCAGCAAGGTGTGGCAGCCGCCAGGAGAAGTGATGTCAAAACAGACATTTTCCTCTCCCTGGAGAGGTGCCTCTGTCGTGCTCCCTGAGGACACGCGTTTGGGAGATGTGTCTGTCGGCTGGAGGTTGTGTCCCGCAGCATGTCGGGCAGTGAGGACCCTGTACGGCTCAAGGGCTGTGGCTTGGGGCCCTCTGCAGTGGTGGCCAACAGCAGAAGCCCAGGGAGGAGCACAGGACAGTGAACGTGTTCTCTGAAAAGCTCATTCGTGCCGGCAATAACCCCATCCTAGCACACCCACGAGAGATATTGCATTTATTTGGGTCTGGGTGCTCAGGAGACTTTCCCACAAACCAAGCACAGAAACATGAGGTTTTTGTGCTTCTTTTATACACAAAAAACAGAAGTTAGTGCTTTCCCAAACAGGCCTATTAGATATTGATTGGTTAGTGATTAACACACACCGATAACACGGCTCACATAATGCTTCTGCTGTTACTCGTGCTCAGGGGAAGGCTCTTAACCTGGGCAGGGGTCTTTGTGACCTGTGGGGGTGGTTTTTAGTATTATAATGAGAGTAGTTCACTGTCAGGGCACTCAAAAGTTAGTTTCTTTGCCAAGTTAATTAATCAGTGACTTTGCCAGGTTGTCCAATAACCCATCCTCAGCGCAAGCCCAGACGTTCTCTTCATGGCCCAGGGTGTTCTACTTACTTCCTAGGGTTTGGAGATCAAGGCCTATCCTATTGCTAATCAAGGTCATCCTGACCACCCTTCCCCGTATGTGGGGTAACTATTATAGCCGCTGGCACAATTATTTAACCGTGGCTACTAGCCCATGTGCAGTGCACGCTACCAGGAGCACGCAGCAGAGCTTCCCCGGGACACTGCTGGGCACTTCTCAGCTTGGGCAGCCCCTGGGGTGTGTGGAAGGTGCTGTGACGTTCCCTGTCAGTGCCCAAGGCCACATCCTCTCTCTCTGAAACGGAGCTGGAGCACGGGCAGTGGAAGGGGACGCACCGCGGGGCAGCAGCGCGCGATGCTCTGTGACCACGGCAGCTGGAGCTGTGGCTATTGCAGCACCAGTGCGGTCAGATTTAGCAAAGTGCTGCTTTTCCCCACAAGACATTTTGTAAGAACATAAGCAAAATCATCATGGGTATAAATGCAGAAAGAGCACAATATCTCGTGTACAACAACTGCCAGTGGTGGATCCTTGTAAAAAAACCCCACGGAAGCACAGAAAAAAACAGAGGAACAGAAAGCTGAAAAAAAGATGCCACTCGGTACGGCTTGGCAGAGCGAGGTATGTGCAGTGGTTCCTGCCACATCCAGCTATTTCAGATGTAATTCTTCAAATAATAATTGCCTTCTGTTTGGCTGAATGCCATCCGGAATGTAAATAACATTTGCTTTAGGCAAGCGCTCCTCACCTTGAGAGCTGGTCCTCTTCAAGATGAAATGCTGTTTCATTTCCTTGGCCCACTTTTATTCCTTGCAGACGTCTTCCTGTAGCTAATGCTGATGGCTGGTGTCTGGAGAATCTGATATGGTACCAGAGCTCCTATTTTAGGAAGCAGATTTGCCAGGGGATATTACTGTTAATTGACATCCTATTTCTCATCTCCTCTCCTTTCGAAGGTTATTGAAAAGTGTGGGAAGTTCACCTTCAGTATTGTACAGGCTGGCTTATATTGGAGGGAGCAGAAGTTTCAGACAAGGTTTTTGGCTCTCTGTAAACAAGGGGCTATTTTCTTTTAATAAAGTAAGAGTCTGCCTGCTGCAGTGACACTGCTCATCTCTTTGTGTTACACTGAGCAACTTGGAGTTTTTAAAAATTGAAGATTTATCCATCAGAAGTACAAACAAAAAATAGCTTTAATTTCCTCTGGATGTGGTTATTTTTCTGCATAGTTTAAGCCAATACTCATAGGCTAATTGGTCAGTATTAATCAGGCAATTTTTCTCATTTTGGTCTGAAATATATATCTATTTTTTCTTTTAAATATTTTAATTTTTTCCCCTAGGTTAATTTTAGTTACTGTTAGGGGCAGTTTTAATAATGTCACCATCTCTATTGTATTATGCTATATAAGAGAAATAATTTTTAAATGGAGTCTTTTGTCCTCTGTGCTATTGCTCATATCCAATTATTCATACCCAAACTTTGGTTTCTTTTGTTACTTTAATAAATTTTTTACATTAGGAGTTAGGAGAAACCGCAAGAAAGATGAAGGACCCATAGGAAATGATGCCTAGTGCCATCCTGACTGAGGTAGGCTGACTTATCTGTCACCTTTACATACGCCAAAATCCAGATAAACGTGCCACCTGTGTTTCTGTTCGTTAACAAATGTCCCGTGACTCTGTTCACCACGGCCTCGTGGGTGGATGTGGGGGCCAGCTGAATCATAGAAAAGTGTAGGCTGGGAGTGGCCTCAGAAGCCTGCTGAACCATCTCCTGCTCCAAGCAAAGCAAACTCCGACATTAGATGAAGGCAGAGGCCTTCTCAAGCCCAGTTTGAAGAATCTCCGGAAAGGGAGATCCCAGAGCCTCTCTCGGTGACTGCTCAGCAGATTTTTCCTTGTATCCATGTGGGGTTTTTCTTCCAGCTATCTGTGTCTGTTGCCTGTCAGCCCTTTGCTGTGTTTCTGCTCCCCTGAGAAGAACCTGGCTGTGCTTTCTCTTATAACCCCCCACAATGGAAGACAGCAATGGGGTCCCCTCTTTGCCCTCTCTTCCCCGGGCTCTACAATCCCAACTTTCTCGTGCTTGTCCCTGAAGTCATTTCATGCGCTCCATCCCCTGACCCTCACTGTGGCCTCCACTGGACTCTCTCCAGTTTGCCAACAACTCTTTGGTCCTTAGAGGGCCCAAAGCTGGATGCGGTGCTCCAGATAGCACCGTGAGAGGTGTTGGACAGAGGGGAGAATATCATCTTCTTGGCCTGCCGGCCCCACTCTTGCTGCTTCAGCCCAAGGGGCAGTTGGCCTTCGCTGCTGCAAAGGCACGTTGCTGGCTGCTCTTTGTCTTGCTGCCCACCGGGACCGTCAGGACTGGTTCTGTAGAGCTCCTTCCTCCCCAGACAGCCCAGCCTGTCGTTGCGTTGTCAGATGTGGGACTTGGCACGTGGGCTCCTCCCAGCCCTTTCCTGCAGCCTGTCCGGGTCCTCGTCCTCCTGTTCCACCACTTTGCTGTCATGTGTGAACTTGCTGAAGGTGCATGCTGTCCCCTTGTCCAGGCTTTTGATTAAGTTGTTAAGTTATGATAATATTTAGATATTAAAATATGATGATATTTAAGAGCCCAGTTTTGAAAAGAGTGGCCCTGATGTCTATCTGTCATTGCAGATCAGGCAGCAGACCAACGGTGGCCAATTTCTCAATATACCGAGCTTTAAGAACCACGCAACTTTCAAAGTAAAAAGTAATGTTTTGAGTGTTCTTTTTCCTCACCTCTTATCTCCACTTTATAATAAATCTCTAGGCTCCCAGAGCAACACAACAAATTACTTAACTTTCACCAACAGTCAGAAAAATATATTGTCTTTCATTAACTTTTTAAAGCTTCCTGATTTTGTGGAATTGCTGCAGCAAATTGTAAATGACGTATGAATTGAAAAATTCATGCTCACCTAGCTCAGAGGGGGAACGCGGGCCGGGCTCTGCAGTCAAGGCTGTGCTGGTTGCTGTGCTGCTGAGCCTCCGTGGCAGCCAGAGGAGACCGCTGAGTTGTGGCTGCTCTTCCTCAAGCGGATCACCCAGCTCTGCCTCGGAAATACTGAAATACGTTACGTTTTTAGCCTGGGGATTCCCTGGGTGCTCATACGCCCGGGTTAAAAATGTTTATGGGTGTAAAAAGCGTAAAAAGCAAAAACAGTCATTCAGAAATATTAATCCACAGGGTGGTTAGAAGGTATTATTTTTGGTCATGATAATAGGAAGAGGAACAGGCCCTCTGCAAGCGCTCGGGGTCAGGGAGGACGTCACAAAGCCCTGGTGACAGCAGGGCTGCTGCTGGGGGGTGGTTCGTGGCTCTTCCCCTCTGCAGTGTGGGTGCAGGGGGACGGCTCGATGGGTTTCCCTCTTCGCTCCTGTTACCCGTCCTCCTCACAGGCAGCCCTGCGTCCCGGAGGACTTGCGGAAGGAGCTCTGCGCGCAGAGGGACGAGCAGCTCAGCGCCTCGGTTGCTGCAGACCTTGTGTTAACGCCACCTCATTAACACCAGCTCCTCTCCACTTGAAACACCTTTTTTTTCTTGACCTAATGAAAACCTTTAACTTATTCTCCATTATTGATTATTTTCTCAACACTTGACTTCATGTGCTTAAGAGTAATACAAACTGAGTGTTTCTAAACAAAATAATCGAAGCAGCTCATTCCTGCAGGCTGGAGTCGCCACCCCCAGCACCTCCCTCCAGCCTCTTCCAGACAGCGTTTTATTGTGTCTGTAGCGTCAGTGAATATCCTCTGCCCATTTGGGGCCATTCTCAGAGGAGAGTAGGGAGGAAAAATGCTTCACAGACCAGGTTCAGAAAATACTCTGTTAATTAAACTGCACTTGAATCTGTAATGAACTTGTTAGTTTGACTTGCTAGGCGTGACTTCTGGCTTTGTAGGCTCAGATCTGCGGTGATGAGGAGACCCAGCGAGTTCTCCGAGGGGCACAAAGCATGGGTGGGACCTCACAAATGCACAGCTTGTCCCTTCCCGCTTCCTGCGATGTTCTGGTGAGGAGCTGCCCCGGCGAGAGCCCCGGTGAGGGGGGGTCGGTGGCCGCAGGAGCCGGCTGCACCTTCCCAGCCAGCCCTGCTCAGCACAGAGAGGCCAGGGCTGGTTTGGGCTCCCTCTCACGAGGCGTTTGCTTAAGTTACAGTGGGGATATACTACCTCAGCCATGGCTAATGCCACGGTGTGCTGTGGACACTCACCGTCGGGGCACACAGGCGCCGTCAGGGTAATTGCCTTGTCACCACTGGGGCAGAGTGCTCGGACCCGGGTGTGAACAAACCCATCACATCCCTTTAGTTGCCGTAATAAGGACTCTGCAATGGTTCACAGGCAGGAGGTAAAAACAACGTCTCTTTTTTGACATATCTGTGATCTTGCAAAAACCCTGGCTGGCTGTAATTTTGCGGTGGCCATCAGAGAAGGTAACATTTCACCCATGGCATGGGGTAAGCACCTCATCCCTTACCGCAAATCACTCATGCTACTGCATAATCGTAGGAGGAGAAAAGTAATGTTTTGCATTTAGAAGACAAAAATATGTATATTTGTAAAAGTAGATGTTTCTACCTAGTCATTTTTAAAACGTTCCCCATGGCAAAGTAAAATTTTGCCAGAGGTATTCCCTTTCTTACTGCGACACGTTTGAAGTTAAAGACAACTTCAGTTTCCTTTTACTCTTCCTGCTGACTTGTTTTAATTTAAATGAACCAGACTAATATATTCAACATGCTAAATTATGTGCTGCTTTTTCTTTCTGTAAGTAATTGCAATGTATGGAGCAAGAGATTTGATAAATTGCCTTTCATAGGTTCTGGATCAATAAATATATACATGTGTGAAAAATTGAAATTAAACTCATGAAGGAGGTCCAAATTAATTAGGTTTATATCAAAGGCCACACTAATTTCTTCAGGCGTCGAGGGAGAAACTTCAGTGCTTTATTCAGTAACACTCTAACTGAAACAATTTTGTTAAAAAATGTAGTTTCACCAAAATAAAATTGTATCCTGGTAATGTGCTGATTTTGTTAATTTTTCAATGATATTCTGTTCCATTGAAATAAAGACGTTTTATTACCTTTACTTCAAGTTTATAATTTCTCGGAGACTTGTCATATTAATTTGATGCTATTTACTATTATATTTTATTATATTGCTTTGACATGTCAAATGTCAAGTTAATATAATATAGATCCCACAGGATACCGGAGCTTTTTGTATATGCATAGTTGAGGATTAAATATAATATATTTCAGAATAAGGATCAAAATATGTTTCTGAACATTGGAACAGTCTGTCAGAAGGAAATCCCATATTCCAGCCTACAGTACTTAATAACACAGCCTGCCTGGAGTTGTATGAAATACTGAAAACGTGGAGACCTATTATCAGTATTGCGAGTAATGAGTCAACTTTACATTTTAAATCAACAAAGCTGTCTTTCACTTTGCTTGATAAAAGAAGAAGCGAAGTTAATTTAAAATAGAGTAACACAGCTCGTCTCAGAAAAAAATGGCAGGTAAATGCAGTAGATTAAGTCCCTTAAGGTCCCTTTCCTTCTCAGCTCAGAGTTTCTAAAATAAGAGATAATGAGGGAAAGCAGCTTTAACTCTGGAATTCTTCTCCACTGCAGCGGTGAAGTGCAAAGCAGGGATGGATGAGCCAAGTCTGGGAGAGCAGCACATCTTTTGTTCATCTGCAGAGCTGAGCTTCACCCAACTATTGTCTGAGATTCTGCAGTTTTCCAATCCATAACTTTTGTTTATTTTGTTTCTTGGTGCTGAATGTGAGCCAGTACTATCCCTGCCCAGCAGCCCGGGCATTTCAGAGGAAAATCCGTTCTTGCAAGATCTCCGTGGAAAAACAGGAGGCTGAGCGATGGCTAAGCCCCAGATCAGTCCTAACCCTCGACGTGTGGGACGTTGCTGCTGCCCTGGTAGGAACGGCACCCAGGGAGCGGGGCCGTGGCCAGTGAGGATGGGCTGTGCTGGGGCTCGAGGTGCTGGGCAGCACGGCTGCGCTGCTCCCTGGAGTGCCCGCCCGGCACACCCCTTGCAGAAATATTTTATAGACAGAAATATCAGTGAGGCTACGGAGTTGACTAGTTGTAGGTCTGGGGAGTAGAGGAGGAAAACAAGGAGCGTCCCCAGGCCCTGAGTCCCGTGTCCAGCTGCCAGAGGGACGCACGTCCTGTGGCTGCAACCACGGTCAAAGGCTTCAGCGGCCATCAGCGCCCCCGTACCGTGCTCTCCTCTGGACGATGCCACCGCACTTGGTGTGCTGGTTTTTTGGGGACACAGGAATGAATGAGCAGTTTCCAGCTGGCCCCAAGGCCAGCAGTAGGACCCTGCCACCCACCCGGCCATTCCCCTCCCCAAACTTCTCACTGTTTCCCTTTCAGTGAGTCTCTTATTAAAATTACAACTTCTTATATTATTCCACTTTAATAGATTATTTCCTGTGCGGTGCTTTATTAAATGTTTTATAAAAATTCAGACAGATTAATCCTCTGAATTTTCCTTGCCTAGAAAAAACAGCTACATTATCAAGGCTTTCCCTGGTAATACTATGTTAATCTGGAACTATGAATCTTCAGTAAGCCCAAGCTGCATTTCATCATGGCCTGTTTTTACACTCTCATGTCCTCCTATTTTCTCCAAGATGTGTACCAAAGCCATCCATGCCAATGGGCTTATTGTTACCTGAATTTTTTCCTCGCCTCACCCCAGCAGGTTGCTATAACACAGAGCAGGCAGCTTTACATTGCATCACCTCAGATTTGTTAGATTTATTAAAAATCTTTGCCTGTGGACTGCAATATGGTATTCCGTTTCCTTCAGACTCCTGGCGTGTAGGTTGTGTTTTCCGCAGAACAGGCCAAGGCAGCAATTCCAGCTTGCTTTGCAGCGCAGAGGCGGGTACAGGTTCCTGTAAACCTCTGGGAAAGCAGCAGCCCCACCTGACAGACTGGCCAGGGTGTAAGGAGGGATCCTCAGGACGGACTAATCGGGGCCCAAACCCTGTCTCTGGATTGAAGAGGCCCAAATGTGGCATTGGACTATCAAGTCCCACAGTGGCGTTCAAAGTCATTGGTAATGTCTAGACTGAGGGACTCGTGTTTTGGGCAATACCATTTCTTGATCTTGTTTTTGTTGTTCGGTGCCTGACAGCCCCATTATTGTGTTGGCTTAACTCCCCGTTCCCTGCCACGTTCAAGCGTCTGAAGAGATCACCTGGCTCTTTTTCTTAAATCAAATTTGGAAAAGACTTAAGTAACAAAGAATACTTCATCTAGTTTTTTTAATTAGCTAAACCAAATTTGTACTGTCACATCCTTAAGAAAATTTTCTGACAACTTCTGACAAATTCATTATTAGGTTAATATAGGTATGGCAGTTTTGAACACTACAAAGAAATCAGATAATCAGAGAAATTACTCAGTTTTATGAGATTTTATGCCTCCTCCATGGATGTGACAGGACAGCCTGTTGTGCGCTGTGGCTACCCAGGACAGCTCTGGGAGGGGATGCAGTCTTAATTTGCCATTAACTCTGCTAGATTGGATTACGTGACTAGTTTTTTCTATTGCAAGAGATACCTCAGCTATGAAATACAGTCCTACAAAAACCACCTGCTATTTTGTGGGTGAAAACGCAAGGTAGTTGGTAAGGCTGACTGGAATTTTTATCCCAGACACGTCCCACTTTTAACCACAGCCTGTTTGCTGCATGGGTGCGTTGTGAACACGTCAGCAGATTTATGGTGTTCTTCACCCTGTCAACGTTTTCCTACAAAGATTAGTCACATACACGTGTAGGGTAGTCAGATATCGACTCTGTCGTGCTGGACTGAAACTGTGTCCCACCAGTGACTCCACTGCTGCTCCACTGCCAGAGCCCAGGCTCCTTTGGGAAACTTTCCTGAGGAAATCCTGGCTGCACCGCTGCCACCGACACTCAGTGACACACACTTTAGCTGGCACCGCTTCCTTTTGAAGGAATTTTTTCTGAAAGGAAAAGTGAAAGGTTATTTCCCAGTTCACAGAATCCTCTGGGTTGGAAAAGCCCTTGCAGCTCCTCCAGCCCAACCGTGACCCTCCCCCTGACCGTTCCCAACTCCCCCAGATCCCTCAGCGCTGGCTCAGCCCGACTCTTCAACCCCCCCAGGGATCCCGGGGACTCCCCCCTGCCCTGGGCAGCCCATTCCAACGCCCACAACCCGTTCTGTAAAGAAATGCTTCCCAATATCCAGTCTAAACCTTCCCTGGGGCAGCTTGAGGCCATTCCCTCTTGTCCTATCACTTACTACTTGGTTAAAGAAGCTCATCTCCAGTTCTCTGCACCCTCCTGTCAGGGAGTTGGAGAGGGCGATGAGGTCTCCCCTCAGCCTCCTCTTCTCCATCCCTGCAGGGTGCTGAGGATATGGCGGTGTCTGCAGTCCCATGTAGACACAGCATATGGCCGCCACCACCTGCAGTAGCTGGCAGGGGGTACTTTAGGGAAAAAGGCAAGAAACAAGGTAAATGCAGACCGATACCTTCCCCAGCAAACAGCTGATCAGGGACCACCTGAGTTAGGGGTTGCAGCCTGCTGTTGGGATTAACAGTTCTTTGCAGATTTTTATTCTATACAGTAATTTTTTTTGCACACATTTATAACTTTGGCAACTGCTAAAGCTTATGCCAATGAGTTCTGCAACCTAATTATAGAATCACAGGAAACAGGACTGAAAGGGAACATCAAGAGGACATCTGGTCCATCACTTGCCCCAAGGCAAGAACAACTACATAATGTCAGTCCTGACAGATGTTTGCCCAAGAGTTTTATGAAAAAATACTCTCTGTTGTTTGTTTTGAATATGTAACCTGGTAAGTTGACTGGGGTCCTTACTTTTTCTTTTATGAAAGCAATGTCTACCCGCCCCCCATTCACTGTTTCTGTGTCATTTTTGACTTTACAGCCTGCTATCATATTCTCAGGGTTTGATGTTTTTTTTCCTTTCTGAGGTGGAGAAGTTCTAATCTATTTAGTTTTTGCTCATACATATGGATGCAGGATGTGAAAATACTGCTGCAGAGTGCTTGTTCCACTCACTTCAGTAGCTGATAGTAACAGTGATGAAAGCCTACAGCTATCTGGAAAATCATGCAGAAATGGTTGTACCCATGATTTTAGTGCCATGAAACCAAGAGATTCTGGGAGTGCTAGAAAAGAAGTGCAGAAAAATAAATCTGGAGTGCATGTCCTATGTATCTAGAGGGCATATGCCATGTATGATAAATTAACTCCCTGTCACTAAGTATACGACTTTCATTCCCTGATGCCAGCATCTGCAACTGCATCCACTCAACGCCGGGACTGTTTTGCCATGCCACTTTCAAGAAGAGTCCCCTGGGAATTTTGCATTCCCTGAAAACCCTGAGGGTCCTTTTATAATGATCAGGTTGTAAAGAGGAAAGTGTCATTACAAGGAGAGAATATCCGTGTTACTTCCCAAAGGGGCGTATTTAAGAAGATAACAGAAATTACAATTAAAAAATTCAATTTCTTCGGCTCAGTCTGTGTAACAAAAGGGTTGGCTGGGTTCATCTTCCAGCTCATTCAGTCCTACCATTGTGCCACATTGGATTTTCAGTTTACTGCCAAAAATTACTTGAGCTCTTGCTAAAAATTTACGTTAGTCTTGAAACTACTTGATACTGGTCAATAGCACAGGCTCTAGATCCATTGACTGAAAAATGCCTGTGAGAAGAGAAAGGCAGGCATTATTTTGTGCAATAAACACAAAGGGGGTCTTAGAAAGGAGATATGAAACACGTGACTTGGAATTAATATTTTGGAAATTCTTTCTTATGTAACTGAGAAAAGAACCCTAATACACAGCTCTCCTTTACAGTTGGTTGGAGGGTGCAATTTCAGTCTGATTTTGTACATTTTAAATATTTTCTGGTTTCCAATGCAAAAAGAAGAAAACACAATGGGGTTTTTTTGAGCCACCCACATTTGAATCCTAATCTCTTTAATTCAAAGTGTAATGTTATGAGGGTTTTTTGATGATTTTTAAATCACACAGAATATGGACAAGAACATGAGCCTGAAGAATCTACACAGTCTCTCCTCTGTTGTTTCTTCTTGCCCAAAACAAAGGAAATGACCCCTCAGTCAAAGATCATGCAAAATCTGGAAGGATTAGGGGTGGGGTGTGTATGTGTGTGTGTGTGTATATGATAATATTGAAAATTATCTATTGTAGAAAAACAGAAGCGATGCCTTTAAGTCACATAAAAACAGAGATGAACAAGAGCACACTGAATATAAACAAAACCACCAAAATAAGGACTGAAGAAGTCCTGTGCATCCAGTTTTGGGTAAGAAGCGAGGAAAAAGTCATGGAAATTAAAGGAAATAAATAGAGTCCTCAGCTGAGGAAGGCGCCTCTATTGGTGATATCACTTGAAGGTAACTCTGAACTATAGGCACAGTTTTAAGCCTTCTCACTCTAAGTGCCCTCACAAGCGGGCAGCACTGGGCAGCGCACAGCTGGGGTGAGCTGTTTGAGGTTTTGCCAATAAAACATTTACCAATAAAAATAGTTTAAACAGGTACCTTTGAAGCCAAAGATCAAACAAATAAAACAAAAGGATTTTTAGAGAGATTAGGGGCGTACGTCCGTGCTAAATTTTGGGTGCATAAATCCCTGTGCTTTAGGACAGAGAGCAGAGAGGAGTGGGTTGTAAAGGGGTTATAAACCACTGTGGTGTTGTGGTTTAACCCCAGACAGCACTAAGCACCACACAGCCACTCCCTCGCTCAGCAGGATGAGGGGAGGAGAATTGGGAGGGTAAAAATGAGAAAAGTCATGGGCTGAGATAAGAAGTTTAATAATTGAAATAAAATAATTGAAATAAGAAGAGTTTAATAATTGAAATAAAATAATGATATGTAATGAAAAAGAAAATAACAAAGAAAGAGAAATAAAACCCAAGGAAGACAAGCAATGCAAATGAAAACTATTGCTCACCGCCAACTGACCGATGCCCAGACGGTCCCTGAGCAGCCGCCCCCCACCAACCTCCCCCCCATTTCATTGCTAAACACGACGATGCCCTGGGGTCTGGGGCACCCCTGGGGTCAGTGGGGGTCTCGGCTGTGCCGGCTGTGCGGGGTGGGCAGGGTGAGGGGCCGAACAGCCCCGGTGCTGGGGCTAACACAGCCCTTGTGATCAGCACTGGCTCTAGCACAAATCCAAACCGCAGCCCCATAGTAGTGACCGTGAAGAAAATTAACCCCACCCTAGCCAAAGCCAGCACACGTAGGAAGGCTGCCAAGGAAAGTCACCTCCCACCGGCCAGTCAGAGCAAGATGTTTGCCTGACCTTTCGCCTCTGAAATAAGAGGAATGAACCTCAAATTCACAGAAGGAAAAGTGTACAGAAAAATAGATAATCTTGCAAGAATATTCAGTACCAAGAGAGAACGTTATTCCGTATTCAAAATACCTTGAGATGTCATGAACCAGCCCCAAACCAGCACTTGAGCTCAGTTACTTCGCTTTATCAGACAGTTAAGGAAATCATAATTATTTCCAGTGGGACTTCTCCTTCAGAAAGTTACCCAAACCAAAACTGATCCAAAACACTCTAAGCAATGAGACCTGCTATTCTTAAATGTTCAAATAGCCACATGGATTTTTGTGTTTTGATAATTTCATTGGTTTTCATCTTCCTTTCCCTGGTATCAGTATGGGTTCATGCTTAGTGCAAAGAATAACCACATGATAAATAATTGTATTCGTGTAAAACCAGAAATAATCTAGTCTCTTACAGCGACAATATTTTCATGCCATGTTTTTTCCATGCCCACACCACTAAAACAGATCAGTGGACACAGGCAAGAAAGGAAATGAAAGTATATTGGGTATCCAAAACCAATATCACGAATCCTAACATGTACAAAACAATTCTAATTTAATTATGCAAAAACGGCTTCTAACCCTAATGATCAATCATTGTCTCACACAAATCTGAATTGGCCTATTCAGTGTCAGAGTATGGATATCTGCTCTTAGCAGGCAAAAGCAATCTGGGAAAATACAAAACATGTCTGGTAAATTAATGGTCTGTTAGTAGAAATTGCGGGCAGCAGAAGGAATAAACCAAGCAGTTAGAAAAGAAGTTTTCATTGATTAATAGCTACTAGTTTATCCTGTCCCTCTCTCTGTGTGTCTTTCACGATCCCCTTCTCTCCTCCTCCCCCTCCCCTCCTTACCCACTCAGCTTCTCAATAATTAATTTACTTCTAGAACGTAATTTTTCTTCTAGTTCTAGAAGAATAACCCGTTCAGGACACAACTCACATGTTCACTGTACAGAGACTATTCTGGGGGAAAGCGGGGCAGATCTGTACCTCACGCAGCGGTTCTCTGCCGCACAGATGACATCATCCCTTCCTCCTCCCTTTCCTTCGCGCTCTTTTAGCTGTGGCCTTGCCTGTAGATCTGTATGAAGTACGGGGCTCTTATTCTTGTTTTACAGACAAGACCTGGCGGGGTGACCTGCCTAAAGCCTTGCGAGAGCTGAGCTGGGACCTCGAGCGTGGTGCAGCGCCTGGGAAAGGGGAAGAAAAGGAGTGAGCAGCTGTCTCACGGGGGAAATCAGCAAAGGAAGATGAAGGCCTTACAAATAATGCAGGACAAGCAGAGCTACAGACCATGAGAAGGAAATATTTAGGTCGATATGATTTCATGCATCACATTAGTGATAAAGTCCTAAAAGCACTGTGGACAAATTACTGCACTGAAGTAAGACTCTGTTAGTCATGGTTGAGACTAGCAGGAACTATAGGTATTTATTTTCTGCACCTGAAAAAAAAAAGACAAAACCCAAAAAAAACCCAGGAAGAAATCTCTATGCTAAACAAGATGGTTAAATGTTCTCCAACCCTTTCTCCTCAAGGAGTACACTAAAAAAAATTTCTCCTGAATTTTTCAGGTCAACAGGAACCTGCATCAGGATCCCCAAATGGGCTGGTTCAGAGAGCTGTCTCACCTTTATTTAATCTGGGAATGCCAGAGAAACTCCATAGCCAGGGACATTTCATTAAGCAGAGAGGATGAACCAAGGAGCCACACACCAGCTGACCTGAGGTCATCCCTGTTTAATTAATGAACAAGGTGATACGGGCTGAAAGGGAGCAATGAGATAAGGCCAGTCCTACTCCCAGCATCATGGATTGTGGAAAGCAGTGTCAAAGTGAACTGATCCGGTTTAACTCGTAGGAGAGATTACAGATTTTAAGAGAGATTAAGATAGAGGTAACTGTGTAATACTTGTAAACCACTTGACCTTATCTCCCGGTTTCCACTAAGAGGAAATCATCAGATGAAGGTGTTTTAACAGAATTAGTAAAAATTACAAAGACAAACCCTATTCTCTGCTTTGAGGGTGAATATATAGATATCATCCCAAAAGTATGAGTGTGGCAAACACTGACAGAAGTTAAAAATTGATTGTCAGGTAAAACTGATGGTAAGTGAATGATGATAATATAGATGGACACGTAGCCAATGTACGGGCTGATGAACAGATAGAAGGTGGCAGTGATGCTGAAAATGTCAGAGTGGCCAGTCACCGAACGGCTCAGCATTAACTCTTAATTGGATGGCAGAGGTAAAGAAATGCTTGGGTTCCATAAAGGAAATAGAGTAGATGTTTTATTTCTAAAAAAATAAAAGCACTGGTGAGAGAAATACTGGATTAGTGAGTTGTGCACACGCTGTCTTGCAGAAGATGCAAATAGAACCTGAGACACAGCGACTGAGGCATAAATTCTGCCATTTAGGGGAAATGTCCCATGAATTAAGAGTTCAGGTTGTGACTGGGGCTCAGGAAAGCACCTGCCAAATCCCCCTTGGAGGTGAACCCTTTCCAGGGGGACACAAGCAGAAAAGAATGAAGAAGTTGAATTAATGAGTGAGAAATAATCATATCCAAGTGGTACCACAGGGCCATTAACACAACACGCAGTTCAACAAAGTCATTTGTGTGAAGAGGCAGCCATAAAGATCACAAAGTGGCTGTAATTATTTAACTTATTTTATCATTACAGGAAAAGCACAGGTAAAATATTTTTTTTTTTTTTTCTTTTTAGCAAAAGACTGAAAGCAGCGGTTACTCCCTGTCTGGAGTATTTTGGTTTGGCCTGCCCAGAGACTTTTTAACAGCCATTACACATGGAGGAGCAATGTGTCGGGTGGGATCAGAGTCCCTTGGTCTGGGAGTGGCTGATGAATACTGCTCCAGTGTACCACGGGAAACTCCAACAGGTTACTGAATTCCTCTAGGGATGGTGACTCTTACCTGGCACCATATGAATAGACCAGCAGGGTCCAAGAAAGGGCCTCCAGAGCTCATGCTGTCCCTATATCATGAGCTGATCCCAAACCCAGCACACAGCTCAAACCGTGACATCCTTTAAGCTACGTCCATCAGGGCAACTGGGCAAGGAAGTGTCCTGAGTCGAGGACAGCACTTCTCTATGTTTATCAGCAGTAGTGGCCTCTCCTTTGTGTGGATATCAAACACCTACTCTCTGGTACTTGAAAGCAGAACCAGTAAATTATCATCCAAAACCCTGTAAGATGCCCACTCTCAAGAAATCAAGCAACAAAAGCTCATTAAACTGAACAGATGCCAAAGGTTTATTGATATGGAAGGTTTTTTCTCAGAAACTTGCTTAGATGTGTAGAAGTCTGCTGCTTGCTCTTCCATCCACGGCGCTGTATTCTTGACTGGGACGTGTACCTCAGTGTTTATCTCACACCTTTTCCTGGGTGCATTCATAAACGAGGTATTTGTCCTCATTCCCTGAGCAGAGGACAATGCAGGAGGTGGGTTTTGATGCAGTCCTTGGTATAGCAGGTGGGAGAAAAATTGGAAGATGGTGCTTCTCTTAAAACACATAATGAATTGGTGGAAATCACCAGTGCTGCTCATTGGGGGTGGTAAATGTTTACAGGGCCCCATACAACTTAGAAACTGGGAGACAGTGACCACAAGAGCCGTAAGGAGAACAGACCAAGAGAGAACTAAGTAGCTGACTGCCATCCATTTAAATTCTTATTCTTTTCCTAACTGGAAGAGAAGTTGGTGATCATCGTGTCTCCCTTTGGACATAGCACAGGGCACAGGAGCCTCACCCAGCAGCTACTCCATAAAGTCATGTCTGCAAAGGAAATTCAGTCTTGATTTAAGACAGGAACGAATGTGTCTGCAGGCCAGTTTATACCAGCTTCATGAGCTCAGGCTCATAATGTCATGACTTGAAGCAATCTGACCTTTTTGGAAACCATTTGTTCTTGGAGGTTAAAATTAATATATCTTCCCATTCTTTGCTTGAACAGCTCCTCAAAGCTGCCGTGAAAATCCTCAGCAAGACAGCGTCAAGCTCATCACTTACTAAAGAAATCCCTCCATAGAATTTCTCCAAGCAAGAAAGAAAACTATTGAATTCAGAGACATCTTATTTATAAAACAAACGTTACTTGAAAGGATCTTGGAAATACTGTTTTGGTCTAACCCATAAGGAAAGAACTGGTTTTGGGTTTGTTTGGTTGGTTTTTGGTTTGTTTGTTTTGTTTTTTTTTTTTTCCATTGGACTGAGGTGAGGGGCAGAGGTGGTTGGAGTGGGGGATAGACGACATACAAATGTCATTGGACGTGGAGGGTGTTGTGGTGGGTTGACCCTGTGCACTGAAATGTATTTAGCAGCAATGAGATACGACATAGCGCTCCCAGTCTGTTCGTAAGGAAGTAAAACTTTTCTTTGAACGTACCGAAGAAGTTTCTCAAACCTAGCTCTTACTCAGAGACATCCCAGAGATGAATATTCTTCCCATCTCTCTACAGGTACTCCCTTTATCCACCAAGCTGTGTTTCAGAGAAGGGGATGTAATACAGGCAACAATGAATCAGAAATTTTACTGCTGAGACACCATTTCCAACAGTCCAGATCCAAGAAATAGTATATTTTAAATGGTGATCAGTGCAGTTGGGAAATGGCATAGCTCCAGAGGAAAATGGAAATACAAGTAATTAATTACTAGTTCTGCTCTCTATTCAAGTGCAGACAAATAGTCACTCAGTTAACCGTGATATTATTACAGTCAGTCCTCTTATAATAGTCCTGCTATGCCCTTGATCCTTTCAATTAATGGTGTATTTGCTCACTAATTGTGCCCTAGACTGCAGTTAAATTCTCAAGTAGACTATTTCTATTTTAATCTTTCTTAGAGCCCTGTCAGGTTTGGAGTGTCAACCTCTTTTTTTTTTTTTTTTTTTTTTTTTTTAAATTAATTGTATTGCATGAGTATAACATGGAAGAAAGTAAAATGAAATCTGCATTGTGGATACCCATGCCCTCTGTTACATGTCCCTGCGTGCAGCAGGTAACCAGCTGGGAGCCTCCCTTCCTTTCACTCGTTCGCTTCTGAAGCTCTGTTAGAAACTTGTCTCTGGCTATTGTGATTCCATTGCTGTCTTAATATTTTAGGGTTTTGAACTGTTTAACAATCATATTTACTGTGCATCAGAGAAGACCCAGCAACTGGGCAAGGAGCCATGCAGAAGGCCAAGCGCTCCTGAGGGTTAATTGTTCTTTATTTTGGTTTGGTCAAAAAAGTTTTATGAAATTTCACCTGGACTTGAACCTGACAAAACACGGGAATATTGTTGGACCAACGGGTGTCTTCAGGGCTGTGACAGTCGTGGCCCTGGGGGTGACCTGGGAGCGCTCTCCAGAGCGCACAAGCAGGAGGCGGGGAAGAGCTGGAGTGTGTACCCACCGTCTGAGCCATGCGGACACCTCCCTGCCTCGGGACTCGGGCTGAAATGCCTGAAGGTAGATAAGGAAAGGGATAAAAGCACTGATAGACAGTTTTCATTGGTTTCTGGGCTATATTTTACAAAGGCATTCTGCTAGCGGGGGCTGCGGAAGCCAGAACCTGCACCGGGAGGTCTCCGTGATGCTGCAGGAGCCTGAGCAGGAGGACGCATCTCCAGCAGCGCTGGGAATCGGTGGTGGCTTCCCACGGAACGTTCCCCACCGGCAGCACCCACCTACGAAGCAGAAGAATCCCTGAACATGGGGCTGTGGTGGGTTTCTCTCTTTGTTCACAGCGCAGAGCAGCAGCTGCGGTAACCCCCCGGGGCTCCGTGCCTTTTCTGGAGGCAGCGGTTACAGACACGCAGGGCAGCCGCTCAAGAGCTGCCGCTCCTTTCAAGCTAAAATAGACCTTTGAATTCATTCCTGCAAAAAAGGTCACTGCCAGCAATTTGTTTTGCTGCAGCCCTGCTTTTCTCTAGCTTCTGATTACCGTACCCAGGGGATGGACAAAGTGTGTTCTCACAGCCAAACAAATGCTTGTCTCCATTGTTTCAAGTACTTTTAAACTATTTTTATTGCATTACCACGCTCAAGTGCTGTACCTGTGCTTCAACAGCTGCTGCCAATGTTTGCTGTACGCTGAAGAGGAGATGCACGAGGCTTACGAAAGATTAGCTTGCGGTGGGAATATCACAGAATCACAGAATCATCTAGGCTGGAAAGGACCCTGGAGATCATTTAGTCCAACCGTTCTCCTAGCACAGTTCCCCCCTACAGCATATCCTTAAGCTCCAAATCGACCCGACTCTTGAACATAAGTGAATATAAGTGATAGGAGCTTGATACTTATTAAGTTAATTATTCAATGGAACTGGTTCTTCCCCTATGAATTTCATTTAATCTTCACAGCACAATTTCCTTCAGAAAACACGATGGTCTTAATGAGTCAGGTCTGAAGTCTTCTGTTCTTTTCAGGTGAGCAGGTTAATTTTCTATATAATTAGTTCACTGCAAAAACTTGAGCTGTTGATGGCAAGTTAGAGGGAAATCTGTACAACACCTTGTCCGTGTCTCTGGAGGTAAATTATCTGAGAAGAGGTTGGCACTGTGAGCATTACAGAAATTTTGAAGGGCTTCATAAAATGTTTAGCCTTAAGAAATTATAAAAGAGCATACATTTAGCAGTGAGATGGGTTTATTTGTTAGTGTTCTTCTTTTGGTTGCTTATTTTAAGCCTGACACTTTTTAACGTTTATTTTTACTTTCTCCATCGTAATGTAAGTTCCAGATTCCCTTCCAAGATCTGTGTGCCTTTCCATTAGAGATCTGTTTCAAATTGTTTTAACCCCTCAAGCAGTAGAATTTGTAACTGCCAGCATCTCAGCTCTAAAATATTTCTGTTTGATTTTTTTTTTTCAGATGCAAACTACATTTTCTCTTTTCCTTTTTCCAGCCTCACATGGGAATAACAATCTTCTGCTCATCTTTTCTACCGCTGAACCAGCCCTGACTCCAGCTCCTGCAGCTGTGGACGTTGGAAGTCTTTAGTGAAATGGCAGAACTAGGGTGATGCTATTGCTTGTCATCATAATCTTCCGCAGTGCCTCTGACATGGATGTCAACACTTAGAAGCTGATCCATTGCATCTGTTCTTGGTTTCTGTGTTTGGAAATTTCCTTCTCTGACAGAGCTAAGAAACCAGCTTGGTCAGACTGACAGGTCAGAATGTCCCCGTGAAATTCAGCAGCCTGCACGTGTTTGGCGGGAGCAGGCAGAACTGTTCCACGGCTCATGATTCCTGCTGGCTCAGATGACAAATCGAGCAGAGAGCTGTGGCTGTGGAACACAGCGCCTGGAGGCACTGGGCAGCAAGTCTCCGAGCTCCACACTATCAGTGCTCCTGGGAGAGTGCTCCTTGGATTCTGTGGGCACGTAACATAGTGGCCAGGCTGGCAGATGCTTTTTTTAATTTTCAGGTAGGAGAGCAGGCCTGCCATTCCTTGAAAACAGAGCCTCAGTTGAAGAGCGTGAAATGTCACTTTTTCTTTGTGCCAATAATGGCCAGAGGCAACGACTGCAGCAGTGTCCTCATTTGGATACAGCGTTATCAACAGTTATTTTAACAGGTCAGAGGTGCCAGATCAGAGCAGAATTTCCCTCATTTCAGTCTTGCTGCTGCTGAAATTACTAATGTTGCAGTGCAGCGTAGTATAGATGAGCCCACATTCTCCTAACACCCCTGTGACATACACAGTATTTATCTGAATTAACAACACGTCATCTCAGCCAAGGGCTGACTGTGGCACAGTCCAGGGACCCCTGAAACAAGGGAAAATGTCCCAGAATTCCCGGAATAAGTGGCTCAGCTCCAGTCCCAGAGGAGCCCTGAGCAGCAAGAAGCCGTCAGAGGACTGCAGAGGCAGGGGAAGACAGAGAAGATGCTGGCACTTGGCTCCGTGGAGGTCCTCATCTTCACACCTCCGCCTCAGCCCTCGCCCACCACGCACTTCAGACCTGCCCTTTTGTGTCGGCTTGAGTGTCCCGCTGCCCTGCCAGTGCAAATGCCACTGCAAACACAAAGCCCACCCTGGGCTGCCACGTCACCTCAGAGCTGTGTGGGACGGGCGGCGGGGGAAGCTGGGGCAGGGGTTGGGGAGGTTGGCATCGCGCGGGGAGGCACCGCCTGCATACGGTGCGCTGCAACGCGGGGCACGTCTAACGTAACTTATTATCGGTCCTGGAATAGTTCTCCAGAGGTGATACACGTAGCCCATAAGGACGCATGATGAGTTTTCTTAATGGATGTGAATACTGGCATTGTAAATAGAGCCAGTGCAGCAATCACACATTTTGCTGCAGCACTTTTCTACTAATTCCGTACAAATATTCGAATGACAAGCAGCGCTTCTGAATGTGCATTGCTTTAATAAAAAAAAAAGGTAATAACCTCCCATACAGCCATTTTCAGTGCCTGGAAAAAAAAAAAAATGCTACTGAGTGATTTGAGTTGACTCTTCATCCAATTAATGTAAGCGAGCATTTAATGCATTTTCTTTCTCAACTTGGTATCAGGAAAAATCCAAATGGAAATCGTGCACAGGAGAATATATCCCAGGACATAGGAGGTACTTACAGAAACCTCAGTAACTGTCATCAACTTTAATGTAGGCAGGAACTTGATAATAAACTTTCTACAGAATCACCCACAAAGGATCATTATTATGACAGTAGAGATACTCATATAGACTTGTTCACTGATTACAAAATGTTTACCACAATGGTTGGCAAAGGAAAAAAAAAGCTGCCTTATGGACTGTTATTGTCTCTACAGACAGAAATACCCGTTCCCGCAGTGTCCACCCAGAAAGCTTTCTTATTTCTGACAATAGCATTTTGGCAGGACTCTACTAAAAGTAAAGCTTTACACGTCGCCTGATTTGTTCCAGCCACATACTTTAATTTAGGAAAGTTAATAAATGAAACAACGTGTAACAAAGGGGGTTGGTAATTCTTCCAAGTATTTGTGTTAAAAGAAGAAGAGAAAAAAAGGCAAATTCATCTTGATAATAAAAAGCCCTTCACTAAAGCCGTTCTGCCATGTGAAGAAGACTTTGATTTCTTTTGAGATCTTTCCTCGTGCTCAGGAAGGCGCATCTGGTTTTTGTTTGTGTCGCAGATACTGAGGGCCAAGCTCAGCCCTGGGAGGAGTGCATATGCAATTCCCAATGAAGTGGAAGCTCATGCAAGGGCAGAAGCTGCTCATTATTAAAAAGTAATTGTTTCAACAAAGCGCTGTTCAACCATATACAGCGGTTGAGCAGTGTTACATTAATAAATTAAAGGACCTCAGGGCTTGGCACAGAATTTTTATTTGAATATATTTAATTGCATTCCTAAATTTTTTCTGAAAATAATCTTTACATACGGCACTCTCCAATTAAATATTATACAGAATGTGACATTCAAACTGTTTGAAAATGTTCTTTTTAATTCAACTGAGTGGAAAGCCACGAATCTGAGAACCTTGCATGTAGGGAACAGCTTAGTTTTCCACCCTGTCTTGGGAAACAGTGGCCCAAAGTGATTCTGTGCACAGAGGAAAAAAAAGAATGCTGGACAACAAATATATTAAGTAAAAGCCAAGAACTGATTTTACCAATTTACAGGGACTGTCTGAGATGGTTACTGAAGTAGTCTGGGAAATGACTCCAGTCTCCAGTAGGAATGGTGAAAAATAAAAAAAGGTGTTGGAAGGACAACCATAACGATGACACAATTTTAGAAAACTCTATAAGGTTATTAACCCAACACAGAGGAGGAAAGGAAAGGATTCGGATCTAAATCTAGGCATGTATAATCAGAGGAAGATTAGTGATAAGAGGCAATTTTGCAAATGAGTATTTAAATAGCCAGTACGATGTGAGTGTGGAGGCTGCAGGCGGAAGAGGGTCGGTCTCAAGATGAGGCTGTACAAGACCATTCAGCATGTTTCCAACGATGAGGACAATTACAACAGGAACTATATAATCTGCAACAGGATAAATTCTCCATCGTTGAAAACTGCCTTGACAGGGTCACAACCGTCTGTCCTTGTAGAAGAGCCCCTCAGTGTGTCTGTAAGGGAATGTCACCAGCTGCGTTATGGGACCCACCAGCCTGGTGTCCTTTTGCTTCGGAATTACGATGCAGACAGTGGTTGCTGTCTCTTGTAAAGGAGTGGGTGTAGAGGTTCCTCTCAGGGTGATGCTTCCACTCAGAAGGAAAAAAAATATCACGTTAAACGCCTTTAAACTCGAGCTCCTTGATTTACAAAGATACAATTCACCCAGAGCTTGTAGTGAAGTTACTTCCCTCAGGTATGTAATCTGAGGCACTTTATAAAGTTTAGATACTGATGAAAGGAAAAGTAATTAAGCAAATTTTCACTTTCATCAAAATAAAATTAAAAAATATACAGGGATAAATCCTGTCAGAATGAATCCCTCCACAAGATGTGCCTTTAAATAGCCAGCCCAGCATGGTCAGCATGGCCTGTCGAGAACGTCTGGACAAAGGAGTTTGATTTTCTCCAACAACATCCCAGTTCATTCCATGAAATGTGAAAATATGGTCACATGCCACGCGCTACGTCGGTTTTATTCAGTTGTAGATAATAAACGGACTTCCCCATGACAGAATAATGTAACTCACATCAGTAGATTTCATGATCCTTCTCCCACAGCTCAGTGCGTTGGGCAATTCAAACTCCTTCGACCTTGCAACTAGGCTGGATGGTGAGGTTTGAAGTCCCAGTCTCACAGAGATTTACTGATACTCAACTTTACAAACTGTGAGCTAAGTCGTCAAAGAGAAAACTCTTACCGAAAAAAACTGGATTCGTAGTTTCGCCTGCCTTGTCATGTCATGACCTAACTACTTAATATATCCACAGTATTTTAAGATAAAAATCTTGACACCACAGATTGTATCACCATCTAAATTAAGTGCAACCATGGAGGCAGCATTTATACTTTTACTCCAGGAAGACAAAGGTGTTGGCAGAGAGAGTCAGGCAAAAAATAATTTGCTGCTTCCAGATTCGCTCTTAAAACACCGTCTCAACATGGATAGTCTCCAACCAGCAAGGTCCTGTCTCAGTCTGGTAGCTCCCAGCACCACCGCAAGCATCTCTATCTGCTTCTGTGGATGCACACAAATAGATGTGCAAACTTCTTGTGTTACCATAGCAAAATAAATCGGTTGCTTCCTATAGCTGCAAGATTATTTGCCCATCAGAAAGAGCATTTTTCATTGCACTGGCTTCCCTTATGCATACCAACAGACATCCAAACGCACTATCTGCTGAACGGAAGAGACTAATGAGCTATTCATAGAATTTTTTTTTTTTTTTTTAAATGCCAAACATCAAATAAGCTGCAGATTTCAGGGTGTCAGTACATTGCTGCATAGATAGGTCTAATAATGTAACTGACTTCATGGCTTCACCTCAGCTATCTCTCCATGAATCAGTGGCTTAGACAGATTTGATCTTCCTCTGTGCTTCAAACTCCACAGAGCGAGTGCGTGAACGGCATAGCAAAGGGCTTGGCAGTTCAGAGGGAAGCTGCAGAAGTTTCAGGACGTCGCCAGTTACCTTCTCCTATGGATACTGGAGATCTTGATAATCCCACACCAGAAATGTGCTCTAAAGATCAAGGATTTTAATAAACTCCTGTGCATCAACAGGACCATGGAAACTGCCACCACAGGGCAGCTGTGAGTCCACCACTGAGCTGAGCGTTAGAGCTTGATATCGCCGCAGCAAAGCTGGTCTTACTTTGGCTGTCATCATCAAAGCTGCAGGAGGTGGAACTGCTCAGGAAACGAGCAGGATCGTAGCCACGCACCATTGCGGTGATGTCTAGAGGACTCAAACCCTCCAAGGGAACGTTACAAAAAAACCTGCACGTGGCAGCTCAGGGCTGCTCCTCTGCCAGGGCTCTATTGGGGAACACTAATAGACCTTGATTGCCCCATGAGCCTCACCTGGCCACTCACACCCTCCGCCCCCGGGCTGGGAACTCTATTTAAGGCCAGGTCTGAGCACTCAGGCCTTTCCTGAGCTCTGCTGTGGGCATCCCTGCTTCCTGGGTGGCTCCTGGGTCCATGTCTCAGCCTCCTCTAGTCATCTCTCCAGGTCCATCTTTGCCTCTGCCTGGGCCCTGGGTGTGCTCTGCTCCTTGCCACGCCTGCGGCTGTTGATGGACCTTCTCAGACGTGGCTGGGCCCTGTGGGCTTGTGTCTGGGTTGGTGACGGCAGCCTGCCCTGGGCTACCCTTGGCCCTGGCACCCTGTGCTTCAGGAGCAGCTGGCCCTGCCCAGTGCAGGCAAAGTACCATCACTTTTGGGGTGAGAAAAACTTGCAGGGATCAGATTCAGCAGCTGTCCATCCCTGCTCTACCCTACAAGGTAATAGTGCATCAGTTTTCAAAGAATTCTCGATACTTCACTGATGGAAACCTGAAGATGGTAAGTTTGAACATTAACTTTGCTAAGGAGAGTCTTCTGCGGTGGCAGCTTTAGCTGCTGTAATCGGTTATACTGAGACAGTAAACCCATTGTTCACTCTAAGCATGAACTGTCAGGAAGCATTTCAATCTATTCAGCACTCTAATACGCAGTACTAAAGACACAGGAGGCATGTAGGACACCCTGTGCCCCAGGCCAGGATCAGCTCTGGTTGTATTGTTCCTGGGGCAGAGCTTGTTCTTGGCCCCAGTAAAGAAGCTCTGCAGACCTCCCTAGGCTCCTACTCCAGTGCTGCTTCATCCCCAGCATTAGAAACTTTCTCTGAATGTTTCTTGCCTGAGTTTACCTTTGTTATGCTGCGATGAACATAGAAAACTGGTTATTTAATGTTTCTTGGCAGCCTTTTATGCAGTTGAAGATCATTAGCCATGTCCTCTTGAAACTTCTTTACGCTCATCATTCCAAATCTCTCCTTGAAGGTAAGATATTTCCAGATTTATTTTTTTCTTGAGAAGGCTTTTGTGTTTGCTCACAGATTCTTTGATCCACCTCTTCCTTGAAGTGCAGCACCAAAGCCTGCTCACAACATGCCGGCTGATACCTTCCCAACACTCACTAGAGTGCAGGATTTACTTCACGCATCTTACAGGTAATGCTCCTCTTCAGGGACCATATTTCACAGCTGCACATTGTTGAGTCAGTCTGTTTCAGTTACAACCCATGTCCTTTTCTGCACTGAATGTAAAGGTAGATTGCTCATCCCTACATACCATGCTTGCAGCATGTATCAGCTCATAGCTTCCTACGTTTCCAGTCCACCTAGTATGGCAAAGCTGTTCCAAACTTGGGTTGTTCTCCAGTATATTTGCAGTCCATCTCATGGTGTTACAATGATCTTTAGGAGATGTCATCCAGGCTTTAAAAATACTTGGTTTGGGCAACCTGTGCAGATGGATCCCTTCTGCTTGGTAATAAATGTTAATAACCTTTCTACAAGCATAATTTCCAAGCAGGCTTGCACCTCTCGTATATTACTATTGTTTTCTATAATAAAGTATACTGTATACCTCTAAAAACTGTAATGATTTATTTTAGACCGTGCTTTTCTCATTTGCCTGGGAGAATAGTGTGTGAGCTAGTTTGGCTGTTGTAAAGGCTTCTGAAACCGTATCAGCAGGCTCTTCATTAGAAATCATGAGATCGTTACTGTCGTATGGAGAAAAAAAGTAGACTGGTTTGATGTGATTCATTAAAACCAAGCTGTTTTGAGTTTATCATGCTGACTTCCTTCACAGTTTTTCTGTGAAGTAAAACTAATTTCACTGATTTTACCTCCTGGTTCTTTCTCTTGCTGAAGATCTGTAGAATATTGACCCTTTTCCTGTCTTCTAGTGGTTTGCAACCCCACTGGCGCAAAGCAGAAATTGGTGATTATTAACTATAATCACTAATAATTCTGGGATTTCTCCACGTTTTTTTAGTTCTTGTTCATTATTTCCTCAATTTTAAAGAGGGGCAGAGATGTGACCATTTCTTTGTTCCATTAATTGTACTAGCTGCCTCATCAGTGATTTTTTGTTGTTGTTGTCACGGATTCATTTACCAGTTGCCTTCTTCTGGAAGCTTCCTTACTTCACTGGATACAGAACCAACACTGCTGGGGGTCATTGTGCTCCGTATTGTATTTCTCATTATCTCTGTTAGAAGTAGCTAACGTGCCTCGATCTATGGGATTGTGAGTATGCACATCCATTGTAATATTTTTTCCCATGAGTTATTTCACTGACATTCATGTGACTTCTTAGCCTGTGAAGTCTAAGAAAAATATATCTTGTCTTTAAATTTCCTCTGTTTTAGGGTAGTGATTTCTCCTTGACAGCTTTTTTGATCTGATTTGTTTCTGTCAATATGTCTGCCGAAGCTCATTTTAACAGACTTAGTTTATTTGCAAGCAAGTCTAGACAGTGTGAGCTGATTAGTCCTTTCAGAAATGGAGCTTCCACCCAAGCTCCACTTCCATCACAGTTTAACACCATTACCAAACATCAGGGGTATGCCATTTTCAGACCAGATAATTTTCAGAAGCCACAGTCTCTAGTAGGATTAGAGAAGAAGAAAATAGCTGGCACGGTTCAAGCTGAAAAAGCAAATCGCCCAGCTGCTGCCTCCGTTTCTGAAATACGGTAAAAATATATTTTGCCAGGTTGATTTATCTTCACGCACAGGGGCTGGTACACGAGTCCCCTCTAACAGCAATCTGCCTGAACTCCCAGAGGAGCTGCTGAGTTGAGGGCATTTAGCATTCCTGCAGCATGATGCTGCACCTTTTCTGGCTTAACTGAACCCAGATAATACCCTTATCTGGCATAATAATGCTTTATTACATGGCAGGGGGGCTCTTTACCATAATCAAACTGAGAAATATTTCATAACACAAAAGGATCGTTGGATTTTACATTCAGGATAGCTGGATATTTTTCAGCTGTTGCCTGTGTTTTCTTAGGAATAGAACAATGAAATCATCTGAATGTGGTACTTAAGCGAGATTACACTGGGTATTTATTACAATGCTTTGAGTGTCTGTTAAACTAAAAGCACAGCAAACCTTAGGCAAAAAGTGTCATACTCCAATTCGGCACAAGTCAAAATAACTGTGTAAAAAAAAAATCAGAATTTAAACATCTAAAAATCTCTCTTAAAGGAAAAAAAAAATCAATATACAGCAGCCTAATTCCTTCTTTATCCCATTCTATTAATGTTCGCTTCTTGTGTATTCCATGATCAGTGTGTATAGGTTGGTGAACTGGAACTGCATGCAACAAGTTAATCTCATTTTGCACTGTTGAGAGGGGCTTTAAAAGGATTTTGCCCTAGGTTACCTTCTGACAGCTTAGCCAAGATAAGAGAGATGTTTGAGAGGATCATTTGTATATGATTGTGTGTTAGCTGTCACTTAAAAAATAATTATACAGAAGTCTGGTGCCCAAATATTTTAATCAAGAATACATGTTATATGCACATACACAATATCCATATACATGTGCATCCATTATACAGAAAATTGATCTGTACCCATGTGTGATGTATACGTATATATATTCCTTAAGTACATTTAAACACATCTGTAAGGAATCTAAAGGAAACTTTAGAGATGTACAAAAAAGCTGTGGACAGGTTTATAGGATCTGGAAGGGCCATAAAGATGATTAAAAGATGGGCAAGCTTTTCATGTGAGGAAAGGCTGAGAGAACTGGCTTTGTTCAGTCTTGGGAAGAGAAGGCTGAGGGGAGACCTTATCCCCGTGTGCCAGAGTGTAAAGGGCTACAAAGTGAATGGAGACTCCCTTTGTACAGGGAGTCACACGGAGAAGATGAGGGGTGATGGGTACAAGTTACTCCTGGGGAGATTCTGACTGAACAGGAGGAAAATTTTTCACACTGAGAACAACCAGCCACTGGAATCATCTCCCCAGGGAAGTGGTGTGTTCCTAACTTTTGGCTCTTTTAAGATTCAGCTGGACAGGGGTCTGGGCCGGCTTGTCTAGACCAGGCTTTTATCAGAGTGGTTGGACCAGATGACCCTTGAGGGTCCTTCCAACCTGGGATTCTGTTATTCTATGAACTGGTCTGAAATGAGAGGAAATACATATCTGAAATACTGAATGCAAAAAATCCCGATTGAATAAAAGCTCCAAATTCCCATGAATAGCCCCCCCTAAGCCATAACCATTTGGGGATGGGAAGGGAGTATTAAACCCTGTTAACAGACTGATCGTTGTTGCATTTGGTACCTCTGTGGGTAGAACTGATGGAAGAAATGAACAGGTTTCCCTGAAAGCAAAGGGGGGAAAAAAAACCTAACAGGTTTTCCTTCCACTGAAGCACCATGCATGTGTCCTGGTGTCTGGCTGTGCTCCCTGGGGCGCTGGAGGGAAGGGTGGGGGGCCTGGCACAGCTTGGGCTGGGCAGGCATGGGGCAGCGGCTCTCAACTCGGAGCCCAGGCTGGGGACATGGCTGCGTCATGAGCTGTGAGTTTTAGAGCGTGTTGTTGTCCTACCCAGGGATGTACGAGTAGGATGTGCCAGCGGAAACGCTGCTATTGGAGTGCTCTGTTGTGTGGCACCTGAAATGCCTGGCCTGGGAAAGGGGCTTTAATGCAGAACTAGTCTCAGGCTTGAAGAAACCAGAAGTCACAAGACTATCGAACAGTAACACCAATGAGCCTGATGAGGAGAGGCAGAAGTGCCCGTCTACCGCCAGACATCTGAAAGCATCGCAGTAAGACGAGTCACTAAGTGAGAAGCAAGATAAAGGCAGCATGGAGACTCCTGCTGCAGATCCTGTTTGCACAGATAATTGGGACTGAAAAATCACCAGAGGTGAAGGGTTTGGGCCTTTCTCACAGACTAACTCTTCTGACAAATTTCAGTCTAGACTGAGAGAGGGGAATTGTTATATTCATAGCAGAGAGAAAAAGGAGGAGCACAGACTGCCGACTGTGAGGAGCTCTGCACAGCATCTGCTGGGATCGGGCAGGGCAGATGACGAGGGTCTCATTATGCAGCCAGAAAGGGGCTTGGTCAACCCCGGAGCGCTTCTATCGGAGCTGCCAGAGATCATTTTGGATGTGCAAGGTTATAATCTGTCCCCTATATAGACGCGGAGAAAAAGGACTATGAGTGAGTGTCTTTGTTCTGCCAGTCTGGAGAGAGGTAGTAGGGGAAGCTGTTGGATGTTTGTGGATAAAGAAAAGAGAGAAGATGACAGATGGTTTGTGTAGGGGCTCTGGTACTGGGGAAGGAGTTGCTTTCTCGTTAGCTGAACAGTTAATGGGAACATTCATGTAAACTGTGGGTAACACTGAGCTGCACCTGTAAAGAGGGAACGGCAGGACTTGGGGCCATCACATTCTTGAGAAAAGCCCAGAAGAACGTTTTTCATTCCGGAGGAGGAAGGTTTAACGTGAGCGGGGGCAGCCGTAGCTCCATGCCTGGCTGTTACGGGGCGGTGAGCTGAAGGGTGGAAGGTAGCACGGGCAAGGGAGAGACACACGGATATCAAGTGGTGGAGTCTAGTATTCTAACGGAGGGGGGTAACGAAAGTGCCAGAAGAGAGATGACAGGCTTAAACAAAGGAAAACCCCTCTGGTTTCAGCAGGCTCGGGAAGCAGGAGGGTATAAAGCCTTGGGAACAAACGCGAGGAGGAAAAACAGCGCGGGCAGGCTGGCAGCTACTGAAAGAAACTGCATTAAAGGTACAATGGCAAACCATCCTTTTGTGGAAAAAAAGACGAAAAAAGAACAAGATATATTGAAAAAGGCCAATAGAGGCTGAAGTAATAAAATGTAGCCTGAATATCCACCTTTACCTCCAGTTCTGAAGAACTCAGAGGTGATGGGTAGATCTGTCAAAATATTTTTAATGGAAAAGTAGTGATTTATGAGTTTTTGTTTTTCATTACTTTTTCTTTTTCTTTTTTTTTAAAAAAAAAGCAAAATTTGGTGAGGGAACACTCAGGTTTTCCCATTGCTATTCTTTTGAATTGAAAAGAACTGGGAAAAGTGGGCATTGTTTGTGTATTATGCTTTTAAAATATAAGAAAACAAACCTGTAATTTTTAATTACTGTTAAAACTGGAAGAAAGCTTCAGCAAGAAGGGTGAAAGAGAAAGCAGGAGCTGCTGTTATTTCTGCTTGTATAATGTGGGCTGACTTCTTTTTTTTGTCAAGTTAAAAATTAATACATATCTTTCCTGCAGGAGATAACTTGGCTATAGGGGGAAAAAAATCTCATTTTTTTACTAGCTCTATTCAAACAGAATTTGAAGACCCTCAGATTAATCGCATTAATTACACATTTTCAACCACCTCGCTGTTTCCCTTGGCAGCCTGCAGAGAGAAACCAGGGCTCTGAACCCGAAAGCCACGTATTGTGCAAAGTGCCGGTAGCATTAGGCTGATAAACTCACCTTGCTCTCTACGGAGATTTTCTGCCTCTAGTAAATAAGGGGTATTGTCATTATTTTTTTCAGAATATTGTGTAGTGGAGATTCTTGTTTTTCCTCACGGAGTGCATTTGTTGTCATTCTTCCCTCCTTCCATGAGCTTGGTGTGACCAGCTGTAAGGAGGTGTGAGGTGCACCACGTCTTCTGATCCTTTTGTATTTCCCACCCCCTGCTTTGTAGACACACTGAGGAGGCACCAGGCTTTGCCTAGGTGGAAATTGTGTGTGTGTGAAAAATAGAGGTGGGAAGAGACCTTTGGAGGCCATCCTCGGGCAGGGCCACCTGGATCCGGTTGCCCGGGGCCATGTCCAGTTGTCCTTTGACTGTCCCCAGGGATGGAGGTTGGTCGCTCTGTGACTCAATGGCAAGACGAGCCCAGCGTCCCAGTCTGGGGAGCCCTGGAACAGACTGAAACATTTTAAAACATTAAATATTCCTAGAGACAGGTTACAAGAGGAATTGTTCAGTTGTTTGAGGCTCCTTTGTAAAATACAAGGCATAAAGAAAAGCGACATGTGAGTAATGTAGTACCACAATGCTGCAACTGTAAAAGCTTCAGGAGCTGTAAACCATGCCAGGCGGTGTCTCTGGCTCTTGGCTGTATTTTCTGGTGGGTTGAGGAGCAGTCTCCCAGTGTGGGAGTGTAATTTGTGAGCACATCTTGTCACCTGCACTTTGATGGAGAACTTCTGAACAGCTTCAGTTCCCCTCCATTCCGCTCACGTTCAGGTAGTTAACAGAGGCATCCTACACAGAGCTGCTATTTGGGGGAAGATTCAGTGCAAAGAGCTTTCCCGTGGAATGTAATCGCACACAGCTACCTGCGCATGGATCTGGGCTTTATTACCATTATATTAATTCCTCTCTCAGCTGCCACTGGGTGCGTGATGCCCTGCGCTGATCCTATGGAGTTTGATGGGACCACAATGAGCAGAAGCGAACTTCCTGACTCTCCTCTAGCCCAGGCGTTGCCACGTGGATGCGCCTGCAGTTCCTCACTGTTTCTCTCTGCTGTGAGAATGAACTCTTCTAACTAAGAGCACTTATTTAATGTATTCAGACGAGGGTAGTGTTTGACCACGCTTCACTTGTGACCTTTTCAGTATTCTGTATTTTGTTTCAGCAGCCACTTTGTCCAGTCCCCAAAGGTTAGTGGGATGTGGTGTGTAAACACAGGACAGTTGGAAAAGCCAAGTAATCAAAGTGCACTTTCACGGCAAAGGTCACAAGCCTATTGCACAGTGTATTATTACACACAACATTAATTTCCAGAACGTACAGGCAGGAACTTACAGAAAGCAACTGGATGCCAAACATAAACATCCTCTCCATAAAGAATAACAGTACAGAGATAACTGATGAAATATCGCGGTGTTGGGAGCGGTGAACTGGGAGAGGGTGTCGGACGCTCTATAGATAATAAGACCAAACTATTCGAAAAGATAGGGTGGCAAAGGCATCCACCGGCTTCCTGGGCCACGTCAGGCAGAACGTGGCCGGCGGGTGGAGGGAGGGGATCCTGCCCTTCTGCTCAGCACTGGTGGGACACAGCTGGGTGCTGGGTGCAGTTCTGGGCCCCCCGGTACAGAAGAGAGATGGGCTTAGTGGAACACATCCAATGAAGGGCACCTCTTGCACGAGGAGAGTCTGGGTGCTGGGGCTGCTCAGCCTGGAGAAGAGCAGGCTCGGGGATGTCACCTGTGTGTGTAAATACCCGGTGGGAGGGTGTGAAGAAGGTGGAGCCAGGCTCTTCTCAGCGGTGCCCAGTGACAGGACGAGAGGCAGCGGGCACACACCGAAATGCAGGAGATTCCACTTAAACATCATAAACTCTTTCCTGTGAGGGTGGTCAAACACTGGAGCAGGTTGCCCAGGGAGGTTGTGGAGTCTCCAACCTTGGATGTATTCGAAGCCCAGCAGGTCAGCCGAGCACTGTGAGAGTTGAAAGGTTTGTTGAACACCCACAGGTCTGGACATACTGTGCTAGAGGTGAACGCTGGTTTTGAGTGAATAACTGTTTTACCTAACTTCATTAAAAAGACTGGAAATTAATAATCTTCTATTAATTCATTCTTCCCCATTAAAATATTCACTTTGTTGCTCACTTCTGCTAACAGAAAAGCATTCTTGAACTAAAATCCCTCTTTGGTGCACATAGACTATGTTTTCTCCCAAAGTTACTTAACGGGCAGTGTTTTATGGAGTGAAGAGCTACTTTGTGTTTATAATAATAAAACTTAGAAATCATTCTAAGTAGAAGGGTTAATCCTTCCCACTCATCCATTTGAGGTGTTTTCACAGGTTTGCTGCTTCTCCTTTCTTCCAGTTTATTTCTTGCTGCATGGTGCTGCATCAAGAGACCACATTCCACCACCTCTATGCTGTACAGAAAACACTAATCATCAAGTACTTTTAATGTCAAAATTGCTACTGAGGTAACAGAATCAAAGCAAAACAGCTGACTTCTTGTTTCCAGAGAGTGACTCCGAATACAAATTAAATGAATTAATTTTTGGCAGGGTGGATGCTGGAGAAGTGTTGACCCTACAAGTCGCTCACTAGGACCACGATGTGTGATCTCTTCCCAGGAGGGGATCGGAGCAGGGTTTTGCGTGGGGGCAGGTGGATACGTACATCCTCTCCTCTCTCTGACGTGCCTGGTCCCCCCTCCAGGCTCCCACCACCCCCCGGGCAGGCTGTGACATGAGATGCCCCCCGTGAAGGATTCTCACAGGACAGTGGAGATGATGGCCAAAGTGCTTCGGGAGGAAATTTAAAATCACGTTGGATAACGCAGCAGAGACCTCACTCTGCAGATTTGCAGTGGAATAATAGAGTCCAATATTTGGAGCCATTTTAATTGTATTGACTGGAGAAGATAATTAAATCCCTTTAGCTTTAGAGCAGACCCCAGTAGCAGTTTTTTCCATTGTCCTTCAATCTCTCATTAACTCGGTAGTTAGCAATTACGTTGTTTTAGCATTATGTGAGTCATCATTTTGTAATTACTGAAAAGTTAAGCAGAGCCTGGCCAGCTCAGGAACCAGTAAACTTAATCATCTGGGAGTGATGATTAAGTTCTGGTGAAGATCTTAAAGAGAGGAAGACGGAAGCAAAGGAGAAAGATGGGCATGGCGTCAGGAGGAGGGGAAGCAAAGGGAATGGGGGTGAACAGAACATCCACTTCCCTTGCACGAGAGTGGGACTGTCCCACAAGGAACAGCTTCCACCTCCCTTGGGGAAAAACACTGTGCTGACAAGAAGAGTGCCTTAACTGTAGAGGAGGAAGCCTTTACCCTGAAGCCATTCAGAAACTTAGGTTGGTCTTCAACATTTGGAGGAGACAGTCTTTTAATGACAAAACTGAACGTAACTGCAGTAATTGTGCTGGGGCTGGGGGCTGACTTTCAGGTGAACTTAGAGGCTAAGAACAAATTTTCATTAGTTTCAGGAGAACAGAGTCTCTGAGAACTAACTGGAAGGCCCGGGAGGAGCCTCAGCTGGCCCAAGCTGAAGTCACTTCCACTTTCCCGGTGACTTCTCTCGTTGTCCGACCTTGGAAGCCAAGCATGGGAGATCTCCACCCTTGGAGACGCCGGGTGTGGATCAGAGATCTCCAGAGGTGTCTCCCAACCCGAGTTGTTCTCTGGTTCGGAGCCCACAGCAAAATCACAACCACAGAATAACGTGGGTAGGGAGGGTCTGCTGCAGGTCTCTGTTCCAACCTTGCTCAAAGCAGGGACCCTCAGAGCAGGTTGCTCGGGGCCTTGTCCAGTCAGGTTTTAAACTTCTTCAAGGAGAATTTCCACAACTTGTCTGTTTTTTCTCAAGTCTTGTTAGCACCTGACTGCTCTTGTTTTTAAAAAATCTTTCCTTACATCTAATGGGAGCTTCCCAAGTTCCAGCTCGTGTGTACTGCATCTCGTCCTGTCACCGTGCTTCTTCAGAAAGAGTCTGGCTTCACCTTCTCTAAGATCTTCCTTCGTCTTCTTTGGGCTGAAGGGACATATTTGTCTCAGCAGCCCATTGCCGGACTTGCGCTTCAGTGACAGCAATTCTGGGCTTTACCTTTTTTTTTCTTTACCAGCTGAGAAGGAACAAGTGTCTTCCCTTGGCCAAGCGTGGGCCCAGGCTGGAGCCCAGCTAACCCTGCAGTCCGGCCTGGCCGGCAGCATCAGGCAGGCTGGAAGGGAAAAGACATTGGTCAGGGATTTGTCTCGGCGTGCTGCGGAAGGGCATTGCTGGGAGATGGCTGATACTATTGACTCCGCTGTCAGCATTACTGCCTTGAAGAGTTATTTGGAGCTTATTTTGTTAGCATTTACAACCCATAATGATCTATCACGCTTAGCACTATCAATAACAGTGCTGCAAGAACATATTTTTATGTACTTTCTCTGCTCACACACATTTTCCTGTTAAGAAAGTGTTTTTCATGCAAAAGTACTTTTTTTTTTTTTTTTTTTTCCCCTCTTGTGCACATGTGCTGAGCTATATCAAGAGCAGGACTGTGAAAGAGATAAAAAAATGGCCATATGCTTTCTTTATGGTCTCGCGGTGCCTGGAGCCCTTGCAATCTGGCATGGGCTCGTGAGCAAGCACGAGACACCCGAAGGCTCTTCCACGCTCTGCTGGCTGGAGGCAGTGCTCCTCAGCCTGCCAGTATGACCAGTGCCTGGAACAAGGGTGCTATTGGAAAACAACTGCTCCCCCCCATCGCCTGGGGAGAGGTCATCTGTCCAAGCAAGGGATGACTTGCGCTGCTGCTCTGTAGTCGAGTGCAGCCAAAGCTGCGCCTGCTCTGATCGTGCTTTTCACCCAGACGCACTTGCATTGGTGGTGACCAGTGGATTAGTGTAATTAGGCATGTAGTGACACATTTCTTTCTATTAGCTGGGAAAGCAATCCGTCTTTTCCTTCACTGACATTGTGTTGCTGCTCTTATTTGAGAGAATGGTGCATTTTATCAATCCAGCTAACAGTAACTTATGAGTTTATTTCAATCCTAATGGAAAATTCTTTGCATTATACTGAAGCCTTCTGCCCATTTACATTGATTCTTAATGAAGGACATTTTAGTCTGAAGTCTTGTTTTCTTGTTTTATTAAAAAGCATTAAAAATATTGCTCATAAAATATATATAGGTTTTTGAACTTTTGCTACTGCTGCAGGGATGGATAAATACTTTGCATTAATAAAAGCCAAGGAGAAATAAACCAGCAGGTTCCAGCATCTTGATAGCTTAGTGTGAGCCAAACCCTTTCCTAGCTGCTAGCGGCTTCTCGGCATTCCTCCCAGGGTGGGGCTGGCCAGCGCGGGGTCGCTCCTGGTGGCTGGCACCAGGGACCACTCGTGGCGGTGGGATGCTCTCGGTCGCCGCATCCCCGGGAGGGACAGGGCCCGCGGCACAGGCAGCGTGGGCCATTTATGAGGAAGGAGTACGCTGATTTATTCTCCCTGAATTTGAGACAGAACAGGTACGACACTTCTAAAATTAAAATGTGAGAGCAATTACACTGTCATCTTTTCCTCTCTACCTTCATTGGAAAGACGCTTGGAATAAAGATGCAACTTTTTCACTAAATCCTGGAGCTACAACTACTGTAAAGTTTGGGCACAGCAAGGGAGTCTTGCCTCAATTGTTTTGTACCGGAGCCAGACCTGGAGATATCAAAGAGGACTCAGGCTCTTTGCAAGGAACGTGACCAAGGGGCTCATGAAGGTATCAGCCCATCCCTTTGTACCTGCCGTGACACCCTTGGTGCCCAGGCAGGAAAGGCTGTGAGGGGCGATAACTGGATCATGGCACACTGCACAACACTCGAGGTGTTATTATTAATTCTTTTTTTCAGCAATGTGTGTTGAGAACAGCAACGCAGTTCAGGTGTTTGGGCCAAATCTCCAGCGCCAGACGCCTCTCCCACTGCCCAGTGGTACCAACCTCCGTTAACCCCAAGAGATATTTTCAGAGGCACATTTATGCACTGTCGCTCTGCCCACCTGCTCCAGCACCAACCTCTGTATATAACTTTCTGTCTTTTCAAGAGATTTCGATGTTTTGTATGTTGTTGTGCTGAGGTCACTCTTTTTTAGTGCTCCCCGTCCCTCCTCTCCTGCTGCCTTATCCCACTTGTTGTTTTATCTGATTTTTGACTCCTTAGGTGGGGACTATCTCTTTTTCCCACGTGTACGTACCAACGGAACAAGGGCTGCTGCACTAAGATGAGCTGCACAGCTACGTGGTGCTGGGGAAAAGAAGTATTAATGAACAGGTAAGTTCTAGGTCTGGGTCAACAACTCATACACAGAAATATCACACTGAAACCAGAGAGGTGAAAAAGCATAATGAGCAGCTCTGTAATTCTGGCTGCTCTCAGCTGTGCAGCGTGCCCAAACTGTTGCTTCCTTCAGCACTAAGTCTGATATCAGTCAATTATTTCAATGTTGTCAGGACCCATCAACAGCTCTTAAAGTCATATCTAGCATTATAATATATAAACTGTGGAGTAAATAAATCAAACAATATGAAGAACTTACAAATGTGTTATTTCTAAGGGTTTTTTTTTCACACTTTGCAGGCCATTTGTCTGCTCTGCACAGTATTTTTTTTCACAGCCTATTTCCATCTGTTTCCCGTGGAATTGATAACGTTCTGCACAGCTTTTCCTAAACGCACACACAGCGCTGCAATTAAATGCCACTCACAATTCACATCTAATGCATGCTAAAAAAAAAATTAAAAAAAAAATAGAAAAAACAAAAACTTCTCTGTTTTGTTTCTAGCCTAGGTATTTTGGGGATGTTTCTTTTTTTGTATTTGGTGCTTGACTTAGTGTGAGATACATTCTCCACTTTCAGCAGTAAAAATACATTCTATTTTTTGGGTTGTGATGGAGAAATAATAGAGTGGGAAGAAAAAGTATCTGTAACCACAAGCATCATCCACGAGAGCTGGTGAACTGCCTTGTATTCAAAATACAGTGCAAAACAGGATTTTTCTAGTTAGTGCTGTGATTCCCTGAGGGATAGTCATCTCCTGAGAATTTCTCTCCTCTAGTAGTCCCTGGTCAAAGCCTCCCATGTCTTTCACTGGCTTTTTGGTGAACTAACAGCTTCAGAGTGTGCTTAGCCAGGAGCCATCCAGCAAAAGTGAATTTAAACAGAAAGCTGGCCTTTTAAGTAAACATAATTTAAGTACCTGTTTTAGTGGGAAATTTTAATTTTGTTATCAGAAAAATGATGATCATTTCACTCGAATTCCAAAATATTTTAATTCTGCGTAACAGATACATTTGTGTTCTTGGTTTTAAAGTTCACTCGCCTCATGGTGCAGATCTTGGTCCAGCTGCGTCGTGGAGAGCCCCACAGCTCCAACGCTGTGTACGCGCCCGGCGGCAGGACACGCAGCCCCGCTCTGAGGAGCAGCACCAGGACGTTTCACCGGATGAAGGTGCTGTCAGACCTTGTGGCCTTGAGCTCCTCTTTCCAGAAGGAACACTGGCGCTTAAGGAAATATTTGCAGATTTTTCTGGGCGGCAGTGCGGAGCCGTCAGCATCTGTCCAGTTGCAATTTCTGAAACCGTTTCAGGTAATCTCATATCCTCACTACTCTAAGGACCGAAATCCTCTTTCAATTCCCAGCCTATATTTATTCCTGGCCAGTTTGCATTCATTGGTTCTTGGAAAGATGATTTGCTTGTGCAGCACCAGGCACCATACGGCCGCGTCCCTGCAGCTCGCGCAGGTTCCACATCACACTGTTCACCTGACGCTGTGCTCAGACCTCCAGAACTGCCCTGTAGGGGTTTTAACGCCCACGGTACGGCATATAGATAGATAGATAGATATGCAAATATATGTATGTAAATATACATACACATGTGAATAACTCATCCTCACTATCTCCACGTCCTTCTCTCAGCAGGGCTCTCCACAGTCCCCCGCCGGGACCCATTCACCTCCCGTGCGTGGCTTTTCCTTAAGGTCAGTATCTCTGGTGATCCCGAGCGTGGTTATACACAGCAGGATATTTTTTGCCTTCCTATCATCATTTGCATTTCTCATTCCCTGGGAACCAGAGGAGCAGCTCTTTAAATCAAGGACAGACTGATCACTAACAAGAATCGCAGCTAAAGCTGAGCCACCCACCACTGTTTTGAGTTCTTTTAGCTTGCTCAGTGCTCTTCTTTCTCCACCCTCTTTATGAAGCAAATGTGGCGACTTATTCTCTTAGAAGGGAGATCGACAAATAAAAGTGAACACAGTTATTAACTTAAGCCCTATGCTATTTGCACACCTAGGTTTGAGGTTTACTGAGTGGAGCTGACTCTCTACTCCGAGGAGATGAGGTGGCGCTCAAGTCAACATTGACAGTGGCAAAAGCTGGGATGGGCACTGGTATCTCTATCTCATTTTATGATTAAAAACTGTGCACAGGGCCTTCATGCTACAGCTTTCTGAATGTGTTCACTCTGCAAAAAATAAAAAAAATCAAATTCCAAAAGTGGTTTTAAGAGAAGTCTGTGTCTCCAGTTCCAGCTCTGTACTGTTACTGTTTCTTCAGTGCCGGGATTGACAATCTTGCCAGACATACTAGTCTCAGGAATGATGGAAAACAAGAGAAGCTGCAGCTTCCATAAAAGTGTTGAGAGCACAGCAGGCTCAAGCACAGTAGGCATGAGGGATTTCTCGAGAGGACAGACTTAAGCAAGCAAAGGTGTTTACTTGGGTGTGAAAAAAACTTAAGAGGAATGCTTTAGAAAAATGTGGTGTCTATTAACCAGATAAAAACTTTAATACACATGGATAAAAAAGATTATGAATAAATGACAGGATTTTCAGAGGACAGTACAGAGAAACAGAGGCATTAATAGATCCAGCTCCATCCACTAGATAATTTGGGAAGGTCCATGAAAATCTCTTGAGCACTCAGCACAATCTTTTTTCAAAACTGTGAAAGCTTTAGTGTGCTGCCGTGTCCCGGCTAACCTTCCATCTAACCGACTGCACCACTGAGAGATTTGTCCTGAGAATCAAGGTAAAATTTATTCTGAATTTAATCCAACTTACTCAATGCGTATGCCATTGGGTCGCACAACTCCTCACCCTTGACAGTCCATATGTGGGTAACTTGCTTAACTACTCCCATGGCAAAGCGCTGTTTTTCTTACACCTCGTTCAAATTTTCTTTCTTGCAGCTTGTGCCCACTGCCTTCACAGTGCACCTCTGGCAAGAATCTAACTCTATCTTCTCCATAGGGAATTGAAGATGGTAATTAAATCCCTCCTTCACGTTTTCTTCTCTTGTCTTGTTGCGTGGGGTACTCCATCCCAGGTGTAAAGCTGCATTTCTCCTCGGTAAGCTTTGAAGACTTCACACTACGGCCCCGGGATGTGTTTCACCCCTCCAGCCCATATCTCACCAGCTTCGCTTACAAGCCTGCTATGAGATTGTGCCAAAGGCCTTGCTGACCTCACGGGCAGCGACAACCCGCTGCTCTCCCACCGCCCGCAGAGCCTTGTCACCCTGGGAGATGATGAAGCTGGCCGGGTCCGAGTTGGCTTCATACATCTGTGCTGGGTGTGCCCAAAGACTGCTTCGCACTGCTACTGCCTGGAAATGGTTTCTAGGAGACTGGCAGACAAGGAACAAGTGTTTCTGTGTAATTCAACAATCCCCATAAATTTTACACCTTCTTCCTAGCCAGTTGTGTTACAGACATGTTGTTGACTAATGACATGTGAACCCTCTTTACCTTTGCTGTGCTGACCAACGGTTCCGGGGATCTTCATTTTGTTCTTCTATTTTAAGCCTGCCTTACCTGTTTTGGTTGATTTTTTGTTTTTGTTTTTTTTTTTTCTGAGCTTTCAGGCAATACTAATCTCGTTTGGGGTACCTGGATGCTGCACCAGTGGTGAGGAACCCCAGAAGCACCTCCCCAAACACAGTGTGGGGGAAATGGTGGCGAAGGAGCCCTGGCAGAGATCAACATAAGGGCTCACGTCTCCAGAAAGATATTTGAAACTATATCTTTCTATTTGTAAGTTACAAGATAATTTTCAATATATTCCCTTGAATGAGTTCTATTATGACAATGAAAGAAAAGTTTCACCTGTTTAGCCGCCATTGTCTTTGGTTCTTCTTTGGCACCACACCAGTACGTACAACTTGGCCCATCCCAGGAGGAGCGAACGCCCCGTTTGCTTTCAGGCTGGCAGCCCGGTTGCCTTCTGCTCCAGTGCTGTGTGTTTCTCATGAAGAATTCCTTTAAACTACATCACTGCCCTCTTTTCCACACTGTGCACAAACTCTGCTGCTGGCAGCCTCTTCAACAGCAACTTAATCCAGTGAAGTGTTTGCGAGTTTTGGTGGGTGCTTTTTTTTTTTTTTTTTAAAAAAAAAAAAAAAAAGCTGAAATTTTCAGTGTTTTGCACTGCTGCTATTCTGTGGGGTTCTGCGGACTCCAGATTAGAGCTTGCTGTGCCTTTCCTCAGTCAGATCTGCCTTCCCAGAGTGTGTCTGCGGGGTGTGTCACTATGCACGTTGTCCGGGCAATGGCTGTCGTTCTTTATACTCAGCCTGGAATGGGTGAATTTATAGATTTCTTTGCAAAAGTACATTTTGGGGGTGGAGGGATTTTTCAGGGCAACCTCAGAAATGATGCAAAAAATGGTCGCAGTTATTCTTCCATCTGTCATTTACGTTCTTACATATGGTTGTAATTTGCAAAGTAAAATTCGCCATTGACTTCATATGTCTGATTCTGGTGGAAGTTAATAACATTTACTTATATTTCTTCAGCAGAACTTTATTAAATAAGATTTTCAGCCTAATTAAACCATTTTGGGATTTCGGCTTCCTGTCACCCAAAGATAAGTCTGAAGTGTAAAATGAGGTAATAGCCATAGAAATACAGAAGATATTTATAGAGGGTTTTATAACTTCTGTATTGTTTTAATTTCAATTCTATTTTCTTTTATGATATACTTTAACGGGGGGAAAATGCAAGCAGCAGTTACTGGGAATTGTGAACTGATACATTTAATAAAATATTAAATTGCAAGTTATAAATATATTACATATAGTAAAGAGTACAGTTAGGCCATGGTCATTCAAATGTCATAAAGCCAAAATGTGCCCAGACAACAACAAACTTTGAATATTATACTAGTTTATTACAGATACAAACTTAATCTCCAGAAAACAGATCTCAGAGAAAACTTAAGCTTTGCAGAAGGGTCTTGCCTTTTCCTGGAGCAAAGGGTGCCTTGTCAGAAGGCAAAGAGGGATGTGTGTCCTAGCAAAGGCAGGAGTGATGATGCAGTGTAGGATTTACTCTTTGTCTTCCTGATAAAAACCCTTCGCTATGAGCCTGCAAGAAGTGAATGCTTCGCTTAAGCAGTGACATCTTTAATTTAAAAACAATATACGGACTTAGTTGTCGGAAGAGACTGGTTACCTCTTTCAGAGTGTTTTTACACATATTTTCTCCTGTGGCAGAGCTTATTTACAGCCCTTTTCCTTCTCCCTATTTCATCTCTTAGCACCCATTCCTGCCTTCATTTATGTGTCACTGACACATTGCTACTGCAGAGATTTGTAGACCTATAAAAAGGTATGAACCAAAAAGAAAAAAAGTTATTATTCCTTTTATGTTGGGTGAACTCAGTGATCCAGTTCCAGTGTGACTTCACAAGCACTTATACCAGTAGAGGAGCCATGAACTCTGTGCCACAGCTGGAATGGCTGGAAAAGTAGGGATTTTCTTAAATGTATTGTTTCTTAAATTTGTTTCTCATCTCAGTCATGTTCCAGTTCTTATTATTTGTAGTAAACTTTGATTGTTCTCTGTGTGCTCAAAACAATGCTGCTCTGAGAGGTATACCTGCCAGTATTCTGCATTTTTATATAAATCTTCCCGCATCGCCTTTCCAATACCTGTGCAGTGAACACCGCAGCACAGTAACAGCACGGGTGTGCACCAAGGTGCATTGTAAGTCCTTCTGGTATAACCTATTGAAAAGAGCTGGAGGAGATATAACTAGGTAACTGGCAATATCAAGGAATATTTAATTTGTAGCTTTGAAAACCCAGATCACCACAGCAAAGGGGATTAAGAGTTAAATGAAATGACGTTTTTAAAGACTGAAAACAAAGAATATTTTGAGAGCTTGTTATCTTCTCAGCATCAGCATGGACAGAGGACAAAAGCGATGAAGCACTTTGAAGGAGTTAGATGTAATTGCCTCTAATAATAATGCTAATGAAATACTACTTTGCTCTTGATGGTAATGGAAAAAAAAAAGGGGCAAGGGGGATCAGAGATGCAGTGAGATGCCCAGAGCTGGATTACACCAAACTGGGAGTTGGAATCATGTCATAGAAGTGGGGGGCACGGGGGTGGGGGTGGGGGGAAGACTAAGGTTATTATTAATTTATGAGAATAATTCAGATATGTGCATATATATGAACAAGGTTTTTCCGGTAAATAGTAATGATGGAACCTTTTACTGGGAGAAAGCACCAGACCCTTGCGGGAAGGTTCCTCTACTGTGCAAAAGAATTCCACCAGGACGACTGCTGCCCTTCCTGGGGTTCTGGGTGAAGGAGTCCCGGTGTGAACAGGAGGATTACCCCAGCCTGGGCACCCTGTGCCATGAAGTTATCTGAGGGCAAAGATGTGGTTTTGCATTAAATAACTTCTAGTAGATTTTTATTCCACGAGGCTGAAGTCAGTGTTTGAGGCGAACACTGCTTAAACCACCAGCAAGGTTTGATGTCCCACAGGCCCGAGGAGTTGGAAGCGGTGCCTACTTCGCCATGGGCTGATTCTGTCGCCCACCCCTGCTCCGGGCTGGGCTCTGCTCACTGTTTGCTCCGGGTGGGCTCAGAGCCATGCCCTGAACCAGCCGGCTCAGAGGTTTGGGTGGGGGGAAAAGCTGTGAGCTGCAGAGCGCGTGGGACGGGAGATGTGCCAGGCTTAGCACCAGAAACAGCGACTGGGCACAAGCAACAGTTTGCTCACCTAAAAGAGATTCTCCGGAATATCCGCAGGAATTTTGAGCCTTTGGGACACCTGTGCTTTTACTGGAGCTTCTGTTGAGTCTTGGCTTGAACTGCAGGGACCTGCCCAGACTGCATCTTCCCCAAAGAACGAGTTTTTGGATGGAAGCCTGAGTGATTCCCCATTGAAGCACCAGGCAGGTCAGGTTTCACTGTTCACAGGAAGGGAACGAGGCTGTTCCTGGCACGCACAGAGAAGCAGGGAGATTTATTGCGGATTCAGTGTTCCTACAACAGTTTGTCTTTGACTGGGATCAATTCCTTGAATACATTTCCTGACGTTCTCAGTTTAAAGTATTTCTTTGGTTTGTGATATTTACTTGCCTTACCTGCATCTGTGTATTCCCAAGCCAATTAGGGCAGCAGAGGAGGGGATAAGGCCCATCAGAGATCCCAGAAACATGACCTGTGGTAAAAGAATGGAACACGTGTGACTGTCGTGGCACATGGGTGCCTCTAACCCATGCTGACGCCCCCAGTCCCCCCAGGCAGGGACCTGTCCATCTGTTAGTTCTGCATGAAGCACTGAAATTTGGCTTGAGACTCGTGTAGGAGCTGAGGGACTCTGATCCCTCTCCAAGAAAAGATCTATATTTGTAACCGCTGGTAAAACATCCAAACATGAGACAAGGGGGGAAAAAAATAGAGGAAATAATAACTTCATTTATTTCTTACTTTATGCCTGCCTTAAATATCAAAAATAATGGAAAGAGACCATTGTAATCTGTAAAATTCTTCAGAAATATCTCCTAAGGCAAATATAATGTAGAACTGAAACATCCCTCCGTACAGATGCTAAAGATACACTTATTACTTCTGGTCATTTCCCACTCAGTTAATTCAGGATTTTTATTTTTTTTTCTTCTCCCATGTGAATTAATTCTCTGACTTCTAGGGATGCCTGTGCAAATGATCCTGATCAAAATCACAATCTGTTTGCTTCTCCAGGACACATCTCCCGAGCCTGCAAGATTCATGTCTCAAACTTCACATCTCAGATTCTATTTTTATCCTTTTTTTTTTTTTTTTTTTTTTTTTTTTTTTTTTCCCCAAAGAATCATCGCTCATCTATTTCATTTATTCATGAAGTGGCATCTTCTCCGGTCCTACAGTGCCACAGTTGGTTTCCGTCACGTCGGTTAGCATAAACCTCTTTAAAACACTGAGTGCTTTGAGCTGGTCAGAAAATGATCTCTCCTTATCTTCTGTTAATGGATTTGAGGGTTTGGACAGGATGCAGCATCTTTTATTAGCCCAGCTAATGGTGGAAGCAAGAAGTCGTCGTGCAAGCCCTCCTCAGGTTGGCAGCACAAGCAGCAGACCTCTTCCAGCCGCCGTGGTGACAGGGACGCTCTGGTCATCACCCCCTCTCTTCATCTCCAGCGCACCCTTTTACACGCCCTCTTGGTGCTCTTCGGGGTGTTCCTGGTTTGTGCCGCTCCCACCAGTGCCCCCGGGCTGTGGGGGCTGCCCCTCTGCCAGCCCCAGGGAAGGGGTTAGTGGTGCCTGCTGAACCAAAGTTATCCTGTGATAAAAGGTAAAAGAATGCTAATCCGGCGCTTCTCTTGGCTTCCTGTGCTTTAACACAAGCAGAATATCCTTGTAGGAGACAGTGTGTTTTACAGGGCATGTGCAGTTCCTCCCAAAATAAAAATGCAAACCAGTACGTGTAGTGTTACCATAGCAGTGACTATTTTCCCGAGAAAGGTGGTTCCAGTATAAATATGTCTGATGGAAGGCTTTTTTGAATGAGCAATAATTCATCGGGACGTGCCAATACAGGGTTTCTGACACATTCATACATCCTAACTAAACTGTAGTCTCTGAAAATTCAGCTTTGCCTGGAGCTGCACAAAGTTCTCCTCTTATCCTTTATAAACTACACCAATAGGTGAAGTGTTTGGGATATTTTGCCCACATCAAGATTTATTCATGTTCTTTCGCAATTCCACAAAAGCAATATCCATGAAGTACAACGAATTTCGGGGGGGTTACATCAGAGTTCTTCTGCATAACACCTAGATTGTCAGATTATTGAGAGAACACTGAAGCCAATTGATTCAGACTCGTATCAGAAAATCCATCACTGCTTCAGCCAGGCTTCCTCTGCCAGCACTGGACACTCCATTTTCCCTCAGGGGATGTCCTGTTATCTAAAACCCGCTGTGTTTTATGTCACCCTTGACTAGGAAACACTTCCAGCAGTAGCCTGTTCGGACAGAAGGAGAAGCATGAGCGTTATCACCAGCCTGGGGCAGTGGAAGGATACAAATGGGGCTGTGCTGGGTCCCCAGCACACATGAGCGGAGAGACCAGTGACCCCAGCGTCTCTCCCCAAAGTGTCATCACTCAGAGCAGCAAGTTAACACCAGTGGAGTTCACCTCCCAGAAAAAAATACATCTGAGACCGAACATGAGGCTTGCGCTACATCAGCACAAATTAAAATACAGTTGGAGTTTTGAAATAGTTACCAAAAGACAAGATTGAGATTAATTAAATAAATAAAAGTTAAATAAATTATTTTGTTCTGTAATAAAGGAGATTGTGCCAGTTACTGCAGCTGTACACCTAAATCTGAGGTACTTTTTCCATACGTATCTTCAGTTTTAATAACGTCTTGGAAATTGAGTTAAGCTATGCAAGTGAGTGGTTTTATTAATTCAGTTAAGTTATTCAAATTATATTTTACTCTGTGAATTATTGCAGGGGTAAAAAATAGATCTAGGTCCTTATTTTAATTGTAAAGCTTAGAAACAGATGAACAGTAAATATTTCATTTAAGTTAATGTACTTAAGTAGTGAGGAAAGCTCGCAGACATAAGTACCAGATATTTGAGATCACGGAACACCTGATGAAAAGACTTTTCAAAAGCTTCTTTGTTAATTCTACCTTATTCCTGCTTTTCCTAAACAGGTGGAAATTACCCAAAATCAATAACGAGAGTTGCAAGGTCAGTAAAAAGACCAACTCAAACTTGGGTCTTAATTTCTGGGCCAATTTGCCTTGCGTCCCAGTAATCCGTTATTTGAGTTTTAGAAGATCTGACAGCTAATTAATTATAAAGGGAGATTGGAGAGTGGACAGCAGCAGTGGCACAAGAGGATTCATCTTTTCTGTCAACTCACTAATGTGTATCCGTTCTCTTGGCACAGAAAAGAATACTTCTAGTAAATCTTTGTCCATCTTCCATCTCCAGAAAGGAAATCAGACATGACATTAACAATTGCCTCTGTATTCTCTGGGAAATGCACTCTCAAACCCCAGACATGGAAATATATTAGCATTGCAGCATCACATAGTTCTTTCCAGCTCTGTGGGTCACATTATATAAAAAATGTATAAATAATTTTCCAAGAAAATATGTGACTGGACAGTGTGTAACTGGGCAGGATGCACACATGCCGTAGGGCAGAGGAGGAAACAGAGGTGTACCACTTCCAAATGCTGCTGGGGTCAGTAAGCCACGGAATTAGCAGCAGTATAAATCTGTGTGGTTTTACATAAATTATAAACAGGTTCTGTGCATTGGGAGAGGGCTCTTAGCAGGAACATGGCAATCGATAGAGCTATCAAAGCAGAATATTAATGTGCTGCCTGATCAGATGGCATACTTTAGTTCTCCAGGAAGATCCTGTAGGTATTTTCAGGCTCTGGAAAGCTGAACGTACAGAATATTTCACAGACGCTCCCATGCCCGCCACAGTCTTTAGCTTCTCATCTATTTAGTTTCACTCTTGATGGTGGCAGGATTTACTGACTGCTGCCTGAGCAAGGAGGGAGCACCGTGGCTTTCATCAGAATGTGGGTCTGATTGTTACCCAGCTATTTCTGGTAAAATTCTGAAAAGTCTCTCACACTTTTCTTAAACTTTTTTAAAGTCAAATGAGAACACTAAGATTTCTTTTCTTCACCTACCAAAAGGGTACACGGAACGCCGAGTTGTAAAAAAGTGCTACTAAAGCTCTATGAAGTGAGAGTTAAAAATAAAGGACCCAGGTACTTCGAACGGTATGTGTCCCTGCCATTAACATCTAACAGTGGCGATGAGAACCATTTTCTGGGCTTATTGCCCAGACTCAGACTGGCCGCTTCGTTTGTGTGCATTCCTAAACGGGAGGGAGGAAGGGAAAGCATCCTCAGCAGCTTGGGACAAAGAATTATTTTGTTTAGAAGAGTGCATTACCTTCCCTAAGGCTTTTATGTGACATCATTAGTGCCCACACAACATCCCGGTGTCATTTCACACCCCCTGTATTGGTCTTTTTCCTTTCATCATATCCCATATAAATTTTCTTTCCAATCTTTTAATATATTAGTTAAATAAACGAGCCTAGGAAGCGTGTAACTATCTGCATTCATAATTCAGATGTTCTAACTGCTGGCAGGAAGACGAGAGGCTCTTCTCACTCGTTTTAGCTGGACTATCTACTGCCCACTACCACCCAATGGAAATTAAGTGGCAGAAGCAGCTCTCACAAGGCAGGCGTGTGGTTGCACCATCAATACCCGCAGCTTTCAGAGGTCAGGGCATGCTGGCTTGTCAGATTACTTGCCCCATTAGCACCCAGAAGATTACTTCCCCTTCTTCCTGCTGTTTCTTCATCCTCACCCGCAGACAACAGTGAGAGATTGCAAAACCACAGAATGGTTTGAGTTGGAAGGGACCTTAAAGATCATTGGACAATAATATCTCTGTATCCGTCCCAGGGTCCCTGTCCTTGCTTCCACCCTCTGAGGGCTTCCTTTTTGTGTTTGAGTATGTCCAGCAGTTCCCTGTTCATCCACGCAGTCTCCTGGTGGTGTTACCTGACTTCATCTTTGTCAGGATGCATCGGCCTGAGCTTGGAGGACAAGATCCCTGAGGAGCGTGATGAGCTACTGAAGAAATGAAGAAGAAGCAGCAGCATCAAAGTCAGTATCAGGAAAATCCTTCTGCTCGATGAAGGTGCAGTGAGTTACTGATTCAGCAGACACCAAAGCAGGAACTACTGACCATGGGCATAGGCCAGACTAGGTAGCATTAACTATACAATTTCAAAGACGTTGTGTAGGTCTAAGGTGTTTCTCTTTCCCTCTGTCTTGCGTTAATGCCGGTGGTGTTGAAATGCATTGCCTAGGTCTGACATGATCAGTTTAAGAAATCTGACAGGAGAAGGTTTGGATAATCATGAGCACAGCAACAACAAAAAAAGAAAGAAAAATACACCTGACAAGAACGGCTGTCTAAGAAGTCAACATTTTACTTACCAGAGAAAAGGTAAAGGTCTCTTTTGATTACAAACTTTTAACAACACATAGAACCTAACTTTGAACAGAGGATTCTCCAACCTATTTAATAAAGGGCAAAAAATATCCAGATGGGAACAAGAATATCCTTGTTAAGCATGGTTTGGGGGTTGCAGCATAAAGGCCATTTTCTTGCTTGTACATTAAAATTAAGAATAATGTACAAAGAATTGTGATAAGTTATCCATTACTGGAATTTTTAAAATTTTAATTCCCATTTATTCAATTCATTTTATTAAAATTTTATGCACATTAAATAAAATTAGATCACATTTAAATGTGATTTTTTTTTTTTTTTTTAAAGAAGTGCCCACCTTGAAGCAGAACCATGTTCCAGAGAAGCTCCACAGTCATAAATGCAGGGGAGATAACGGTTCGTGGTCAAAAGGGTCAAAAAAACCCCTTTAATATATGACTCTAGTGGTCTCGCTGCATGGTGGCCACACTGGGATGTGCTAAACTAGCTGGAATCCTCAGATCCCGGATGGGGCACCACCGCTTTTAACAGGTCTATACAGGTAAGTAGAATTGGGGGAACCCAAGCAACGTTTGTCGTATCAGCTGCCAAAAGCCCTTCGAGGAGCCATCAGGTCTGAGACCTGGCGCCCAGAGAACTGGTGAGTCCTCTCGTGCTGGGTCCCTTCTGCGTTTCGGTCTCAGAAACTGCCCCCGAGATCCACAGGATTGCACAGAAGTGTTTTCTATGCAGGTCGTCGCTGCAGGTGCCAGAGGAGGTTGTGTGATGGCAAACAAGAGGCGCGTCCCATGAGACTTGCTCTTTTCTGATGGAAATTTGGGAACTTTTGCTCGGCTATTGTAATACCTCTCCCCCAGCCACTCTCAATTCTAATAATAGCCTGCAAATACTAGATAGGTTTCATCTGAATATATCACCAGTGGTTTTTAAGGACTCTGATAACAACTTGGCAATACAAAATAAACCAGTATTTGATCTGCTTGACAGTGTATTGGAAATCTTAAGTTGATCTTAATTCATCACTGCTATAAAGTACAGTATTTGTTACCTCTACGGATTGCTCTATGGAAATATCAAGTTCAGTTTCTATGACAACAAGAGTCATAAATGCCAAAATTCTTCATGTTCACTTTCTTTTTTCAGCTTGACAATGAGTCATTTTTCTTCATTCTTTTAAATTAACCTTTTCCTTTCCTTGGAAATTAATAATCCAGTGCATGCCTTCCCTTCTGTATTCACAAAGTCCAGAGAATTGTAGCCAAGCTGTGTCTGGAGAATATGAAGAACCCATGTCCTTTTCCCCAGGAAACAGATCCTGGAAATGTGATGAAAGGTGACAAAAGAAAGCCCAAGGGTAACCTTATAGAAGCAGGGCTCTTCCAACGGCCAAGTCCCAGTCAGGACTGCGTGGTGGCAAGGCTGGAGGACGTGAGGGTGGCTGAGGGCATCTCGTCTGTCCCGGTGTCACAGGCACCATCCGAGCCTTGCACAGGCGGAGATGCAGCTTCTGCATGCTCACAGCTCGGGTACATGGATAGACAGGAGGGACATGATGGCAGGAGCTGCCCAGAGTTTTGCAGAAAACTACCAAATCATCACCTTTATCCAAAAAAAAAAAAAAAAAAAAAAGCAGGACATGTTCTTTGCAGCTCCTTGTCAGAGTATTGGGGTCAATAGCGCTTTCAAGATCCACAGCTCCAGAACAGCAGCACTATGCTGGCAGGCTGTCTGGCAAGGAACCAGGAGTCCAGAGGGCCAGAAATACATGGAAAAAAAATCCTTTATGAACAGTATTTCCCGTGCTATAGCAGAAATTAAACTCTTTAGACAATCTCAAAAGACCTGTCGTTTCAGTGAGCCAGGGTGTCCCCGTCTCGTTTTACCATCCAGAGGGTAAGCTGGAGCGTGTGTCCCGTAGGAAACCTCATACATCAGCGTTTGCAGGACTTCATATTCAAACTCCTGTTCACAGGAGTGTTTGCGGGACAGCTCTGTGCAGTTGGATGTGCTTGCTCTTTTACTGCTCCTTTCTAGACATTTGCGTTTGGCTACCTGATAAGAGAGAGTACAGGGGCAGAGGTACCCTCGTGCTGAGCTGACGTGGTCATTCGGATGTTGCCCTGTCAATGATGTTTGGTTTGATTTGATGCAACATTTTCCAAAACAAGAATCAATTTCTGGTGAATGCTAAATCCTGTCTTCGAGTGTCACCGGTGACAAGGGGGGACTGTGTGCCCCACTCCACGGGCCGCGGGGGCAGGAAGGCTCCCCATCCACACCCAGTGGCCATAGCACTGAGAAGGTCCCTGCTGCGGGCCAAGGCGGCCATCGCGCGGGCTGCAGCGGGAGTAGCTCCTTCTCAGGTCAATCAAAGCTGCGGTGGCTACAGGAAAGGAGTGGGGAGGGGATGGCGAACCACCCCAGAGCCAAGAGGGGGTGAGTCTACGGCTCCCTGGGGAAGGACTTTGTCACACAGGAGCTGTGACCAGTCACGGAGAAGAACATCCACCCACAGTCCATTCACGGTCCCTTCCCACGCCCTTGGCATTTCTTGTGAAAGCCTGCGTGGCTCCGGAGGGGCCACGGGAGCTCTGAGCCCACGGACATGGGTTAGGTGGATCAAGGTTAGTGCAGGCACGGTCCTGGCCGTGCTCCCCCCAGCCTTTGCCTTCGGGAGGGTCCCGTGCTGCCAGTCGTTCCGCTGAGCTGGGTCCCAGCCCTCAGCCCTCCCCACCACGTCCTCCCCTCCCGCCGCCTGCTGCGCTCTCGCTGGTGCTGGAACAGCAAAACCCATTTCCATCTTAATTATACAAAAAGGCTACGCAAAGTGTTGCAGCCACATAGTTTATGAGAATACACAGGACATATATTACATAAGCGGTGGCAGAACAGGGTCCCTTATTGTTTCTGCAGGTTGTAAATTGCAGAAATCATTTTAAAATTCCTCTTGTATGTCATTTTTTTTTCCTCTCTTCTCTACAGCCCTGTCTCATTGCAGTTCTTCTCTGTGTGCTACAAAGACATTCTGAGTAGAACTATTCTATTTCCCTGACTTTGAGCAGAATACATCGAGATGGAAGCTCATGGAAATTACTCCCTTTACGAGAGAGTTCTGCAATGCAAATGGACCTTGGCATGGCACTGGCTCCTTTTTTCCTGCATAAAGGAGCCGTACTTTTAACAAGACCCATTTTCCAGATGCTACCGATGGTGGAAGGACTTGTGATGTTCAGTGCTGATGACTGAAGTAGGACGGTGCTGTGGCTCGTGACACAGCACTTCCATAGCACAGGGCCTTTTTCCTTCTTTTGCATCTCTTTTAGATTTAACAAGTTTGCCAGAGAGGCATCACTGCCCTAGCTGTGCTGCCATCAGCACAAAGCAGGTTTTAAGCTAACTTGTGGGAGAATCGGGCCAGTGCTGGGTATAAATAAAAATTCTTTCTGCTCTGTCATTTCTCCATGACAGACCATGTCTTAGAGATGTGTAGGCCATAAAGGCAGCTGGTTGCACCCCTCGCTATGCAAAGCACGGCACCTGCTGCTGCTCTGCCCATGTACCTGAATCTGCAGAGAGTTTTTCAGGCCCGTGTGGCAGTTTACAGAGGCTGGCATCACCAGCAGACGTGTATGCAACCAGGCAGAGTTGAGGAGCTTGTGCGACATTAACTTTGGTATTTGTTGGCTCCTGAGCTTGAATACGCAATATGAATATTCATTCAGGAGCAGCTCTCTGGGTAAGGCCAATATATTAGCTGTCAAAATGTAGCATGCATCAAACTTTGAAGAGGTTATACAGGAGTGGTGTTCAATGGAAGAAGGGAAACGTGGAATATAATTGAATCCCTTGTATATAAACATCTGTAACTTGAGTAAGGCTCCTTTCCTAGGAAGCTCCAACACAGCGCCGCTCCCGTCAGTCTCTGCTGTAGCGGTTCCAGGGGCAGCCCGTGACCTGTGGGGGCTGTGGCAGCGGAGCCGCCCGTCGCTCAGCCTGTGCGGGGAGCGGGGAGCAGCGCGGGCACCTCTGGGCGCGCTGACCGAGCAGCAGGATGCTCCGCAGCCCAAATCCCACGCGCCGGCACGTGCAGAGTCATCACCCTGAGATGTCTCCCAGACCATAGCAAGTGGTGCGCGGGTAGAGAACTGATCCCAGTACGTGGTGCATGGGGCGCAGAACTGATCCCGGTACTCCTTTTGTCCTCTGGAACTTTTTTATTGCACCATTTAATTTTCAGCTTTTAGCTGACTGTTCTTTCCAAGCACTTGCCATGGAAATATTTCTTCCCTTCCTGAGCTGTTACCTGCATCAGTGTCTCCTAGGCCACAGGATCATGAACACAACGGAGAGGAACATTTTCACTGTTATGTTGGTTGACTTTTTGCCAGTAGTTTTTATTGTTGGTTGCAGAAACTCAGAAGAAAAATGTTGATACTGTTTATATTGTGATTTACATCTTTACCCTTTCTTTGCCCTGTTATGGTCCAGTGAGGTAATTTAATTTGAAAACCTAACCGCTGTGTTTTTAAAAATTTCTTATTTCCTTACTGCATTGAATATCCCAAGTGGATGTGTTTGGAAATTACTGTATGAAGCCAAGTTCAGCCAAAATATGGCAAGCCCCCGAATACAAATTATTTTGCTCTTTCACTGTACAACAGCTCCACCACCAATGAGTTCCATGTTTCCATGATGAAACCTGGCTGGAAGCAGAAAGTTTTCAAAGCAATGGCCAGGACATGTGAGAACTACTTGCCATGGGGAAGTCTAGTTTTTGAGAGGGAGTGGTGGGCTAAGGACAGCAATTATATAATGTGAAGGCCTTCAGTACCAGAGGACTGCATTTAGTCGTCTTAATTTTGACACGCTGAAACAGTCTCCCTAGTCTGAAGTCCGTAGGACTTGTTTTTCCATTTTAGGGTTTTGGTTCAATTTGGACTGAAACCTGAATTGACTTTTCCCCCTCATCCCTCAAATTACATCATCTCCAGTAATATTTGCAGTAAAACTACTTCTTCCAAAGTCTGGTACATAATGTCTTCTCATAAAAATCCTCATCTAGCATCAACTAAAATTCTTATCTTTATGGTCATGAGACATTCCTTTTTTGAATACCCCCAGTAAGTGATGCTAGACTTCACCATCTGGTAAGATTTTTATCCCATTGTATTTCTTTTTTTGTATCGGAAGACTATAATTTGCTTATATTGCTTTGCAATTCCACTTCTCAGTATTATTTGCCAGACATTACCATATCTTTGCTTCCTCATTTTATTAGTTTGTTACTAATTTACAATATCGATGATCTATGTAGTCTAAATATATAATCAATTTTACTCAGAACAACACGTTAGCCTTTCTCTTTATGCCAACGGAAACAAGAGGTGAGCCCACGGGCAGGGAAATGATGTGTTCACGTTTATTCTACTTCTCCATCACTCTGGTTTCCAGCAGCCCGGTTTATTCCTGACAGCAGCTCAGGCAGAAGGTTTCTCCGCAAGTCTGCCTTGCCAGGAACTGAACAGCCATTTTCTTCATCCGTTCCTTTAAAACAAACATCCAGCTCTCATTCTGTATGTTTTCAAAATCCCACTTTTTTGAAGATATCGTCCACCTAATCCTGCCAAACCCCCTCCTATTCCGCTGGTGATGCTCTCGCTCACTAACCCATCGCTGCCCAAGAGTGTCGCCTCCCACAGCTCCTCCGGAGGAGGCGGCACACAAGGAATTTGCAGTTGAGAGAATCGTCCACAAAACTGGACTTTTCTCACTCACCTAAAGACTTGTCTGCCAGAATGAGGCTTCAGCAGCAACGGCTTCAAATGGCAAGGTAGGGAGAGATGCAGGAAAGGTTGCTTCTTACCCAGGAGCAAAAGGGTACAGACTAGTAAATATAATTTTTGCCATTGCTAATAAAATGCTTTCGGCTTTCTACCGACCTGGCAGTGCAGAGTGTTAAGATTTGTCTGGGCTTGTCTTGTCCTGAGCTGCTTTTAGTTTGCTTTGGCTGTGACCGCGATTGCATAATGGCCAGGTGACTGCTACCTAACTTATTTTAGCTTAGCTCTGTAAATACCACACATGGCAATGTCTAAAAAAACCTAAACAGTCACTGTTCACAAATGTTAGCTCTTTCTACTGACCGGCCGGGAGAGGATGGTGTGTGCTTGACCTGACAGCTAATGGGGAAGAAAGTCACACGTCAGCTGGGTCTCAGTGAGGAGAGACCACGTTAACATATTGTTGTAGAAAATGAATAAAACTGAGCCCAAGCTGGCGTAACACTGAGGCAGGATGAAACCCTCGGCAGCAAACACATGCCTTCCGGGGCAAAAAGCTAATGTGCAAATGTACCTCCGGGCCGACATTTCAAAGTGCTCTATTTTCATTAAAATTACCTCTTCAGTTAACCAAAAGGAATTAATAATATTCTTATCTATTTTCAAGACCTTATTTCATATCCATCAAGTCAAAACATGAACCATAATTTTAAAAAATCAGTGTACTTCTTTTCTGGGACTCTGGATCTGGAGGTGCAGCTGAAGGGTGAGCACTCCAATAAAATGAAAGGCGGAGGCTCGGTCTGTGAGCCCAGGGACCAGCCCCTCACACACTCCGAGTCACCTGTGTTTTGGCATGATGCAGTGTAGTTCCCAGGAAGGATGCTCCACCCTCTGCACAAAGCCACCTCCAAACCTGATGATACTCTCATACTCTCGGCATCTGTGCTCAGAGGGCTTCTTTAAGATACTACGGTGACTTGATTTAGCACAGTAGGAAGAGGGGCACTGTATTTTTTCAGCTTTCTTATTTCAGCTTTTCCAGAACAAGTCACACTGTACATAGAGTTGTTTTCACCTCACAATTCCTTAACGTCAGCAGAATGCAAAAAGATGAAGATAATGAAATATGAGTGGAAAAGGAACTGGGTTATGTCTATAGATGATGGCTACAGCCAATGGATGCCAACGGAGAACGATGTGAACTTTATATAATGTGCAAAACTGGGAAATGTGTCCAAGCACTAACCACCCAAGTTACTGAACAGAAAAAGATCTAATGCGTGCTGGGTTGTAGCCAGGTTTTCCTCCAGTGGTATGGGCTGGCCATGATGAAACTGTCAGCCAAATTCAAATTATATTTCATGCTATATTTCAAGGAGGGGAACCAGAAGGACCTTCTCCAGCAGTAGTGATGCTCCCTCACAGCCGCGGGTAAGGTCTCACCGCTGGTTTAGGCACCAGGCTTCCAGCGGGACATGAGGCAGCTGCAAAGAGCCAGGAGTAACAAGAGTCATCACAGCTCTCAAAGTTAACTTTGATGAGAAAGGATGGAAAGAATTATAATTATTCAACCAGAAGACTGAAGGGAAAGTAGTAACTCTCTGCAAATAAGTAAACACCTGATGCGAAGACAAAAAGAATTGCTGATGCTAGGTGTCATCGTGGAGGAGAATGAGGTGTTCCGTCACCATGTTAGACAGTGTGAAACCCTTCCGGTGATGTAGACAGCGGTCCTAAGATCCCCACTGCTGGCAGGATTTGAGGCCAGGTTTCAGCAGGTTTCTGTCACTCAGGATGACGTGGGGGCAGCTGAGCGTGTTCTGGACAGCAGAGGAGACGGGTCATCCCTGGGGTTTCCTTCCACCCTTGTTTTTCTGTGGATTCAAAATAGGAGAGGAGAGGCCCAAGGTAGCACAAGGCATTAAATAATTCTTATTTATGAATTGGATTACGGCATCAACTGAATATGTCAGCCTAGGTTTGGGATTATGGCACCGTGAAATTTATATCTCCATGCATAAACTGAAGATATGCCTTTCCTCCAAAATTTTTACAATCTGAGTAAAAACAGCAATGAGGTAACTAGACTGAATTTAATGATATAATCATTTTGTCAAACTTTATACAAGCTATATTTCTCAGTCCTTAAAAGAAGCTTACTATTTAAGTCATAGCTCCCAAACACTTAACACACAGGCCCGCACGGGGCTGACATGTGCGTTAGTTCGGGTGTTATTTTCAGTCTCAGAAGGGGTCCGAGCTGCACTTCGAAAATCTGTGCAAAAGTGGGGTCTAGCCAAGCAAGAATAAAACGAAATGCTGGTGTGTGAAAACAGATGTGGCCTGTTTCATTTAAATGTAATTTGAATTAAAAAAAATAACGCACATACAAATACAGTCATCAAGAGAAAATTAGGCGTTAAATTTATGGAGTTTCGCCACATTTATAAATTTCAGTAGGAAGTTTTACACAGAGCTGTAAGAATTCAAGTACTTCATGGGGATTTCAGTGCACCAGCATCTGATGCTCTGCATACACACAGGAGATACTTCAGGAAATGTGGCTCAGCCGAAGGGGGATTTTTAGTACAGGTGACCCAGGGAAAAGCATGACAAGACTAACAGCACTACTGACAAAGAGCAGCTGAGTCAGGACGGCACAGACCTCTTCAGCCACGTCCCGAGTACAAGGACAGCAGCAGGGACAAGCCACATAAAATACCTCGTTAAGTCTGAGATGGGAAATGTAAGATGATAAATACTTCACCAAAAAAAAAAAAGTTAAATCAGATTTTGCTTTTTATCTGGCATAAGATCTTCTTCTTTATCTTTTAATGTAGATTTATTCTGGCATAGAAAACGGAGTCTGATAGGATGACACAGTACTTTAAAATTATACGTTGCCTCACATGCCCCTCACATGTATGTGCTCCATGCATATGGCCCAGGATATATTTAACACGCTACTGTTACTTGATGCTTTCAAACATCTGAATTCCGAAGCTTGCTGTGCCCGAAGTGTTAATTGCTGCAGCTGAACAGCGTTTGCTGTTGATGTGATGCAGCAGCCGGTGTGCAGGAGAATTTTGACACTGAAGGGAACCACACAGATTAAAACTGGAGTTGTGACTTCTTTGTGAAGTGTTTGATGTTCAAGATTTATTTTTGTATGATGTTACAGTTATCTCCTCCGCCCCGTGACCAGAGTTTGGAGCAACGCCACGTGCCCTGAGTGAGCTCGGCTGGTGCAGAACAGCCCATCTGTTTAGCAACACCACAAGCTTTGCTCTTTCCTGGCTCCTCACCCAGAGAGCCCAGTTCACAGTGTCTGGCCTGATTAGGCCAACAGCAGCTGTGCCTTTGGCCACTTTTTGAAAGGACAAGAGCACCCAAAACGAGACCGAAGTGACTGATCATCCCAAATCACACGGGCTAAATGCAAACGTCATCAGGAAACACTGTGCAAGGGCAGACTGTTTATAAAAACACAGGCAGAAGGTTTAATAAAAAGATCTTTATAATAGAAAGCCACAATGTTTTTTTCCCCAAAAAATATCTGGAAAATTCAAGTATATTTAATGAAAATTTTTGAGTAAATTCGAAGCGATGTGCAGTCATAGTCCGTCAGGGTTGTTGTAATTTTCTGAGTCACTTAACTTACTAGAAAAGACACTTTAGCGTGGAAGTCATTCCATCTCTACTGATGAGCCTCAGACAACCTTGAGACAGAAAGTGCTGGTTTTTAGCACTACCAGCTCAGAAAACCAAACCTGTTGATTTCTGTTCCCGAGGAGGGGCCAGGTACACCAGCAGGAGCCAACCAAGCCATCGCGTCTCAGCCTCAAAGCTGCACCTTGAAACTCCCATCCTGAGTCTCATTTCCATGAAAAACCACAAGGACAACCTTTCATTTAACACCTGAGTGACTCCCATCGGCAGTGAGCTCCGGCAAATCTGCTGCCAGTGATGAACGAGGGAGCACGGCAGCCCCAGGATTAGGGCTGGGGATGCAGGGCATGATCCCAGAGCTGGGACCTGGCCCTTGGACACGTCCCCTGCATCCTGCTGCCTGCCAGGCCAGACCCCCCCTCACTCCATCCAGCCCCCGTTCCTGCTCCTGAGCTGCTGGGAGCCCCCAACCGCTCGCAGGGGACGTGGCCTCCACAGCAAACACAGGCTGTGAGCATCTCCTGTCCTCCACATCTGCTTGGAACAGCATTAGATGTGCGATTTGGGGTTGATGAATAGCTCAGGAAGGAGATTTATGGACCTTGCCACGAGCCTCTCTACCCATCCATCTGTCATGCCAGGAACTTAAATGAGAAAATTCAGTTTAATACAGTGCTTGTGCTCCTGTTATGCAAAACACAGCACTTAAGAGTTAGAGGCAAAGCGCTGGACATCCCACGTGTGCTCAGCACAGTCTTCAGGGGCGAGGGAAGAGCAGGGGACTGTGGCACAGGGACAGAACAGCCACACCCCTGTCCAGGCAGGATGGGATGTGGCCCCTTGTCATGTCTCCTTGGCCGTAGCTCCAGGGATAACATCCCTCCTCCTCGTGTGGCTCTTGGTCCAACTCCCCACCAGGCTCATGGGCTCAGTCCCAAGCCCTGGGCTGAGCCTTAAGACCCCGCTGTCACTCCAAAGCCCAGCTGCACCCCATCCTGCTTGGCTCTGCCTAAGCAAAGCCCGTGGGATGTGACGCTCGGGAGGGGATGTGACACTCGGGAGGGGACGTGGGAGCCGTGTAAATAGCAGTGCTGCCCCCAAACTTCTTCCTGCAGTTGGTGTGGGAGCAATAAAACCTCATTATTACTGCAGTGAGGAACTGGCAGCAATGGAGACAGCCACCAAAGGCGAACCCAGAGCTTTAACCGATGCAGAGTGACACCAACAGGCCCATGGAAAATAGTAACCCGCCATAACAAGAGGCGGCTGTGCTCCACAGACGTTTTATTCTCAGCGCCTGGGTACTCTCGTTAGCACATCCAGCACCCTCACCCCATGGCACATGCTCCCCTGAACCAAAATGCCAGGAGAAACTCCAAATTAATACTTGCAAATCATGGCACATTTTCCCTGCACATAAAGCTGTTTTTTTAACTTCAGTTATAAGCAAATTGAATAAATAATTGAAGAAAAAAAAAAAAAAAAGCCACCATTTTTCATGCTCATAGAAAGGGAAGAGGTTCAGCCAAGCAGCAGCAAGGAAAGGCCGTAATTCAGTGCGGAAGCAAATGACCTCCTGAGGGACCCCCGAGAGAGCTGAAACAATTCTTTCTCTGCTCTGGTGACATTTTTTTTTTTTTCAGCCACTGCACTCAGGCCCTTATGGGGAAGATATTTGGTATACCAGAGCCTCCAGTCCTTTGCCTACGAGTGATTTTTTTCACTTCTCAACAAAGCTCTTTCAAAAAAATAGAACTTCTTCTGTGCTTTTCGGTACCCGGTCTCAGGGGAGTGGTGTTGCTCCAGGGATGATATTTTTGTGTGCTCCAAAACCCACAACAGTGCTTAGTTTTGTCTTATTTGCATGTTGTAAAGGTGCTATTGAGTGGGGAATTTAGTGCTCCAACTCCATCCTCAGTGTTTTTCCATCTCCTGTGCATATGCAATAATTTGTACTCTACAAGATGTGCAGTGACCTCTTTTATTTTTTCAATGCAAGAAATGTTTTCATTAAAAATAAAATAGCAGATACATCAAGACATTTCCTCTTGTAAAGCCTCATGTTCTGAATATAAAACAGGAATAGCCAATCTCTACAAGGCTTTCTTATCATGGTATGCAGCTAAAAATGAGAGAGCGAGAGAGAGGGAGATGGGGCTGTTGCATAACAGAGATAAAACAAACTTTACAGGCAGCTCTATAACTTCCATAAATAGATGATTAATAGTAGTAATAGTAACAACAACAACAACAATAAAATCGTCAAATCATACTCTATGTTTCAACAACATATTGGAACAACTCAAGGAAGAATTCAGGGCTTCCAGCAGCCTGTGGTTGCAGAGAGGACATCGCAGCGAAGCCAAGGCTGCCCCAGCTCAGTTTACCCAGCACCCAGATGCATTTTTCCCCCTTCCCAGCTGCCCTCAGGTGCTAAGAGAGTTCTGAGGTCTGGACTAGTGCCATCGCCAGCACAAACACAGAAATGAGGTAAGAAAATCTATTAAATAAAGAGTCTCTACTCCGGGTATGCAAGAGGCAGCAAATTCATTGGAAGATGCTGATGTGAAGCAGCTCACGGACGGTGTTTGGAGGACAGAGGGGCTGGACTTGGCTCAGTGTTTTCTTTAAATACCCACCTCCTTCCACTCAAACCCAACAGCAATGGACACCTGCTGTTATATATTGATAATATGCACCAAATTGGGACCTACGTATAATCTAGGTACAAAAATCCCCATTTTCGTAGCTATTCACCGCAGGCCTTACACAACGTTCCTTTTTAGCTGAAGGTACGTAGTCCCATTTGCACTGTGAATATTTATAACCATGAATTTAAATGATCTCTTTTTCAGTAAGGAGTCTTAATATTCTAAGGCTGGTTAAATCATTTGCTGGAAAATAGTCACAATGTGAACAGAAAATAGGAGCGAAAACTATCAAAACAAATTCACGGAGACATTCAAAAGATCACATACAGCATACATATCAGTTCATTTGATCAGCTATTGTCTTACTGGTGCACTGACTAGCGCAGAACTCAGAAGGCATGGAAATTAGTTATTTCCACCATCTTGAGGAGACAACATTAGTATGCTGACACTAAATTCATGGCTTCTGTAACTAATATGCCTTGTTGGTTACAAATTGCATCTGAAATATTCTGAAATGTTAGAGTTGGCTGAATTATCAAAAAACAGAATTGTTAATATTTTTACAAATAGAAGCTGTCAGGTTTGTTCAAGGCAATTCACAAATTCATACCACTCTTTATCTGACAGAATTCAGATCACTGCCAAATAATGGGCATAATAGCTCACAACTCCCAGAATTTTCCATTAATTTAGTGTAAAAAATAATTCAGCTGAAAAGTCATACTGCTAATTACTCTGATTTAAAGAGCATTTCAATTACCTAATTAAAGAACAGAAATAGTGCGCTCAATTTGGGTGGTCAGTCACAGTTCAGAAATAATGAATAGTAAATGATTAATACACAGGCAGAAACAGTCATAATCTGAAAATTATTCCTTTGAATAATCTAGTGGATAGCTGGCAACAACGGACACTTGCAATCAGTTAAAGGAGCTTGGCTGCAGAATTCGCATTGGAATAATGTGCCCATGCAAAGTGCAGCTTTTCACAACATTTTACCCAAAATGGGTTTTGTCCTTTCGGAAGGTCACACAGATGTTTTGTTTCAAGCTTCTGTACCCCAGATCCATGTGTTTGGTTTTTTGTTTGTTTTTTTTTTTAAATCGACAGGAGGCAATTTATCTTGGACCAGTCAGCTAAACTTTTGGTGACATTTCCCCATCAAACGCTGGTGCGGTTGTGCTGACGCAGGGTGGGTGCCAGGCTAAAGGATGGAGCTGGGGGCTGCCAAAGACGTGATGGCTCCCATGGCCTGGCAGGGTCAGACTTGGGCTGCAGCAGGAGGGAAGGCGAAGGGGCCCGAGGTGCCCCCCGCAGCCCCCTCCAAAGGGACTCGGCTTCCTCTGCTGTGGGATCCCGGGGCTGCTCTGGGCTCAGACTGCAGAGAAAAGCACAGCATGGGGAGAAAGAGCCATGGGAAGGTCTGTAAGGAAGGTGGGAAAAGCTAAATTAGAAAGATTGCGACCGCTGGCGAGCAGTTCCAACTGCTTACCATCAAAATTAATATAAGTGTGGTGTTTGCTTGTCGGCTGATGGCTCGGGGGTAACTGTGGATGTTAAAATGCACAGAGCGTGCTGGCGGAGCAGAGCCAGCCCGCGCCGTAGGGCTCACCAGCTCAGACACACATGAGAAGGGGCTGTGGCCGACCCCTCGCTCAAAATACTGTGAGAAAGAAAAGCTGAAGTGATCTATCGTGTCATTTTGCAATGGCTAATTTAATTATTCCTCTTCCATAATGACTCTTTTCTTAATGTGGTTTAATTAGATTATTTCATTGTCAAATGGACAGAATGCAAACAAAATGCACTCAAACTCCTTTTCCCATCAGTTTTCCATTTTTCAGTCTAAATGTAAAAAAAAAAAAAAAAAAAAAAAAAAAAGAACTATTGCCTCATTGCCTTTGCTGTCTGTGCTGCATATGGGGGTCTCCTGAACCAGCAGGACAGAAAACCCTCTTTGAATTTAAGAACGGTGAAAACTGGAAAGAAGGCTGCAGAGCTTATCATCGGAGCAGGCTGCTGGTGTTCAGTAGGTGACTATTTTAATATAAAACAACACTTTTGAAAAGAATGAAGAAATAAAAAGAAAAGGCCGCTTTCTAACTCTGCTGGAAGTGATAAATTTGCAAAATGACAAATAAGTTAAAGGAAGGAGCTCTAGGGAAGCGAGAGGAACGTATGTGCTTAAGCCCCAAAATACCTTCCCCTACAAGCGCTGTAAAACGCGAGGAAGTAATCAGTTTGTCATAATTAATATACTTGAAGCTATAAACCTTTCAGAAAGTGTGAATTGCTGTTTAACTCCAAATCCCATTTAGCTGCTGCATTAGCAGACTCCTCAACGCCAAAGTCACACAAACTGAGTCTGAAATAATTACCCCAAATTAAACCAAGCAGGCTGCTTCCCTCCACGGCCCCCCAGTGACCCCATGGGATGCCCATCCTTTCCGTCTGGGTCAAGTACTGCCCTTCCCTGGTGGCAGAGCGGGCTCCGAGGATGAGCATGGTGCACAGCCACTTTTTTTAGGCATGCTTACTGTCAGTCTTTTAATTAAAGGTGTGAAGCTCGCTCGAGGTCACCTTGTCTACCCTGGTGTGCTGCCACTGCTGTTGGTGTCCCGGGGCGTCCCAGTCCCGGGAGGCTGGCAAGGGCTGGAGTCATCCCACCTCGTGGCCTGAGACTGATAACGGAACTTTAGCATGAAACCTTAATAACTCACTGAATAATAACAACCTAAGTCAGTCACCAAATTAAATAATAAATAATTAAATAGCTGTGGTGGGTTGATCTTGGCTGGAGGCCAGGTGCCCAGCAAGCTGCTCTACCACTCCCCTCCCTCAGAACGGTGGAGAGAGGGGGAAGAAAATAAGATGGAAAAAAAAATAAATCTTGTGGGACAAGATAAAGGCAGTTTAATAAAGCAAAGGCTTAGTGCAAAAGCAAGGAAAACAAAATATTTATTCTCTACTTCCCATCAGCAGGCGCTGCCCAGCCGCTTCCCGGGAAGCAGGGCTACACGCAGCGGCTGCTCCAGAAGACAAACGTCATAAATAGTGAATGTCATCCCCCTTTTTCCTTCTTCCTCACAGCTTTTATCGCCGAGCAGGCATCACCGGGCCTGGAATCTCCCTTTGGCCGGTCAGGGTCAGCTGTCCTGGCCGTGTCCCCTCCCAAGATGTTGCCCACCCCCAGCTGGGGAGAGCCTTGATGCTGTGGAGCGCTGCCCAGCCGCACACCGCTGTGCCGTCAGCACCTTTCCAGCCACCAGTGCACGGCACAGCACTCCAAAAATAGCTTAATTCAGCAAAAAGTGACCTTCAGATTGGTCAAATTACATTCAGGAACGTTGCTACATCTCCCAACCCTTCCTAAGGAAGAGAGAAGGAAAGTCTTACCGCAAAAATTAATTTCATTCTAACTACTCCAAAATAATAACAATAAAAATGTTATTCTGAACATACGTTTTAGATTAGAGCATACCAAATTTCCATTCAAAATATGAATGTAAGAAAACAAAACCAAAAGCAAGCCACATTTTTTTTTTTTTTTTCAGGGAAAGCAAACCAGAAACATCCCAGCTGCTCAGCACTGTGAGTGAGACTTACAAATTCTGTTCTTTTCAGCAGTAAGTCAGATAACCGGGTATTGTTGTTATCTGTGTATATTTTCCCTTCCTTCAGAATTTGTATAAATTATTTGCCGTAGCAACTCCCAGTGATAATAAGTTGTACAGTTTAATTACATGTTGCGTAAAATTATTCCCATTTGTCAGTTTTCATGTTCCCACATAAGAAATTCAGTTCGAACAAGTCATACCTTCCAGAAAAGGGATTTTTTTTTTTTTTTTACCCTTTTATCTTAATTACCTACCTAGTTATCGGTTAAAAACCGCTGCAGGTATGCTGACAGGTCTGGGTAGCGGTGCCAGGGCTGGCTGAAGCCGCGTGCTCTGCAGGGCCCCCGTGCAGCCACCCCAGCTGGGGTCCGCAAGGCTGGCGCACGGCGGCCCTTCAAGGATTTGCAGAGAAAAGGATGAACCTTCATAACAAAATTTGCTGTTTTGCAACTTCTGGCCTCAGTGGTGCACAGATCTTCTCCAGCTTGAGCACAGCAGAGAACAGGATGGGGAACCCTCTGAAGGCAAAACCTCTGGCTGATACTGAGCGATGAATGAAAAGGCAACGAAATGCACTCGTTGAACGTGGAGTATCTTAGTGAGCTGCTTCTCCGTGCAATTCCATGAAACACCGTGGAAAACACCTACCAGAGAGATGAGCAGTACGAGACCTGCTCGTGACCCAACCACCGTTTCCCACCCACACCAGGGTCGTTGTCATTACTTTCATTCTGCAGCCCAGACGTTTTATGTCCCACTACCCCGAGTCCCAGTGGGGAGCAGAGCTGTAACCCCCACTCGAACCCTGTACCACGACATCACATCGGTGGGCAGATCAATCTTTACCTGCTCAGCAGCACTAGAACCTGGGATGACCAGAAAACAGCTTCTTGTGGAGAACGCAAGAAGATGTATCTGAGGTTTACATTCAATAGATAAAAATAGTTGCTCAGAGGCAGCAGTTTTGTGGGTTTTGTCGTGACATAAGAATACAAGACTGTGAGTATGAGCACACTAATCCTTTTCATGCTATGGCTGCTTCTTGGTCTCTGTCTAATCCACTAAAGCTGAAAAACAAACAGACTTGACTTTGGCAGTGGTGGGGACTCAGCTGCCACCATTTCTTCCTTCTTGATGGAGCTTCATCTGCTTGAGAAATCTCTGAAGCAACTGCTACCAGGAGGAGGTGCCTCTGTGTCCCTTAAGCATGTGAGGAGAGGAGGAGTAAGACTCCCCCCATCCAGCATCTCTCTCGGGATGAAAGAATTGTTGGCATTCACTTGCCTCTCCGAGCTGCCACACGGTCCCATGGATGTCATCCAAGAAGGTTCCTACCCATAAAGCATCACAAGAAGCGTAAGTACATTTTTCAGGCACTCTGCTGCCTTTTGCGTCACAGGAAAGCTGGAAGCGTTCTGCATTTAGGAATCTTCTTTGTCTTTGAGGCCCCGGCAGCACTCATGGCACATCTTAGCTCACTTCTGCAAAGATCAGGAGAGCCTTGACTGCCTGTTAATATTATTTAGAAGCCAGCACAGCTGATGCTGGCGGTGCAGTGCTGTTATGAGTCAACATATTAGCAAAACCAACCTGACAATCAATTTGGCTTTTCCTTTGCTGTTTACACTGATGTGTCAGAGACAGGTACACAAGGAATTAGACAAAAAGTATGTTTTAATTTACCATGCTGTCAGAAAATGGCTCTGCCTTCCCCTTCCTGCTGGCAGCGGGGCTCTGCCGGGACTCCCCTCCCAACCAGGGGAGGGCTCCTGCTGCGCCCCAAAGCAGAGCTACTGGGGACAGCCTCTGCTGGGGCTGCACCAGCCCCTGATCACCCTCGAGCAGCCCCCGGGGGTTCATACCTCTGTGTCTAATACAGCCAGCACTTCCACGGGGCCTCTCCAGTCATTTATTGAAGTATATTATTAGCTGTCCTTAACAATACAACTCTTTCTCTTTGCCACCTTGACTCACCTCAAATGCTGCAGGAGATGCTGCTGCTCCCCAAAAAGCCGGATGTCTCTAACCTCAGGCACAGGCAGAACCCAAGTCCCTCCCCAGACGGTAGCTGCTCAGTTTGGGTAAGAGTGGTTCCCAGCCCCTGAGCAGAGAGGAGGTCAAAGGTGGATCAACAGCTCCCAGTCCCTTCCTAGTTGTCCTTGGCTTCGAGCCAAGGGGAGGAGACCTCCTGGGGCACCAGCTCACCCATTTCAGGGACCTCATGGCTTCCCAGTGCACCTGTTTTCGGGAAGACTTAAAATGCTCCTTCCCAGTTCAGATTATACAGGTTCTTACTGTGAATATTTACCTTTAAATAGGCACTTTAAGTTCTTCCCCTTTTTATATAAAACAAAAACTTTAAGGGGAGAAAAAAACACCCAAACTATTCATGCTCCTGATTTTTTCCCTCCAACACCAGACCTTGCAGTTCTGAAATGAACCTCATGATTAATAATTCTCTAGTAACTAATGACTACGTAGTTCTCACGGTGGGTTGCGCCACGATCCAGATCACTGGCTCTGTAGCTCCCTCTATTTCACACTAGAAAAACAGACATCATTCAGCCACAAAAATTAGGGAAAGCCATCAGAGATACCGAAACCCATCTATTTCCAGCCTACAGTGCCCTGCGGGTCACGTCTGGAACGGCAGAAGCCTCTTATCATGCCCAAGCGGTGCCGAGTATGTAGATAAAATGGGATGGAGAGGCCGTTAGTACCTTCCACCCGTGAGATGCTAAGGGGGAGTCTCAGACACGGCTTCTCCCTGGGTAAGACACAGGAGCCCACCCTTCCTGCTCAGCAGTGATGTCCCATGCGGCTGCAGACGGGGGGTGCTGGAAGGGACACCCCTCCCCAGAGGCACCCGCGCAGCGATGGGCGAGCAGAGGAAGGTGCTGAAGAAAGTGTAGGAGCCGGTTAATTGATTGCGGTGTTATTCTTGAAGTGTTCTTGTTCCACCTAAGAGCTCTCCTGGTTCCTGATTCACCACCATGCTTAAACTCTAATGACACTGGTTGCTTTGAGACTTCAAGTAAGGAAATTTTAATAAAAGCTTGACTTGATGTTATTCCACTACAAGCTCTGCGCTGAATTAAACATAAGGCTGAGGAGATATGTTGACAGTACATCAGCATGAAGTCCTGCTGGCCGCCGCTGAATATGGGTAAATAGTTTTATGTCATTTTTTTTTTAAGGCTCATTTCCAGCTTTCAATCAGTCTCGCATATAACATGGCTGAAGTGCTGTGCAAGACACCTTATCGTGGCCAGTTGTCTGAAATGTGGGGATATGGCTAATTTTGAAAAATGAATCACTTGTCTTTCCCATTTTCATCATTACAGTGTTAGCCTATGTTGAAATACAGGCAGCCAGCCAGAGTATGCTGTGCCTAACACACCCAGAATACCACAGAACAGAGCTGTATGATTAAAAAAATAGCTAAATAATTGTGTGGGCTATTATTGATGTGCGGCTAAGCCGTAACTTTCTTCAAGTGTTTGTGTCAAATACCGCAGCTTTATTCTTTGATAAAATAACGTGTTTTTCCAGACAAAGCAAATGCCACAGGGTGGGTGTACTTGGAAGGAAGCGTGTGAAGCGTGCGATGTGGGGAGCTATCACCTCGGACACAACGCCCGGGAGGGCAGGAGTCCTGCAGACTCGTGTGCGGCAGCTGCCCATAAACTTCTGAACAAAAGCGAGCGTGTGCCTCGGACACCCCCACAGGTGTGCACAGAGCAGCCCGCACCCTCGGTGGAAAACCCCGCAGAGCTGCTCTCACACGCTTACCAAAAACCGCAAAATTCAACCTGAGCAAGGCCAAAACAGGGGCAGTGAACACCCTGTTAATAACGGGGCAGCACGGGAAGGACGACAGAACAAAGACACGGTAAGGTGGGGTTTATCAGCCTGGGGAACGTATTACATCTCACATTTGTCCATGGCAGCGCGAGACTGCATTTAGCTCAGGTAGTGTTGCCACTACAAAAGTCCAGTTAATTTAAGAAATGTATTGATTTGCACAGTTGATAAATCTCTCCGAACAGCAGCACGTGCTGTTGTAACCCGGCATGTAGGGAACAGGATCTCATCACAGCCACCCAGACAACAGGGTGATATCCCTGCTTAATGCAAGACAGAGGGAAGTTTGTTTTGATTTTACCCAAGTGTTATGACTTAAACAGAAGGAACCACCATCAAACTAAGGGCTGTATACACTTACCTCACCTGGATGCATGGGATGGCCACGGGGTGCTGGGGGCCGGCGGGGGCTGGCTGCAGCGAGAGCATCTGAGGAGCAGCACGCATCACCCACGAGTGGCGGGCAGCGTTCAACTGCCATTTGCTGCTGCTACGGGAACAGCTGGACTTGGGAGAGAGGAAGGGGTCACCTCGTAGCAGTAAAAGCAGCTCCTGCAGCTCCCTATTCCCACGCGGAGCCTGGGAAGGAGGCCAGCGCAGGGCAGCAGCATCCGTGTTTGGCGCCCGGGGGCTGCAGATGCCTGGTGGAACGTACCGGAAAAGGTAGAGCGGTCCCTGGAGAAGGTCTCACCCGAAGACATCCACCAGACTGTACGGTACGTGAATGGCTGTTCCCACTGCACTGACAGAAGAACAAAAATCCATTCTGAAGGGTCTGTTAATTAATAATCGCAGCGCAGGCTGGAGGCAGTGCAGCGTATTAACTTGTTAAGGTGAAAGCGGGGAAAGAAAGGTGCTGACAGCTATTACTGAATTAGGAAAAAACCAACCCACAACATGAAGGTTTATTAACATTTTCCATTAGATCTAAAAGGTTCTCTCCTCTCAAGAATTAGAATAAAATTGATTTGAGGGGACAGCTTTACAGAATTAAAAGTTAGCTTTTAAAAAGTTTATACAGTAGCATTTTCTGGAGATAAATATCAGCCTGACACTTTCCTTTGCCTGCAATTCCCCCCAGAAAGGATTGTTCTGGCAATGGCTTATCATTCTGGGCAGGATTCCCAAACTATTTTGCATCAGTCAGTAAAACGCCGGTGTCACGGCACTTACCGTGGTGTAAAGCTAAACAGCATCTTCCCAGTTCCCCGAGTCATGAGGAACTGTGCAGCTGAAGCCTCATCCCGCCGGCACCCCGCTCCGCAGGGAGACAGACGGCACCTCTCAGCCATCTGGCTCTGGGATTTCCCATGTGCAGCCCCAAATCCATAGGAAGGATCATTTTCATCAGATGTTAACGCTCAGACAAACGTCTCCTTCACAGCAGCCCTAACCAAGCAGCGCTCTTCAGTGGAAAGACCAGAACGTGTGTTGCTGGACCCGAAACCATCATCCTGCATCTTCTCAGGAGGCTTCGTCGTTCCACTCCTCCACTGGGACCGCAGGAGCCCACAGCTCCAGGGCCTCCTGGGCAACCTCCTCCATCTACAAAAGCGGCCCCTGGTCGACAGAGCAGGAGTCGGAGGCGCCAGCCTGGTGGCCTTCTCTGAGATGGCGAGGGGACAGCTGGCACGGGAATGGCGAGAGCCACTCTGTGCTCTCACACAGCCAGACTCCCAGGATGTGTTTTACCTAGCAGGGAAGTTCTTATGAAACTAATTAGAATTTCAGGTTTCTGAAAAGCTGCGAGTTTTGTTTAGACTTTTAAGAGGGATGACAAGAGTGTGGCACACAACTGTATGTCACCTTTAATGCCACCCAAAGCAATACTTTCCTTTGGACTCTGTGTCTTGAGAGCCTGTCTTCAGTAGGCTGATTTATTTATTTCATTTCAGAAGTGATAAATTGCAGTATATTAAGATAATGGTGTAATACTTGTTACTATTAAAATGTGTATAACCAAAATTTAAATGTAATTTAATTTTAAGTAGAAAATAATGATTGCTGTTGATATGCCTCAGGACAGCTTATTGCTCATCCACCATCAACATTTTATTAAACAGGAATTGAACTAAAAAAAAAAAAGAAAGGTTCAATAAAAGTATTTTAGGTAAATGCTATATTCATGGTCAACCACAGTATAAGATATGTTGAAGCTTTTTTAAAAAAATTGCATGAGTTTATCTTTAGCTGCTCAAAACTCTCTGTCCAAATGATTTGCTCATTTTAAAGAACATTTCCTGTAAAAGTGCTTATTGAAATGTATTGAAACATTTTAATTCAATTTAGCTAATCTAGAAATTCTCTGCTCAAATTACCAGCATGGAAGCAGCCTCAGCTGTGGCCTCCAGTGGCTGCCCGCGTGCTGGACGGCTCTCCCAGGCTGTCTCCCGTGGTGCTCCTTGACCTCAGACCACAAAAATTGCCCCAGGGGACTCAGAGATGCCTCCTGGAAGCTGTACTCCGCGAAGTCAGAACATCAGTAGAGAGAAAGAAGGAAGTAAAGCACCTAAAATATAATTATATCAAAGATTTGTCTTGTTAGCATTTTTAACATTTTTTTTGAATTATTCAATACACGTGCATACAGATGGAATATTTTGATATTGATAATAGCCCAACAGAAGATGGAAATAAGAACTGTGTGTTTTGCTCTGCTGTTAGCATTGATCGTCTTTATAACACGTAGCACAGCCTTTTGTCTTCACTGAATAACGTATTCACCGCGTGCGTGATGAGAGGATTCACGTGGAACGGCTGCAAGGGCCAAAACACACCGCTCTGACCTATAATTCAAAATGTATTTACTAACCGGAGCATCACAGTAGGACAGCAATGTCTTGGCTACCATTTCTATTCTGTGATAGCCACACAGGTTATGCTCCCCTGGTCCAGCCCAGAGAAGCATCACCTGCACCCAGGGAGCAGGACACCCACTGCCACCTTTTATCAGACCCAGCTCATTGTCCTGTTTCTACATGGAGCAGATCCACCCCAGGCTCAGACATCCTGAAGTAAATAAAAAATACTTATAAAATTCCTAACCCTCACGAACACACTTTACTCATAAATATATTTAACACCGAGCTTCAGGATGCAGAGATGTTTGGCATCTACTTCCCTGTGATCATGTACATCATTTCCTAATAGGCTCCAGCCACAGCCTTTCATCTGCGCCCCCGCAGGGCCCTGCTCACCCCTCCGCTGAGCTGAAGCAGTTCTACAGCCAGTGGCAGCAGCCAGCCCTTGAAACATAGGAGGAAGTAAATATATTATTTAGCTGCACAAACAAGTATTTTTTTTCAAGGAGAAAAATGTGTAAAATCTGAATAGAGAAAAAGAGTTAAAAAAGAAATCGGTGTGTTCACTAGATTCCTTCACTAGGTGTAATTCCCTGGTTTAGGGGCATTGCATCCCTCGAGTTCTGGGATGGATGGTAAAGTGGTTTTGCTATCTGGAGTCACTGTTTCCCTCCTCAGTCCTGTGTTATGTACGACAGAGGCAAAAGCCTCTTATTTCATGTGGTTGCCATACCCACAGCCTGTCTCCACATTCCCAGCCAAGCTTTCCCGAAAAGCGGCATTTGTGAGATCTTAAGGCACTACACTTAGAGCATAAACCATACAAGTGGTTATTTCAAGTGGGCTGAATGTGATGGAAGGACATAGAAATCATTCTACAGGCTCTGAAAGGCTTTATATCCCGATTTTCTTCCTTAACAGCCACTAAAGGCTTAAAGAGTGAAGAATAAAATGACTAAGAAGTGAAGTGGCATAAAAAAAAATTAACAAGCCAGTGTAGTGATATTTTCTTTTTTTTTTCTTTTTTTTTTTTTTTAAGACGAGATAAAGGACAGGATTTCCTACTCCACATGATGACTGCAGTCACCAGGGTTGCAGGCTGCCTCCAAAGGACCAGTGCTTTGCCAGGGCTTGCAACAGAAGCCAAAGATGCCGTGAGCAGACCACGCTCACAGCACCATCCTGCACGGCTCCGCGCCCCTTCCCAGCTCCCCGGGCAGGAGAGCCCACATGCGCCACTGGTGACCCATTAAGAAGAATCACCCGTGCACGCTGAGCAGTGTGTTGGGTTCCCCGGTGTGTCACACCGTGCCTCAGGCCACCCAGGAGGTGACCCAGGTCCCCGCCAGCACTACCCGTGCTGTGCAGGTGCTGCTGTGGGGATCCCCAGCAGCGCACCAAGGAAAGGCACGGGGAGGCTGAAAGCAAGTTGGACGGAAAGACAGATGTTCTAAATAACAGAGTAGCTCAGAAAGTGAAATGAACTCACAGGAAAACAAGGAAAAAAAAAAAAGTGTAATAAAAGTTCATCCAGGTACCGAGGGGAAAAATACTCACTGCTTTTCAGACTGTTCTGCATAACTTGAACTTCAGGTCGTACTTTGTAGCCCTGCAAGTCTTATCCACATCTTCCTTCTGACTCCATTCCTAACGGACCATCGAGAAAAGACACCTGCCTGCAACCGCAGGTGCTTTCACAGAGCAGCTAAGAGATCACAGGGGCCACAGCGGAGTGTCACAGGGTGTGGAGAACTGCTCCTCCTGTAACAGGAGCTGGGAAGCCTAGGGTGTCTCTTGCTCAAGTGCCTTCACACTGCGTTTGGTCTGGCTGGTTAGAGCACAAGCAGCTGATACGCAAAAGATACGAAGGCACTGTCAAACAAAAAAACCAATTTGTGTTTCCAGTTTAACAAACTAAGATGCTCAAGAGAAAGGTAAAGGACTGACAACTAAGATCTACAAACACAAAAATGGAAGCGGCAGCTTTCGGAAGCCTGAAACCAGTTGTGAGGTGAGCAGTATGGATTTTATGCAGCATTCGCCTCCCTCCAAAGCCTCGCACCTCTCGCGCATTTAGATTCAAACCAAGTTCTGTGTCTGGGATGCAAAACAGGGTGGGAAGTCCCCAAGTGAAGCCCATTAGTAAATTAATGTTTGGTATCTCAAGTGATTCATAAGCTTCCCGCCAGTAGGTAAGAGGGACTCGGTGATTAAAATGACTGCTAATACCCACATAAATAAAGAGCCTGTTCTGCACTGAGCAAACACGCTTGTCTCACTAAGGCATGACACCATTAGCCAAGAAGGCTCGAGGACAGAGCAGAGTCCCACCCGGCTCATTCATTTCAGCTCAGTCAATAATTAGTCACTGCAGTCTCTCAGTCCATATATTAATGGGGAAAAGGCAGAAGTGCACATTAGAGCAGAGGCCAATAAAAACATTTAACAACAATTTAATTAATGCATATTTGTAATGATTTAAATGAGTTCCTCATCATTCACCCCCTATAACGAGCAGGCAACATGTCCTGAGCACTCCTTTTGCTCCTCACAGCTCAGCACCAGGTCACGCTCGTGACAGCAAGCACAAAGGTGACTTTGTGGTTTGGTGACATTCACGCTGCAGGTCACATCATTGCTCAACAGACACTTTTCTCCCTCCCCCTTCACCTGCAAATATTTACATGATGGGCTTTCAGCGGCCTGCACACACCTCCGCTTGCACCCTGATAACGGCTGCTTGGGTGCGCTGCAGCTGAGCCACCTCTTCCCAGAGAGAGACATCCACACAGCCCCCACCCTCCCTACCAAGAACAACGCTATAAATTGAGCATAATCCTTCTGAATTCCCTTCTCCTGGTGACGTGCTCTTTTGGGGAAGATATAACATATGACAACCGCTGAAAATTGAGCAGTACTTACCCTGTCCTGGCACTCAAGATTTAAGCCCCTGAAGAACTCCAGATGAAGAATCACAACTCAGTGAAAGAGCCAACTTTACGGCAGGCTGATTGCGCTTCCCGAGTCCCCTTTTCCTCCCATTTTTTGGGGGGGAAAAACAAAAGCTCTCACTAGCTGTGCAAACAGAGCAAGAAGAGCTGCAGCGGCTCAGGGCCCCTGGATCTCAGACTATGACCTCAGCATTTGCAGCTCCTCTCCTGAGGGAAGGTGGAGAGCCTGAAAATCATTACATACAGATACAGTTTGCATTTCAGCTACAGAAGGTGGCAGATCGTTACCATCGCCGACCCGTTCAGCCTCCAATAGGCCAGGTACGGCTGTAGGTGTAAGCTGGCCATAAATTCTGAAGAAATGCAAAAACTGTTTTAGTTTAATCCAGCAGCGGAAACAACAGTACTGGAAAAAATCTGGAATAGCTGAAGGAGGCAATTCTTTACAGGAACCTTCTTTTCTTTCAAAATCAGAGATACAGGGAATCGTTTAATACGTAGAAGGTATTTCTGTAGATATATTTGATATAAATTCTTCACTTATGAGTAATGAAGTACTCAGTGTCACATCTGAGCTGCACTCTATACAAAGGTGTCAGTTTTAATTTTGGCTGTTGGCAATTCTGAAATGTGAACAATTTAGGAAATGAAAATGGCAAAGTTCTGTTGATCTGTAAACAAAATAAAGTTATTTCATAAAAATCAGGGAGGAGGTAAATATGACTGAAATTCTGATAGAGAAAACGCACACATTTAGAGGAAAACTTGGTAAATTAGGTGTTGTTTCTACAGAATTTTGTCATAATATAGCAGATACAGCATAATTCTAAGCACCAGTTGCAATTGCACTCACGCCATATGGATGTGTGGTACACGAACTGCAGCTGTTTAATACTTACAATTCTGAAACTGGGAGCATCTACTTTGAAATAAGCATTATCTTAATAAGTATTTTCAAGGATTGAGTGATAGTAGTATAATTTTGATAACAGTATCATTTTAAACAATACTCCCCGGTTATATCATTAATTTTTCAGCCCCAACTTTAACTCCAGTTTTAAATATTTGCAAATCAGGCCTATAAAACTCCGCACAGAGAGATGTGGGGGGCAAGGTAGAGGCTAAACGTTTCTGGGGACTTTATTCTGTCCTGCAAATAACACCCTGGCCGTGTGCCCAGAATCAATCCATCCTGGTATTGAGCTCAGCATCACGGTGCTTCCCAGCCAGCTGGTAATTTAGGTTTTACTTTATGCCGAGGAAGATTAAAGGTGCCTGTAATGTGCAAGCCATCGGCTTGAAATATTGTCATGGACTGTATTTTCAGGGTTTGCTTTTTTATATTCCTCAAATAAACCATGCTTCTCCAGCATGGAGAAGAGCCTAGAGGAGAATAGGATATAGGTCAAGATGATGGCGAAGAGCGGGTGAGGTTAACAAGGAACATTCTTGCGTCTTTCTCAAGGGCTGGAGGCAGATCCCGCTCCAGTTGGGAAGTGCCAGCTTGCTGCTCCTCGCTGCCGGGTGTGTGGGATTTTTGGAAGGGTGCACTGATGAGGAAAAATGAAGTAATGGGTGTGGAAGCCCTCGGTCACAGCGCCACGGACTTTTGGGGTTATAATCTAGAGAAAAGCCACTGTGGGCTTCCCCGGCTTGGACACTTCTGTTGGACAGAATGTTTCCTCTGGTCACTAACATTTGTGTATGAGCATCAGCCTTTCTGAAAAATAAAATATTTTTAGGAAGTCTGACAGGCAAAGCCACCTTCTCCTCCCTGTCTGTACAAAATTATGAAAATGTGATGGGTTTGTCCCTTCATCCCATTCCTGAGCAGAACACAGACCTCGTGACACCCGGACAGCACCGAGCGACAGGGCTGGCAGCAAATCCTCCTTTGCAAAAACATTCGTGGTTTATTGTTCCCTCCCCTCCCCAACACAGAGGATGAAAATGAGACTTTCAAAGCAGCATGAAGGCAAAAAAACAACAGCCCAGAAACGGCAGCAGCAACACTCCCAAACCAGGCGCCGCTCTGCTTTACAGCTGCTCCCTGCCTGGAGCCACCGCTCTGACGCCAACCCGAGCGCCTGCGAGGAAACTCTGGGGGCTGGGCTGTCCCACTTCATCTGCAACTATTAAAATTCTTGCTGTATTCAGGAGATTTGGAGAGTTCATTGTGAAACAGGACTCCCCTCCATCTTCATCACCGCTTGGTCGTCCAGTGTCCTGGCTTCCCTGCCCCTTCTACTCTCCTTATTCACAGCACCAAGCAGTTCATCTCCCATAAATAATAGTTGCCAATGAAAATTTCATCAGTACATTTGTTCATAAATACACGTATATGGTTCTCCAGTAAAAGGAGCCTGCTACAACCAAACCCTTCAAGCCATCATTTTAGAAGCTCTGCTTGAGCCTGGACAAGAGTCTCGAACGTGATCAGCATCTCCCTGGACCTGCAGGACCACCCAAACACCCAATGTCGAGGGACTCTCTACCCCAAGCACCATTTCACCAAATTCAGTTTCTAAAACATTAGCACGGGCAAAGCCAAACGAGGCAAGAGAAACAGATGCCAGAGTTTTCAACGCACAGAGGTTGTAAAGACATTTCTGGAAGTATATTTTTTTCACAGATAACTATCACAGGCATTTTTTTATAGCCTGGTGCTGTTTCAGTGGTAGGGTCATGTTTTCAGTGACAGCTTTTTTGATCGTTGTTTTGCCTCCCCAGGTGTTCCCCACGTGCGATTGAAGCTGGCCACTGTTACGGTGATGTGTGGGTGAGAATATCATTAACTTTGACAACATGCAATTATTGTTGTAAACTAATTTTAAAATGGAAAATTTTATCTTGACTGGAATATGTATTTCCTTCTAGCTCATCAAGAGCCTATATAAAGTCTATAGCAATTTTCTTTTTTATTAGAGATGCAAAAACTTATCTTTATGGAGCCCATGATTTTAGGTTTCAAATGTTCTTCTATCCAACTGATTAAGTGTCCTCAGCTCTCACAGATACCATAAATGCATCACAGGAATAATTAATCTCTGAAGTAGTTTGTTGGGGTATTTTATATTTTTTATTATATAAAACCAAATGTTACTTACTATGACCTCATCAAGAGTGGCTTTTCCCATGTACCTGCAACCATCAGTCTACTTCCCCCCAGTATTCTGGAGGAATTAAGTGCCAGACAGCAGCGCTGCTGCCACGACTGGGGCACAGCTCGTGCAGGACTACTAACAGAAAGAGATTGGAAGAGATCAAAGTTGTGCAGGGTTTTTTTCTACAGTGAAAACTGCTTTTTGTTGTCCTTTTTTCATACAAAAAATAAAATCGAGTAATGGTTTCTGAACACGCAGGTCAGATATGGAGCTGGAGAGGCAGAACTTTAATCTTGTGAGATCTGAAGGGTGTTTTCCACCCTGGGAAGGAAGGGGGGCTGCTCCTTGCCTCCTCCCTGGCAGCATCATCATGACTTTCCCAACAAAAGCAGCTCCCCACTACACTCCCCCTCCCACTGCACCCTGGACCCGCAGCCATCACCAGCCCCAGCTCTGGCCCCGACACCTCCTTGGAACAGAGGTTCTCCTCCACAGAAATGGGGTAAATGTCTATGAAAAAGGGATTGAGCCCAGGTCTCCTCCAAATGCCTAAATCAGAGGCAGCCAGGTAGCATTTGCCCTTATGGCTTGGAGAGCTTTTCCCTACAAGGGAGAGCTGCTTACTACTTCTTTTGAGAAACCCCAAATACACTCACAGATTCTTATAAATCATTGTAAAGTGACTTCTTACTCCTTACATTTGCTTTTGTAACTTACAGTGAAACCAGGACTTACCCAGGTGCCTACAGCTGAATTAACACATACATCACCAGCCACATGTATCCACTAACAACAAAAAATGTTGATGGTTATTGGTTTGACTAAGACAATGCCATAAGCTGCCTTAGACAAACTAAGTACTACTAAGCTAAAGGAAGGACAATAGAAAAACGGAAACAAAAGCAAAGAGACGAATCTGAATGGTAGCGTATACATCTTCCCAAATACCTCTGTGCTGGGAGCAGGGTGAAAAGCAGCTCAGCAGGGTGTGGGTTAGACACAGAATATAGCAATAAAGCAACTTCAAGATTCCTGCTTTGCCAGAATTGCCTGGAGTTACAGGGAGGACACGACTTCTCATCAGAGCACCCCTACAAACTCCTGACTGAGGAACATGTATCAGGTTTCCACATGTTTGAGGGTGAAACAAGACTTCAGCTCTTGTCCTCTGTATCAAACCCTGTCCTGGCTTTGCTACAGGCCCAATTCATTCCCAAAATGAGACCATCATCACTTTAATCATGCCAAAAGCATTTCATAATACTGAGGGTGGAAAAAAAAAAAATCTATATTTCTAGTATTTTGAAATAGATTTTCCTCTTTTCCCATGAGAATTTTAATTTTCCATTGTAAAAACTACCTCTTTCCCCAGGTCTTGCTGATGGTTAATCCTGCCCAACGTACAACATAGATTTCTGGATTATCAACAGTTGAAGCAGATTATCACTGCTTAGCATCAGTACCCTCAGTCCCTCTTCTCATCCAAGAACTTGTCTTTTGCACAGTTTAACTTAAAACTGAGAAGAGTGAGAGCGTGCTGCAGATCTGCCTTAGATATAGCTCTGGTTTGTGCTACTGATACTGATTTTTTTCCTCCTTATTCCCTGGACCCCCTGTGCAGAATTTCCTTTTTTTCCCCTTCATGAATAGACAATGAAAATTGGAGATCAAAGTTTAGTTTGATGTAAAATTGGTCTCTGGAAAAGCGAGATTTTTCCATTTTAACTCCATCTACAAACAGGGTGTTCTAAGAGAAAACATTACCCAGAGTCTTCAGGCTCTGAGCATTTTTCTTGCTTGGAATTTGCCTCCTCTGCTTTATTCTCTTGTGAGTTGCAAGAAAGGATGCAGAGACCTGGAAAAAAAAAACCAGCTTCAATTATTCAATTTCTCTAAGTAGATTATACAATCTAATGTTTGTGAATTCCATTCACTTGGAGAAAAAGCAGGTTATACACTATGAATATCCTTGTCAAATACTTAGGGGATGATCTCAAACGTTCCAGTATAAATACATATTGGAAGTAAAGTTTGAATACCACCTTGAACCCGGAATGTTCTATTTATTAGAGAGCTAAAAATATCCAAAGATATGTTATTTTGAAAATTTGTTGCCCAAATTATTTAAATCTCCTAGTATAAATATTTGGGAAATCTTATCCGAAGCTGCACAGCACACGCTTATCTGCGGCAGATACAGATGGGAGGGAACCAGACAAGTCAGAGTGTTGAATATTTCTGCTAGAAAAAGTGTTTGGACAAAGCTGGGAAACATCCACTTTAATATTCTCTGGAACAAACTGGGAAAGCCACCTGTGAATCACAGGAAAACTTGGAAGACTGGGTAAAATTTAATTTAAGATGTTTGTTGGGATCTTTTGATTACCAGGTGAACCGTGCTTTGCAGGATCCCCCTTTGGGTTCCTCCCATCTTCACAAGAAGGGTTTGTTTCCCATGAGATGGCAAATTACTTCTTCCTACCCTCAACTCTTGGGGTGTAAGAAACCAAGGTATTTTTCCTTACAACTATACTAGTTATTTCAGGTATTTTGACAAAGGTGTGCAGAATTTCCCTATAGCTAGAGAAACCATGATGCAAAGTTTTGGAGTCTCTGAAACTTCCTTGCTAAGCAGAAGTCTGGCTTGAGAATGTTCCCCTCCTCTAGACAACACACAACCCCTGGAGCGCCATCAGATTCATAACTCTGATGTTCTCAGTTGCTTTTAACTCTGCAACTGCCAGAAATTTTTCTTGAAATCTGGTTTGGTATCCAGCACAAGGGAGCCTGATCTTTGCTGGGACCTCCTGTGAGCCCCAAGATACCCCAAAATCACAGCAGACACTATGTGGAAATATATGTACTGTTCCATCAGGTGTGTTACATCTACCTTCCATCAACCATTTGTGAAGTTAATTGTTCCAGCAAAATGCAGGGGTTTCATCTTACTTCTTCCCCAAGCGTCTATCTTATTTATCAAGCTCATTTCTAAATCTCTGTCCTCTAAAAGGCCCAAGTCTCCTCCGAACACAGTGTTACACTTGCATCTGAATCCATAAACAGGCTGTGTACCTCCTGATGTGTGCAGAAGGCTCAACATCAAGCTCACCAGGATCCACGTGGAAAGACAAATTAAAAATTGCAGGGTCAAAAAACAGTTACTGGGGTGGTCAGGGAGTGGAGACCTGCTCATACAAGAGAAGGCTCGTATGGATCAGCAACACCTAGGCTGGCAGTGTGTGTGATGGCTCTGTATAAATATCACGGAACGAATAGTTGTATTTAGGCTGAAAAGCACGGTTAGCATCAGTGGGTGTGGATATATAAGGTTGAAAACTAAAATAGAGTGAGCTTGAGACACACACATAATAAGGGATATGGGAGACAAAGTAAGTGTTTTTAGGATGCAGGTTGGTCCGAGTTGTACATACACACACGGGTTGCCTGTGACAGAATAAACTCAACATGGTGACCTTCTGCTTCCTCCCCCCAAGCCCTGCCATCATCCCGCCTGTTCCCTCTTCAATTTCCCCGATCTGACAAATTTCTGCTAAACACATCACTACTGATGAAGTGGCAGGTTTCTGACAATAAACTCCCTCGGCAGGAGGCTTCTGACCTGCTGCTCTACTCCGACAGCGGCGTGTGGCTGAACCCGTCACAAACCGCATCCTTCGGCCGCTCGAGCACAGCCCGGGGAGGGAGGGATGGGGAGCAGGGGCACCAGCACCCTCCGCTTCTGCCCGGGGGGACACGGGCTGTCTGCTCTGCTTAGTTTACTGCTGCAGTATATTTTCGTTATGGAACTGGGGAAAGCCGTTGCTTTGTGTTCTCCGTAGAGCGAGCCAGGGCTCGGGAAGGTCTGTGGAGAAGCACCTTTGGCTGGCAGGAGGCAGCAGCTGGTTTCGCTCCCGTTAATCCAGACCCACAGCATAAGCAGTGCGGGAGAGCTGGTGTCACCTGAGAAAGGGGCACAGGTTTCACTCCACGAAGAGAAGCACTCCTCTCTGAGGGGGTTGATGTCAGGGAAGAGAAGTTATACATGGTGGTAGAAAGATGGGAGTTTGAAGGACAAGCATTTTCTGTCTTTTAGACTTTTTTTTCTGAATAAAAAAGATCACCTGGAATATTTGCCAACAGTCAAAAATAATGTCTTCCACAAATTAATCTGAGGGTAGAGTCAGTAAAATTACTAATTATTAAAAAAATATTTTACCTTCGTCTGCAAGTCATACAGAGAAAGCTCTAGTTTTGCAGCTATTTTGGGGGCAGTACCCTGAATTTTAAGGATCTAGTATCCCAAAGATTAAGCTACTGTATTTGTACACTATTTCCACATCTCTCCTACTGTCTTTGACAGCAGGAGAAAGGATCATTTAGTTTTCCCAAGGTTTTTTGATCTGTGATGACAACTCTATCTTTGTGGAGTGCCGATGTCTATTCTGCCCAGGAATCAGCAAGTATTACTGTAAAACTTACTGTCATCAAGCTCTGCTTTGATGGATGACCAAAGTAGCTGCTATTCTATTCAAAGGTAAGCAGGAAACTTATAAGAAATTACTCAAGAGAAAGTGAGAAAATAATGTGCAGTTCCAAGTGGCATGACAAAGTGATCTGCTTAAGCTCAGCACTTGCCTAGCTGAGAACAGGAGTGGAAAAAAAATCTCATCCATATTTGAATAGCTGATCACATAACTAACCTGACAGGCCATTTATATGGGGAGATTAGATGGTTGTATCATAACTGTGGGCTCCGTTCTGCCCTCAGCTCCACCTTGCACATCTCAGCATCGTGTGGCCATAAAACAAAGGAACCAGGCAAAGTGTCTCCTTTTAACTGCATCCACACTCTATTCCTACTCTCGCATTACTGCGGGAGTCTGCGCCTTCTGTTGAATAAGAAAATAATGCAGCCAACAGATAAGTTTTATGGATATTTGCCAGGACTAGTAATTACAAGCTAGTGTGTATTTGTGTAATTGAGAACCCATTAACACATGAATATCTTGAGAGGGGGGATGTATAATTACAGTTCACCTTACCTTCAAGCGTAAGAAATTTGGAAGAGACACACAAACAAGAGCTTGCAAGCACCAGGAAATCACAAGACAATGAGCAGTAGCCAAACTACATTTGTTAAGAGCAAGTCCTGCCAAAACAAACCTGATGTTCCGTAATGAGACAGCAGAGCTGCTGGGAAGGAAAGTAAGTGCCCCATAGCTTCATTTCAGCAAGGATTGTGGCCAGTTTGCAAAACTTCCTCCATGTGAACTTAAACTATAAGCTGGGTGAAAGACTGGCGAGACCTTTCTGCTTTGGGGTCAGGTGTCAGCGGGCCAGGGGCTGAATTCAGGGCTGCTCTGTGTCCATCACGGGTGTGGACGATGGAAGGGAGGATGCTTGTTTCTGTTGACAGTATCAAAACACTAAAGAAGGTGAGATTACAGGACATAAATTGTCTTGAGAAACTGGACAAATAAGAAGTAGGACAAAAATTCAGTAGCACTGAAACACATGAAAAAAAAGCGGGGCAACACCTGCAGGAGGAGGGATCGAGGAGACAGAGGATCACAAACAGAGCCTGTGTCAGCAATGCCACACTGCTGGGGAAAAAAAAAAAATCCTGCTCTGTGTGTTCAGTAGAGGGAAAAGCTCTGTGTGGGAGCAAAGCATCTCCCCCAGGAGAAGCAGGGAGGCCTCAACTGGAGTAGTCTGTGCAGGGTGAGCTGTGTTGCAAGAGCTAAGAACACCTAATGGAGAGAGTGCAGAAGAAGAAAGGAAATATGCATGTTTATTGACAAAGGGAACGAGGTTGTCTGTGGAAGACAAGACAAAGGAGTGAGTTAAAAATTGCACAAGAGAAGTTTCCCATACTGGGAAATCCATTAACAGCAGATGTAGGGACGGACGGCTGGAAAGGCACAAAGGCTGCAAGACAAGCCTGGACAGACATCTGTCCTTCTGCACTTCAGGTCCAGAGGAGGCACCTCCAGCAGGAGGAGGAAGACGAGGGGGATGAACTGATGAACCTCCAGGAGCTGGCAAGTGTCCCCTTCTCCCAACACCAATGAGGTGTGGAGCTGCCCGGGCACTGCTCCTCCTCGGGCGATGTGGAGCGGCCCCCAGCCCACACTGGTGGCTAATACGGCAGCAGGGCACAGCCGATGGAAGGACTTGTGCAGCGACAGAAACCACCCCCCCCTTCCCCTTTGCTTTGAGGCAAAACCATCATTTTGTGGCAACAGATAGCACCAGTCACCTGCAAGGATACAACAGTGGCTTATTTTGTAGGCCCTTTATCAATAGATTCATCTACTAATGTTAGCTTCCCACAGGAAATTATATAATTACTTTTCAAGCTTATTTTAGATAGTTATGGACACCTGAGCCCCATTTCCCAGGTGCTGGCCAGAGCACGCAGCCATCCAACAGCATCTCTGAATCTGTCTGCTCTGTTCTGCACCTGAAGCTCAGGGCCCTGAGGGCAGCGAGCATCCCTCCCTCCAGCTCTTGCTAAGATCCCTGTAGAAAGAGTCAGAGCAGTCTGCCTCAATCAGGGAACCCCCGGGATACACCCTCACCCAGGGCCCCCCTTGGATTAGGACATAGAAAGGTGTAAAACAACGTCAGTTACAAAATGGACCTGCCCCTCCCCAGATAACCTTCAATGCCAAGAGCAGTTAGGCTTAGTTTAAGGGTGGCTTGAACTGCCTGTTCTTTGGAGCCAGCAAAGTTTCAAACTGAAAAACTAAGAAAACTTACATCTGTATGATGATGAGGAAAAAAAAAAATAAATAAAATCAGACTGTGCTTGTAAGCCATAGGTAAATTCTGAATTTTATTATGTGTTAATCTTGCCATAGTAACAGATCCTCAGATACTGTATAAAGGCGTGTTATGTTCTAACACCTGTGTATGGGCACAAATCTCACTGAAATAATCAAGTACATAGAAATTTTAACTTCTTGGGCAAAAAAAGAGTGGGATGAAGCTCAAGTGCAAGGAGTCTGATAAAGCCGCCAGCAGACACCGAGCATCGTCTGTATCCAAAGCAGCTCTACAGCCTTGTTTAACAACCACCGTTTAAAACTTAAAGTATCAACGCTGCCTAGTCTGCAAAATCGTACCATGTAATTAGGAGTTAAATCCAACTACCCACAGCAACAGCAGAAAAGCACTGAGAAAACCCAGACCTGCGTACGCTAGGTTTTTAATGCCTTTTTTAAAAATCTGAGACTAAATGACTGTGTTCTATTACCAAAGGAATATTGAGACAGAAAGTAAATGCAGAGGGACACTCACGAGTAGGCAGCTGTTCAGGAAAACAGTTTAACAAAAATAGCTACTCTGCTGCTTGGATATCCTCCAGAGTCAAGCTGGAAAGCTTCACATGCACTCGTTTTAAGAAAAAAGGCACAGCTCCCACCCACCATCTCTTTCAGGACCACATTTCTCTTTGCTCTCCCACTCTCCAGCGACCTCAATATTCCAGTTACACACAATGTCTTCCACTCTCAAGCAGATTAAATAGCAGAACGATCTTCAAAGAAGTTTAACACAAATCAAATGCATTTTCAGCTGCTGCATAATAAAATCTACGTAACTCACTGCCATCAGATACCAGAGATACACAGAATCAAAAGTAATCGGGGGATATTTGTGTAAGGCTGGTCTACAGTGGCTGTTAAACCCAACAGCCAGGAAATCCCCGTACCAGTGACTGCTGGAAGCTGCAGACAGGAGCCAGGGGAAGGACTGTCCTACTCAAACTATGTCTCATGGAGTTTCTTAGTCATCTGCTGTCAACTAGTCACTGGCCTCGAGTCTTTAGTATGACATAGTGTGGCTTAATTTCACTTGCATATGGACTAGGCTTCTTTTTTTGAGAAACCCCCCAGGAAGCCCTAAGGTGTCCAAGTCAGCAAGAGAAAACAAGTCCTGAGGTCTCAGGACAGTCCCCAAGTGGTGTTTGGAAGCACAAACGTGAGCCTGACCAGCAGAGTAAGCGCAGAGGCAGGCTTCCCTCATGGCAACGTTGCCCAGGCAAAGGAGAAACTCCTAAGCAATGAGTTTCCCTTTTATTTTCTCCTGTGCTGTCGCCAAGTCCCCACACAGCACTCTGTCCTCATTTATGAGGACACATCACATCTGCCTTGTTCTTTTGCCTACCCACCAGGCAGCCCCGCAGCTCGCTCTCAGAGCACAGGCTCACGCATTTCAGTCACAACAGGAAGCACCATGTACTGCAGCAGCTCTGGAATTTTGTTCAAAAAAAGGTTTTGCAGGCTCTGAAGTTTGTTAGCTACACTGGATTTTCAGCAGAGGAGAAATGCTTTCCACAGGTCCAAAGTAGAGCAACTCAGCTGCACTGAGAAGAGCCTGTCTGCTTTTGCTAAATTCAAAAATTTTTTTTTTTTATTAGCATTACCTTTGGGACTGGATTCCTCCCTCATCACCCACGTCCCCAGCCCTCATCCACACACACTGGGGGTGCTCAGCATGCCCAGCACAGGCTGCAGCAGCAGCCAAAGCAGTGGTCTGTAATCCTGAACCCCTGCAGACTCAAAGTTCTCTGCTGCTCCCACACTGAAGCCACCCAAGTAACTCAGCTCTTGGGAATAACTCCCCCATCCTGCTGCTGGGTGAGAACTTTCCAGATCAGGCGTTATCAAGATTATCACCAGGGTCTCATTAACTGTTCTGTGTTCCAGGTAAATCCACCCACCTCCCACCCAAAAGACAAGCCACTTCATCATCCTTTAGGCAACTAGGAAACACAGTAAAAAACCACAGGAATAAGTAATGTTCTCTTTTATACTTAAGCCAGTCTAAAGAGGTTAAACCCAACAAAACTCAATCACTTATCTTGCAAGACCATTTTCTTAGGGAGCAACATGGCCCTCCCAGTGTCAGCAAGACACCAGAACCCAACAAACCACAGAGCGCCAGCTGTGACTTACCTCTGCAGGCAGTGACTGATAACACCACGCTGGACGCGGCACCGCTGCTTTGCTGACGTTAAACTGGAGCTCATGGTATAAATCTCAGCAAACTTGGCTCACCCTAGGCCAGGGTCACACCGAGCTTGTACACAGCAAGCACTTGGGCATCACCACACCCAGAACAGTTGTTTTACCGTGATTCCGGGTAAAACAGAGCAGCCTAAAGCACCTCCCCAGCACAAGCTTTAAGGCTGAACTGGAGGGTCAGGATTGTAAAGACAATGAGAGGGGCTGCCCAAACTGGTGTCAGCTGTGTGGTGTTAATGAGCCACTAAACACAGATATTATTAATCCATGTGTGATCAACATTCACTACAAAATGGCCCCAGGAGCAACTCTCCTCCCCCTTGATTACCCGCAAGCAAAGTGTTAGATATTGCAAGGGCATAAGTTATAGCAAAACTAGATTTGAAGTGTTATTAAAAGGTAAGATCTAGTAATTTCTTTTCTGTATGTCAGGATGCTGCTCTGCTGACTGAGAGTACCCACGTATGAAAGCTAAAAGCAGCGGTGACCTCTGTGCCCAGTAGGCACCGTCTGAATAGCACATCCATAATTCACTCAGCTGAACGCAATTGAACTCTGGTATTTCCCTAACAAGTTGTTTCTCTCACCCAGATTTTTATCTTTAGTACGTTTTGACATCTCAAGGAATTCATCAAACCACCGTTGGTAAGTGCTGTGGAACAGCTGTTTCTAGTGCTAATAGCAGCGGCTTATCTTAAAAACCCCAAAGCCCTCCACACCACCCCATTTCTGTAGCTGTTCCAGATCAAATAAGGAGCTGTTTGAAATGGAGTTTCAGACTGTGATCAGCTCTGAGCATATGCCATATCCAGAGAAGGATTTTACCCGGGCCTTGGGGAGTGTGAGCGCAGGACAGGGACCTGGGATGGGGCAGGATGCTGCCCCTGCCCAGAGGTGCCAGCAGGCTGGTGAGCGTGTCAGCTGTGGGAACTTCCACCGGGCATGGAGGGGACGGTCACTCTCGCTGCCCATAGCCCAGCGCTGGGGCGCTGCCAGGGCCCGGGGGCCATCACAGCCCCAGCCCTGTGCCCCCCACCCCGGCTCTGCGGGGTCCGGACTGCTGCAGTCACAGAGACACGCAGGGATAAGAAAAAGGGCACTGCCACGTTCCCTCATCCCCATCCCCTGCGTGAGCTGCGCCCGCAGCGTTCCCCTCCGGGCTGTTGGGCGATTGCTGTCGTTCTCCGAACAGCAGAGTCGTGCCCGGCGTGCCACAACCCAATCTAACAGGCTCAGGAGAGATACTGCATTTGTTCAGGCCTGGGTGCTGGGTGGATTTTTCTACAAATCAAGGTTTTAATGTTTCTTTTATCCATGAAAATTGGGGGTTAGTCCTTTCCCAAACAGGCCGGTGAGCTCCCGGCCGGTCGGTGACTCTCACCCCCGGTCCCAGGCTCACATAATGCTGCTGCTCCTGCACATGCCCAGGGAAGGGGCTGAGCCCGGGCAGGGCCTTGTGACTGCGGGGTGCTTCCCAGGGGCGTAACGAAGGTGGTTCACTGTCAGGGCACTCAGAAGTCCGTTTCGTTGCCAGGTTAATTAATCAATTAGTCCCTTTACCAGGTTGTCAAATAACTCATCATCAACACAATCCCCAACATTGTCTTTATGGTCCACGACGTTCTACCTGTTTCCTAGGATTTGGAGATCAAAGTCTGTCCTTGATGGATTTCTCTAATCGAGGTCATCCTGACCATGCTTCAAAGTCTCACTGGACCTAACTTCAAAACCTCCTAGTTGTGTCCCTATGTCTCGTAACTGTAGCTGCCAGCACAATTACTGACCATGGCTGCTGGCGAGTGCGGCGTGTACTAGATCACTATGGCCTGAGATTTTTTTCTTTCCCAACCTTTTCCTCTTTCCTGAAGCGCGGAGCCAGGCTGGTGAGCGCACGGACAGTTTCCCCGGGCTGGAGCGTCGTCGGGAGCTCAGTGCCGGCAGAAACCCTCTGTGCCATCTGCGCCGAGCAGTTTGTTTGCAGAGCACGGCTACCTTCTGTTTGCTACCTTCAGAAACGAAATTGCACGATGCAGGAACAATCACAGGGAAACATTTCTGTCATCTTCGCTGGTACCCTCAGCTCTATGGCCTCCTGAATGTGAATTAGTGTCTTAAGCAGTTTATTCATTCATGGCAATCTGTTCATTTATTTTCAAGAGATTGTATAGCTCCAGGAAGCCTTGCATGATTTTTTTTTCCCCCACACTAAGCTCTGACTACAAGATATTCTTTCTTTATTTTTCTCAGATCGTTTCTGCTTCCACTCTGCTGAGCTGATGCATGAGACAGCCTCTGGTCTCAGAAATGGAAAGGAGGAAGATGCAGGATTTCAGGGAAGAACGCTGAAGCCGATGTGAGTTACCCAGAGGTTGCGCTGAGCATCTGCACAGCCCCGAGGGGCCGAGATGCAGGATGAGGCCATCTGAGCACTGACATCCTCTGGGTCCTCCCACCCCACTGCTGAGCACCACGGAGCTGCAGGACACGCTTTGCCCCGTGCCAGAGGGGCTGATGGCAAAAGGATGAGCCCCCACGTCCTTCAGAATAAGCTGAAACAGGAAAACTGAATTGGATCTCTTGGGAAAACAAACTTCCCTGAAAAGCTCCCAACGCTCCCTGATTTGCAGCACACCGCAGCACTGCAGGAACAATCATTTCCCTTCCGTAGCCAATGCCAGGAGCTGATCGCAGCCTGGTTTACTGAAATATTCAGCTTTGTTTTTCAAAGGAAAAAAAAAAAAAAAGCACAAAATAATGTAAATCTTTCCAAAGCCTAAATAAATGTTAGCTTTACAGAATGGACGTCATCCGAGCTAAGCCACTGTGTTTGTTTTTGTTTTTGTTTTTTTCTGGACTGTTTTTATTTTTCAAGATTTTTGCAAAGAAACCCAACCCAACCCAAAACCATCTCACAAATGTACAAAGGTACGACAAAGCAACGGCAAGGCAGCGGAATTACATTCCAGGCACAACTGAGGTAGCACAACATTTGTTTTTGTGCCAGAACAGAGCTTGGCATCATCCAGGTTTTATCTGAATCCTATTTTACAGCTTTAGCAGGACGGAGCAGTGCTGCAGCACAGTGCTTACCTTGTGCAAAACAGTCTGTTCCTTCTCCATTATCTTGGATCTGGTGCTACAGTCTTTACAAAGAAAAAACTCATTACATCTATTCTTGTTTTCTGTGCTGTGAGTTTTTTTTCCTCCTTGCTGGAGCTCAGAAGGGCTGTACAACACCCGAACTGATTTACTATTAGTTGATTGTCCGGAACTAAATATTAGTGTTACAGAGTGGAGATTTGGCAGAAGGTTTATCTCTGCTGCCTTTGGAATCAGCAGCCTCAGCGTGGTCATCTAAGACTGCAGCAGAGACCTCCAGAACACATTATTCTGTTTCTAAAATACAAAGCTTTTTTTTTTTTTTTTTTTTTTTTTACAAAGACAGTTCTCTAGTGTTTTTCTTCCCCTATGACTTTTGTTAATTGGCAGACAATATAAGAATGTGCAGCTGCATTTAGCATATCATATTTTCAAATAGACATTTCAGGTCTGGCTTATGCAATTTGATCTATTAATCATATATTGCTGAGTCCAGAAACAATGTTAAGAGTTAAAGTCTATATAGTTATGGTTTATTATAGTAAATTGGTTTCCACAATGGCTTTATTAATTTCTATCATGTTTTCCTGAGACCAATCTGGGCAACTATTATTTCCCACTATTTCTTTCATCTATTAATTCCAGCAAACTAAACCAGATATTCCCCACGACTCCAAAGTGTTCTGGCTGGCTCCTTAGAAATTATTTTAATTTCACTGACACTGAAAAAATACGAACATTTGATGAAAATACCCATGTTCACTTACAAGACCAAGAAATTCCAAATTGTTGCTGTTGACCAGTTTTCTGTGAAAAAAAAAAAAACAAAGGATTTTAGGATTTTTAGCCTATGAAGTGTCAGACAGAATGTAGCACCACTCTGCAGTGTCCATGCCTTGAGCAGCTGGTAACAGCCAAATTTATCAGCTCTTAAGATATGCAGTAGCTAAACCTTCAGCTCATATTGAAAATCTGACTCTTTAGTTCAACTCTTTTCATGGATTCTATCCATAAAATATTCAGGCATTAAAAGAAAACTCTGATATTAAAACTAACAGAAATGTAATATGAGAGATTTAAAATGAGAGGCTTGTAGAAATCAGATCATTCTTGTCTAGAAACACAGTCCACAAGTCCTTTAACATCCTTTCTATCAGGAGACAGCAAAATGCATTTGAACAAATCAAGAGGAGATCAGGAATAACACAGAACAAATGCTGAATCCACAGCGAAGGAAGATTTCAGCCAATTCTGCTGAAAATTACAGACTGCTGAATGGGGTAGGGAAGGGAGGAAAAAGAAATACAGTAGAAAGAAAATGAGGCAAGCCCAAAGAAGGTGTTTGCAAGTTCCCTCGCATTTGCAGTAGGAATAAAATTATGGTAATGAGGACAGCCTCAAACGAGAGAGTGGGGTATACAAACACTGAAAACCTGAGCTTCTGGGTCATTTTTGAGGCTCTGGGAAGGACCTTATCTCCTTACCAGTGAAGTCCCTCTGTAAATTTATAGAAACTTCTGGGGAAACAATGTCAAACTGCAAACAGAAGCTTGAGTGGGAGACTCTCCTTGGGCGCTCTCAGCAGGCTGCATGCAGCAACGTGCAGAAAAAACACTTATTGCTTAAATTATGCATCCCCGTTTGTCTCCAGGTAGGTTTTGAAGTGCTTTTGCTGGAAGAACTCTGTCTTCAGCACGAATTTCTCGTTTTATTGCTGAGCAGGTATGAAGCAAAAGGAAAACTGCACATTTGTTTATAAATTCCCAGCACCGCACTGCATGCTGCTGTGGTTTCACAAACGGATTTGACGGCTCGTTCGAGCAGCCCACCCTTGAGCTGGGCAAACCCCAGACTGACGGAGAGCGTGGGCTGGGGCTCCGTCCCGCAGCGCTGAGGGGAGCAGGGTTGCAGGAGCAGGGCCCTTCGTGCCAGCACCGGTCCCTAAAGCAGCTCTGCCTGTGCCGGGGGTGCCCGCGGACCCGGGTGTGATGCGGGGCCTTCTCCACTTCCCAGTGCCCTGAAGCACCTGGAACACGATCACGATGAGAAAAGGATCTGCCAAATCTCCTCGCTGATGGTCTCTTCCAGGGCTGCCAGACCCCTACAAGCTCCCGGACTCCCCGCGTGAGTTTTGGCCTCCAACTCGCGGCGTGGAAGCTAAACCGTGGGAGCTGGTCCCGTCCCCTCTGCCCACGGCATTCACACGCAGGGAGCAGCCAACCCACAACCCCACCGTCACCCCTGAGTGCAGTGGTACCTGCCAGCCGCTTTGCAGGTGCAAATGAGGGGATTTTTGCAACTTTATAAGCTCCCCGCTAACATTTTGCGTGTGCAGTTAATGGCTGGTTCCCGAAAAGCTGGATTCTTGTGGTACATACAGCACGTCCACATCTTGTCGGGTGGATGTGGCGTTTTCTACGGTAGAAGTTTTTGTTAGTGATGCTCCCTGCCCAGCTCGGGACACAAAATAACTACAAAGCATTAATATTTTCCACAGGGAAAAAACAAACAAACAAAAAAAAAAATTGCAAAGGATGGAAAAAGGTACTATGGAAAGAACAGAAACTTACATTTCCATATGACTGTGGCTCATCCTCTTCCCAGGGGCAGGCACTGCTGGAATCAGGGTGCAGTGCAGGGTGCAGCAGGTACCTGTGAGAGCAGCTGGGCCGGCAGAGCACCGAAGTCTGTTCTGATGCAGGTACTAGTATTTTGGTGATCAGCACTGGTACGGGTATCCTGAACTTCCCAATGTTCTGCAAAACGGACATTCCTAACCTGGTCCTGATTTACTGAAGAAGCTCATTTTTAACATTCACCTCCATTTGATATCACGGGTAGGAAAGCCAGAGGCCCAGATCTCCAGATTATCTTTGGGTGATGGAAATATAAAAGAGCAAAATTGAGTCCACCCCAAGTTTTAAAGGGCAATGTTGCAAAATATTCGTGAGCAACGTTGTTCAGATCTTCTTGTACCCTTCTTTGGCTGCTATTCAGTTGCTCTCTCAAAAAATACCTCCCCAGTTACAAGCAGCCTGCCAATTTTTAATGTTATGAAAATTTTTTCAGGGTTCCTGCTAAACTTGGAGAGAGAAGCTGCCACAGTAATTAGCTCTCTCCCAGCCGAAACCAGGACACCTGGGCTCCTCCTCCCCACACTCGCCACCTAGGAGCCAACCTTCCTTTCTTGTGCCTGAAAATAATTTCATGAATTAAAGTGCCATTTTGATGTTCAAGGACCTGATGAATTGGCACTAGCGGGGACGCAGGCAGCAAACCAGCCTGTGGATGCAAAAAGTCAGAGGAGATGGAAGAAAAACAAGCCTCTTGTTGGCAGAGAGTCATAATACCCTGGGTGCTTTCAGGTAATCTTTCAAATGCCAGGACAATTATTCCTTGCTCTGCCCAGCTTTGCTGCCTTTATTTTTTAATGACCCAAGGTACAGATACTTCTTAACTGACCCTGCTAATCTCGGGCATCGCTGGGGGGGAAGGTGCTGTTTATTAGTGACAAGTCACATGTGCAGCCTCTTCTATTGCTGACCTCACGTCCTTTTGAGTAGAAAATACCTCTAATTTCCAGTTCCCTCACAGCAGGCATAAACCCCATGCCCACGCCTGGTAGTGTTGTGCCGTGCAAGGCAGGAGTGCGGGTTTTGCTTTGGCTTCACAGTGCAGGGAGTTTTAAGCACTGGCCTTTGCCTTCCTTCTCAACTATATTATCCGAGTAACCTTTAAAAAAAAAGACAAAGTCATTTAAAGTGCTATTAAGCAGCGGTCCGCATTCAGCCATCCCTCTGCCACGCTGTGGCAGCCGTGGGGCTCTGCCATGCCTCGCGGGGTATCGCAAACAAGAAAAGATCATCAGCTGTTCAGAAATGATCCCCAAGGTCTCGGTTTGCATTAAAAAGAGTATATCCTTAGCTCAAATATGGGTATGTCAAACTAAGGGTAATACGAGCTTATCAGTCGGAGAGCTGTCAATATTACTAAACTTCTGAGTTCATTGAAAAGTTTTAAATTATAGTCATAACAGTTAATCTTTAATTTAAACCTGGGAACACTTTCTGAACACTGACTTATGATTTATTTTGAAATAGGAAATAATGATAAATAGACTATAAAATCTGAGAATCTACAGACAGAGCTTATGGTCGGCTTTGGTTATCCTCGCCACCGAGAATTTGCTTGTTAAAGGGGTCAGTATGGCGCGGTGCAGGGGCAAGTCCTGCAGAAACGTAGGGTCTCACTGAGTGAAAACTGGTTCTGGGCAGGATCAGGAGCCCTCTGGTTAGGTCTGGATTTAACAGAGATGGAGCAGACACCTATTCCTCGTCCTCAGGAGGGGTCTGGCAGCTGGGGTTTGCTGGGAAAGTGTTGCAGGCGAGGCTCAAGGGCTCTCTGACACTTGTTCTGTGACAGTCCCGTCTCACCTTTCCCTCCAAGAGCACCAGCCAAAGCCCTGCAGGGGCACTGGAGGATCATGAGCGTGTGGTGCTGCTGGCGCCCGGCTCCTGCCTTTCTGACGTCTCTCAGGAGTCTCGTTCTTGTGAAGACAGAGAAGTATTTATAACCCAGTCGTGCTCTCTAAGACCTTACACATTTTGTAACTTCAACTATATTGACAAAGTTTCTTCTGAGATGATGTAGATCTGCAAACTGGGTGACAGGAGAGGCTGTGAATGAGCAGCTTCCCAATACAGAAGACGTATCACCCGCAGCTGGTGACAGGCGATCGACCCGTCACTGTTGCCACCGTTTGGATAAGGATGGCGAGTCGGGGGGGAAGGCACAGCTTGGTGCCCGCTCTGTGCCTGCTGCATGGGGGCACAGCGTGGGCAGCTGGGGAGCTCTGCCCCCCTCCACAGCTCCTCTGGTCACCTCCTCTTCCTCCTCCTCGCTACAGGGTAAGAGCCTGCAAAGGGCAGTCACCACCTGCTCTCTGCGGCACATGAGCTTTCTGTGTGGTACCTTCTTTTCATCACCGTAAAACAGTGCTTAAAACTGCACATGGGCAAGACAAAACAGTCCCAAAAAGCTTTGCTTTCATCCAGCCCAACCCGTCCCAGTTATCACCTTGGTGGCTTAGGCTGGTGGCTGCGCTTTGGTGCCACAGCACGCGTCGAGGGTAGCAATCAAGGCCAAGAAGTTGTCAGGAGTCTGCCAGGGCTGCCCAGCCTCTCCCTTCCCCAAGTCACTGGGCAACTTCCACCCTGGTGGGATGGTCGGCAGGGGAACCCCTCCACCGAGGAGAAGCCGTGGAGGGCAGCTCTGCTCAGGGACAGTTTTCTAGCAGGAACTGCCTGCATTCAGAGCTCGCTTTGGCTAGAATGTTTCACCTCCTAGACCAAGGTCGTTAGCTTCCAGGGAGAAGGGGGGATAAGCAAGGCAAATGCTGTAAATCTTCACAATGTTAAGGTATAAAAGATTCAAAGGAGTTGTTTAGACTCACAGAATAAAATGATGCTTTTGTTCAAGCTCAGCAGAACTGCTCCAGAAGGGATGACGAGGAGGTGAGTCCCAGGGAGCAGAGCCTGCAGCCCAAGAGCTCCGGTGCACCAGCTGTGTACAAACAAAAACAAGCAGGAGCAGGAAAAGTCATCCGGGCATAGTCCTAGGGTTACAGCAGCCAGACAAGCCTGACTCATGCTGCTTCCCGTGTGTCAGGGTAGGGCAGCAACAACAGAGGACCAGAACACTTTTCTGTCACAAAGATCAACCTCAGTTTATCTTATTGTGCCTCTGGTACGTTGCTGCTCTGGGTTGGCTTTGGCATTTTCATGCAAGAGGACAAGACAGTCTGACAGTCAGGGGCACAAGGACACAAGCCCAGGCTGCAGAAAGATCCACCTGAGGAGCCTCTTTTACAGCAGGAACAAACCTCTGCTCTGCCCAAATCAAGCAGGATTGTGCTTCAGTTTAAGACCGACCTTAGCCAGGTGCCCCTCAGTCAAAGCTTCCATAGCTCACGCGTGCTCTGGTGAGTTCTTTAAAAGACTTTTCTGAGATCAAAGCACTGATGTGTGCTCTGATCGAGTGCACCCTGGTGGAGTTTGGTGTTGCCAAGCTGAGTGGGGACGCGTCGGAAGGGAGAGCCGCCCTGCAGGGAGGCCTGCGCGGCCTGGACGAGGGGCTGAGAAGGACCTTCGGAAGCTCAGCAAGGCCAAGGGTCAGGGCTCGCACCTGGGAAAACATCATCCAGGAGTGCAGCCCAGGCTGGGCTCTACCTGCTGGGGAGCAGCTCTGGGGACAACGAGCCCGACGTGAGTGACCGGGGAGCTGCAACGGCAAAGGGAGGCCACGGGGTGCTGGGCTGCACCAACACGGGTGTCACCAGCAGAGATAAAGGGGTCGTTATCCCACTGCTCCGCGCTTGCCCGGCCACACCTGGAATTCTGTGCTCAGTTTTGGTCCCTGCTGTACAAAAAAGCTGTGGCCAGGCTGGAGAGGGCCCAGAGATGGACCACGGAGGGGATCGAGGGACTGGGCAGCCACGTGAGGGAAGGCTGAGAGAACTGGGTGTGTTCAGCCTTAGAAGAGAAGGCTGAGGGGAGACCTTATCCCCGTGTGCCAGAGTGTAAAGGGCTACAAAGAAGGTGGAGACTCCCTTTGTACAAGGAGTCACACGGAGAAGATGAGGGGTCATGGGTACAAGTTACTCCTGGGGACTTTCTGACTGGGCACAACAGGAACATTTTTCACACTGAGAACAACCAGCCGCTGGAATCAATTCCCCAGGGAGGTGGTGGGTGCCCCAACTTTGGACCCTTTTAAGATTCAGCTGGACAGGGGTCTGGGCCGGCTTGTCTAGGCCGTGCTTTTGCCAGAAGGATTGGGCCAGATGATCCCTGAGTCCCTTCCGACCTGGGATTCTGTGATTCCATGATTCTACCATATTATTGATGACCATCTTGAAACACCAGGCAGAAAATAGAGCCCTATTTAGCCAAGTTCTGGGCAAATCCATATCAGAAACACAACCCAGGTCTAAGGACTGGCTCGGAGAAGTGGTTACAGAAGCAAAACAAGGGCCTCAAGGGTTCATGGGTGCTGATCATCCAGCACTCAGGATGATTCCTCCATGAGCACCAAAGGGCAGAACGAGCACTCCAGATCCATCCTGACATGAAGTAAATTCCATTTAGCTCTTGACGTGGCCACAGTGCAGCTACACAGTGCAGTGACACGGTGCAGTGACACGGTGCGCTGACACGGTGCATAACTGAAGGCCCGTGTCAGAGGGAAACAGCCTCCACACTGCCGGTCTGCATTTCTCAGCCCTTCGTTACTGGTTTCTCCCGCTCCTGCCAGCAGCGCGGCTCAGGGAGCTGCAGGGATGGTGGACACGAGGCTCGGCTCCAGCAGGAGCATCCCAGATGTGGGATCATCCCAGGCAACAGCTGGAGCCCCGGAGCACGCCGCCGGGCACGCCGGTTCGCCAGCGCATCCGTTCAAGGCTGTTGGTGCTGATCCGGTTCAGACGATGAGAGATTCATTGCTTGATATTTTTGATCATCAGCATTTTAAAAGCCATCTGTGTATTCTGCGATGAGTCAAGTCGACTTGCTTCCCGACCATATTTAGCGCAGACCTCATTAACTTCATCCCTGCCAGGAGCTGCACGGCCCCGCCGAGGCAGAGCCCCACGCTGCGGTGGCAGAGCTGAAGACGCCCTGAGACTGGCTGTGCCTTTTGCTCTCACGGAGTGACAAGGAAGCCCTGCAGTCGCTGTCATACAAAGCAGATCGTGGAATCTCCTTTTTGTTGTCGTTATTTTTACCTTACCCTTTTCACGAGCCCCCAAACGCTCCTTCCTTACTGTTCTGTATTTCTTTCTCCATCACTGGTAATGGGTGTTGGGACTCTTTCTGTGAAGTCTGTGACAGAATATTTAAGATAATTCCTCCTTCTCTCCTACCTGCACTAAAGGTCTGGGAAGTCAAGTGCTTTCAGCTTTAAAAATAACACCCAGCTGCTACACAGCATTTCCAGGAGCAGCCCATGCAATGGAAGAGAGTGTTTTATTTATCTGCAAAATCCAAAGCGGTTCAGGTTTGCAGCTGGCATCCTAATTTCCTGAGAGAAATAATCACTTTATTTCTTTCCACGGGTGGGTATAAATATTTGAACACATGACGGATAATACTATAAAGTTATCTATTGTTCAAAAATAAAAATAGAAATATATATCTGTGTCATGGTAAAAACTTAATGTCTGTACAACTATAGCTACATAAAATACAATTGGGTGGAAGAAAAATCTTGGTTCAAGGCATTAGCAACGCACAAAGAGTTCTGCTTCTCAAACGTATAAAAGATTTGGCAGGTAAATAAAATATTCAATTATCAAGTCATAAATAATAACGTAAGTTACTTTTGTCCTACGAACCACTCTTATTTAATAGAGGAAAAACAAATTTTACCTTCACTTTATTGCCCTCTGGTGTAGAAGCGGGGGCATGCACCACCGCAACCACCGCCACTGCAACACCATCGCCACTGTGACCACCGTGACCGCCACCGCGACCACCGCCACGCAGCAGGTCCCTCTTCTCCAGAGCCCGCAGAAGGTGCCGGGGTCACCCTCCCCTCCTCACCGGGGGGGTGAGAGCAGGCGCTGGAGGATGCCACGGGAGGCAGATGGATACCTTCAGAGGGCTCTTTCGGAATAAATAAATAAAGGGGATAGTTATAAAAGACAGTGAATTAAAATGCATGTTGTTTTAAAAATAAAATGCAGTGTTGCCATAAAACATGTCATTAAGAGTTTTAAGGAGAGGAAAAGAATTTTTTTAAAATTAAAAATAAAACCGGGGGTAAATATTCCAATGAGATTTTTAAAATTAGGTGGACCCCAGGGGGAAGAAAGCCCCTCTCACTGCTTTTTTTCCCCATGAATTGTTTACTGTGCCTTTGATCAGCATCGTTTCCCCAAGTCAAAGAGCCTGTCAGGTTCTGCTGTTCGGTCATCTCTGGGGGAAACGCAGCCAAGTGATTTAGGACAACAAATCCGTCATGGCATATGCTGCCTGACGTAGACTATGATTAGAGCTGACACAAAAATATGGAACAGAGATGAAAAGTAAATGTTGTTCCTTATAATTTGATGGGAAGGACTTTTTCAAGTATCACCACGTTTTGTTCAGATTAATTTATCTCTGTTTTTCCACAGAAACCCGAAAAGCTGGAGGGAAGCAAGAAGAAAAGTGAGTAAATAAATAAACAAGTAAACAAACACATGATGATTAAGTTCTTGCATTCAGATTTTACCGAGAGCAAAAACAAAAGGATATCTGAAATATTATTATGCTCAAGCAGTTCCGTTAAAGTAAAGACTATATTTTTAAACACGTATTTTTTTGATCCAGGGCGCGGGGGTCCACCGCTCGCGCCGTGGCTCCAAGCAGCTCCCACCTCTCCGGCCATGGGTGCTCGTGAGGGGCGTCCGTGGGGCCGGGAGCCTTTCCCTGGCCCCCCTCAGCCGACCTGCGGGCAGCGAGGGCGTTTCATGTGGAAAGCTCAGCTTTGGGCAGAGCACTCCACGTCTGGGTTTAAGCCCACGCCGTGCTCGCGCTGCACCTACGTACCCACCCAGACCTATCTTGGAGGGTTTGCTGGGAAATGCCGCACGTTAATAACGTACTAATGCATTAAATACCTCGATGGACCAACCCGCTGTAACAGATACATCAGCTGTACAGACAGGGATGATTCTGCTGTCAAAAATCACACGTTAAACTGACCTAACTGCATTTTTACTCCGTGCCCACTGACATCAGCAGGCTCTTTGGCAAAGCACTGAGGCAGTTCAGTAGCTCTGCCCACACGTTCCTGTGTGGATTTGAAGGAAAGACAACGAGGTCTGGAGTGATGTACAAAGTCACTGCACAACACAGGCATAAATTTAAGCTAAATCAGTGGATTTAAGCTAAATCAGTGCCTTCATCCTTTTTGTACCCGATATCCCCAAAATCTTTGTCCAGCTGGCAGTGTGCTCCATATTCTGTTTTACCAGTTTAAGTTATTAAAATCAACTTTATTTCTTCTTTCCTGGACAGTCAGAGGCAGGTGCTGAGTGCGCAGCAGGCTGATCCTCGCTGCTGCAGGCTGGTGGGGAGCTGTGTCCTGTCTTCGGGTAGTTTTCAAGTGACAGAAAATCCACATCACCTTGCTTATGATAAGATTGTTTGATTTGAAGTGTTAAAAATGTTGTTTTCTTTTTATTTCAAACCTGTTTGGCTGCTGCTCCCAGGCACTGGACCTTGTTGTACCTTTTCTTGATGAACTGAATAGCCCCTTGCTATCAGAAATCTTCTCCCTGCAAGTACTAGGTAGTGGTGAAATCAGTTTTTTCATTGAGTAAACTAAATGGATTGAGCTTGTTTAGTCCTCCGCTGTAAGGCAAGTTTTCTGGACCTCAAATCATTCTTGTCACATTTACCCTGAAACCTTTCCAATTTGTTGATGTTGTCCCAGAAAGGATACGCACTTTTTGAAAGTGGGTGTGAGAGCTGTAACACAGCAGCTGCACACCAAGCTGTCCCCAAGGCCACGCTTGGCTTTACACACAATTTTAGCATAATATCACCATGTTGGTCTACGCAGGGAGTCTTTGGTTACATGCTGAATATGATGGCATGCTTATTTGGTAATAATAATAATAAATTTTCAGGATGCATCCCTGAAAGACCAGACAGAGACTATGTCTGCAGTGCAACACCTGAGTCCACTTTTGCAGTGGGGAAGGGGCAGTCCACAAATCATTTAGGAGCTTGAACGTTTTCCTGGTTTGCAAAACACATGTTCTGAGGTTTCATCATGCCAAGGTACCCGCCCGGCTCCGGCGAGCCCCCCCTTTGCATGTGCAGAGACTGTCCCAGTTAAGACCAGTGCAGACACAGGTAACTGGGCAGGTGTGTGAGGTGTTCACAGTGGGTAACACTGGATGCAGAAGCGAAACAGCATGAATATTAGTGATGGGAATCACTGAGAGTTACACGTGTAGGGCTTGTGAATGATGACAGGCAGATTTTCCGAGCTGTCTCTTTTGATTTAGTAGCTTTGGTGGAAGAAGCAAACAGACTCATCTGCAGAGCCGGCCGGGTTGCTGGTATTTGTGGGTTATAATTTTGCAAGGATGTGAGCAGATTACCAACTTCTCTTCTGAGGACAAGTTTTCTATTGCTGGGCTCCTGCAGGTGCACATTCCTCGTTACACGGAGCAAAACTGGTGGGAGAAGCCTCTGTGGGAGCGGAAACTGGGTGGAGGGCCCGATGTCTCCGTGTCGGGTGTCCGCAGCCATGTCCTCCCGCGCTCTCACCTCGGGCAGGGCCCTCTCTCCGGCCTCCAGGAGCAATCCTGGCCTGTGATGTGCCAGCTCCCATCCGGAGCTGTGGGGTAACTGGGATCCCTGGCTGCTGGGCTCCTGCCAGAGGATCCTCTTGTCCTTGTAGTGCCAAAGAGCTCCGGGGAGGCCTCCTGGATCCTCCTCTACAAGCACAGCCATAGAGGTTCTTAGTTTCCCTTTTCTGAAAATATAAGATGCAGAAATTACTACCTTCCTTGTGTGACTCAAAACCCTGAAGGTTGCAAAACCCCCTCATGGTCTAACAAACATTATATAACCAGATTTTTTTTTTTTCCTAAATATGTTTAGGAAAACCTTTAAGTGCCCATGAGGTGCAGCTTGTAGCCTAAGAAGAGGAATGATATAGGGGTGTCAAAGCTATATCGCTAGCAGCTGGCATCAAATTAAGATATAGATTTGCAAACCTTCCGGCCCAGAAGTGGTCTCACGGGGGAAGTCAGCGGCAGGATTGTGTGAGATAATGTGCCGAGGGAAAGTGCTCTCATAAATTGCCGGGGGGTGCGCTGGGATCTCAGCACGTTGCTGCGCTCAGCTTTAAAATATGTTGGACTGATAAGTGTATCCCCAACGTCACCATTTGGCAGCACAGTCAGAGCGCTGCAGATGTTGGTTTACACCTAAGAATTAGAGAAGCAGCACAGAGGATTGCCTACCGCCTCTGGTATGGGGGGTGTGGGGGGGTGGGTATTTCTGAAGCGTTCCTTCTCACAGCTCCGAGGTGTTGGCAGCAGCCAGCACTAACGGGTGCACACTGCAGTGCCGGGCTGACCCAGGCTCCAACGACCCCGTTTCCGAGCTCACAGGGATCTTTAGGAGTTGGTGTTTTGGCAGAGCATGCGAGCACCTTCCAGGATCTGCGTCTCTTTTTACTGAAAATCATCCTGCTCAGAGGGGAAGGAGTGAGGGTGATTCCCAAGCAGCACCATCAGCAAGATGCTTGTACTGGGCAGGGGTGGGAGAGAGGGAAGAGGCTGTTTTCCAAGGTTTTGGAAAGCTTTGTGCCAAGGACCGAAACTCAGAGAGCACAGCCTGTGCGAGGGAGGTCGTGGCATGTTCTGCATTTGGAGCCTTCCCCCCTCAAGCAGATCCGTGTGTTGTATGCCAGCTGGGAAGGTTGGCGGTGAGGGTGAGCGTGTGCGGTGCTGCTCCGGGTCAAGCAGTGGAGGAAGGTGACCAGGGGGGTCCCTGTCAGCAGAGCCAGAGCCAGCTCAGGCCCCACGGCCAGCGAGGCTCCAGGGAACCCGCTGGGTGCCCCTTCTCCACCCCCCATAACACCCAACCCAAAAGCTGTGGCCACCTCAGCAGGTTCCTCTCGGGGCTCCAGTGTGAAGCAGTGCCTGAGATGACAGGATGAGTATCGCTGTGGACTAGCACACAGTATATAAAAAAATAAAAAAATAAAAGGCAGCATGCTGGGTTTTTATGCATGGATTAAGTGTCTACATGCAGATATTAGCACATCTGCTATTCAAGTGTCAGCACAGGAACAGCTTCACAATCCCAAACTTGCCAGAAATTAAATGAAAGGAAATATGAAGGATTTGTAAAGCCCAATAACAGAGAATTGGAAACTAGCAGAGAAGAACAGATGAAGATACCATTTTTTTATAATGGGATTATATTATCTTCCATCCTGAGATATTCAAAACCCAATTCATTTTTTGTGTGGCTTGCCATACTAATCATGAGCGACTGAGGCTGACAGGGAGCTTCCACGCTCTCACAACGCAAGGATCACCGCTAAGGTACAATGTGAGGAAAGGGCTTGGGCAGCTGAAAGCTCCGTCTCTAAGGCAGAACACAGAAGGATGCTGGCTCGGGAACACTAAAAGGATGCATCCGCGCTGCTTAAAGGAAAGGATACTTCCCATGCCCTTGGAGGAAAAAGCTATTTTTAGTCTCTAAATTTCAAACAACAGGGTTTGTTTGTTGATCAGGGATTCAGACGTGACACAACGCGTTGACACAGCAGTCAGCTGTTGCCTGCTTCACCCCCTGCAATTAATGCGCGGGGTTTGGGAAATGCTACCACAAACTCCTCACAGCAACCCTGCCGCGCGGAGAGCACCTTCCCAGGAACCTCACCCCAGCTCTGCTGCCGGCGGGAGCCCGGCGCGGCGCAGCACCCCTCCAGAGCTCTCATCTGAGCTAGCATGGCCACGGGCTCTGTTATAGTGGAGATCTATAGTTGCGCCCTGTAACTCTGAATTATTTCTTCCTCCTCAGCTCAGAGAGAAGGGACACACAAAGTCATCTTGCAGAAGGGGCCCTGCCAAGAGGCTGCTTTTATCACTGTTTTATCAGTAGCTTAGAGCACAGGTTTTGGGGGGAGAGGGAAGGTGGGCAACAGCTCACCCCACCCTGCCAGGTTGTCCTCTGAAGCAAGACACAGGGCTGCCGGGGCAGCCTGGCTTCCCCTCAGAGATGAGGGCACAGGGCACAGTCACGGCGGTCCCCAGGCTGAGCCCCCACCTCCCAGCACAGTCTGCAGCTTGCTTTCCAAGTCCAAGCACTCTCTCTCAAACCCTGACAGTGTTTCTCCCTCAGCTGAAAGGCGTAGCAGAGCCAAGCACAGAACGAGGCTTGTCCACAGCAAATCCAGGCTGAGAGGCAGGAGTCTGGCTCAGAGACCTCCTGTATTGACTCAGGCGGTGGCCTCGCCGCATCCCAGAGAAACTCCAGAGGACAAGGAGGGAACAAGAAGAAACTGCAGGGATTGATCAGCTGCCTGAGATGCTGGTAAACAGCAGGTAGGAAAGCGCATTATCTCTGAAAGCCGTGGGAGGGGGGAAAGCAGGAGATGATGCAGTAGCCTTGCTGTTTTCCCTGGGAAAGAGAAACCCACCTCTAGGCATGAGTGTGCTCGTGGCCCCTGTCCGCTAAGGACCCCCCTGCAGCAGCTGGGCACTTGTGGGGCACTGGGACAGCGGAAGGGGTGCCCTCGCTGTGCCCAGAGCGGCCGGAGAGGCAGAGCATGCAGAAAGGTGCCAGGGCACGGCCCCGACGTTCTGTTTTCTGTGGCTGCACGGGGCTCCAGGCTCCTTGGAAGGGTGATGGTAAGGTGAGGTAACGCCACGTCTACGTCACATCCCACCTAATAGCAGACTGTTCACCCCAAGCCTCTGCGTGGACTCCAGCCCCTGGAGAGGAGCGAGGGCCTCGGGGCACGGGGAGGGCTGAGTGACACAACCCCGTGGAGGCAGGAGTCACGTCCGCCCGTCCCCGGCCGCCAGGCAAACTTCACAGAGGTGCTGGTGACTCTGGGCTTTTGTCGCTTGTTTTTGTAACGAGCATTTACATCTGTAGGCAGAGAAAAGGAGCCCATTCACTGTCCCATGATGTGCTCTGTGCCTTAATCATCCACTGCCATAATTGCTCAAGAAGATTTTTCCTGCTGCATTTATGTACTCCACCTGATTAGTAGTCGTATAACAGCAAGCAATTTGCCATAATATTCTGAGAGCGCTTAATTTTCTCTTTGATGAAAGAGTTGTAAATGTAGGCACCTGTACTCAACAGTTCATCTGATTACTTACTTCATTATTGTCATACTTTCCATTATTATCTGATATTTGCAAACAGCACTATTAGTGTGATCCACTGCCTAGTGCCCACTGAAGGAAACACAGGTGCTCTTCTCATAACTACACAGTAATGTGGCTTCTGTAGATCCTCCTTGTGACAAAGTATTATTTAGGATGAGATGTGTTGATGCTCAAGTTTTTATGGAAATGGACTCCTGAGACACAAAGGGGAACACAAAAGGTGGAAGTATTGCGGCGAGGCAACCTCGCTGAGATACACAAGATTAAATAAATACTCTGATGAGTGACTACTGGTCATTCCATAATAACCTCCATACCAGGAATAACTGTTTTCTTCCCATTTTCACCAAACTCACCCTTGGTTTCCACGCAGTGAAGGCCAGCTGACAGCAGGAAGAGTGGGAGTTAGATGACGCACACGTCCACACACCAGGTACTGTCTGAAGTCGGGGATATTTGAAGTTCCAGCTTTCCCTGGTCCAGGTCTCCTGGCAAACACCTGGCAAGTGTTTTGGATAAGATGGAAGGTCAGGGGAACACAGCTACATTTTTCTTGCAAGCCTGAAGTATCTGCTAAAGTCAACAAATCATCAAGAGCAACATTTGCTGTTTATGGATTCAAGTAATGTTCTTGATTTTGACTTACAAAGCTAAGTCCCAGCTACTCAAGAGACTCACATAACCTCACAGCACTCTGATAGCTGCCATCAGCCTGGGAACTTTTGTTCCTGTCCTACCAGCTTGCTCAGGGTGAAAGGAGAATGTTCCCAGGCTACTCAGCCTCTTATAATTTGCTCAGACACTGACCAATTTATTATATCACACACAACATAATCTAACAAGGGATTTTCTCTCTCCTAACACTGAGTACTTCAAAGCCATTCAGAGACGCAGACTCCCCACAGAGCCAGACACACGCCACTTGCAAACTGCAACGTGCCCATAAGATCCGTCAAGCAGCAGGGCTATAGTGCAGGTCGTGTCAAAGAGTTGAAATTAGATGATAGTAAGTTAGGTGAAAGGAATCTGACCCGTGGCATGAAAGTCCTTGCCAGGACCAGGAAAAACTGCACAGCAAAACGTTTGTTAGCCACATTCAGGGGAAGTAAAAGCTAAACTTTGACACAAGGTTATTCATGTGAGACACCCCCTGCTATGCACGCCACCCTTTTTTGCTTCTTGTCTTGCGTATCTCAGAGCTCTGTGCTTCTGACGGGTTTTTAGCATCGACCTACTACTCCAGTTCTTAATTAGTGTACAGGTTTTCAGAAGGTAAACCAGTAGTTGGCTATACTGGTGCAGAGTATGAATACCAATGGTGATCTAAATTCTCCTGCAGTACCACTTACAATGACAAGGCTAAGGAATATTCTCACAGGTTGCTCAGAAGTTCACCATCAAAAATCCCCTACTACACCTGTATGCAAACCAGTGTTCCAGCCTCACAAAACTCATAATCATAGAATTACAGAACAGTTTGGGTTGGAAGGGACCTTAAAGATCATGTAGTTCCACGCCCCTGCCCCGGGCAGGGCCACCTTCCACCAGCCCAGGTTGCCCAAAGCCCCGTCCAACCTGGCCTTGAGCCCTTCCAGGGAGGGGGCAGCCACAGCTTCTCTGGGCAGCCTGTGCCAGGGCCTCACCCCCCTCACAGGGAGGAATTTCTGCCTTACATCTCATCTACAGTTACCCTTTCTCAAATCCAATCAAGTCGAGAGGCGTATATTGACACAAATCATTGCGCTAACCTCTCGAGCATCCTCTATATTAGGTAAAGCATGAGGGCTATTAAACTTGACTAGCACAACATCACCAGATCTGACTTGCTTTTCAAAAGGCACCTTATTCCCTGCTTGGCACCAGGAATGCCGTGCTGCATAGCTGAGGTTTAGAAAGCACCACAACGCCACGGCAGAAAAAGTTGGTGAACATAACCCAAAAGTCTCCCAGGTTCGGAGCTTTCAGAATTGTCCTAAAATTCCTGCCCCTGGAGATACTTCCCCGTTCCCCCAGTCACGACAACTGAATATGGTCCCTGTGGTTCCCAGAAGCCTGACTGCCCGCTGCCATTGGGCAACAGAGCCTAATGCCTCGCCTTGCCGTGTCTCCAGAGAACCCAGAATTTGCGAAATGAGTTGGGAAAGGCGGAAATTTAAGAATAGTCAGGCACTGAATTACACGTTAATTCAATTAATTATGCATTTTATCAGAGATTACTACTACTGGCATGAGGCATGGGCCGTTCCCCCACCACGTGGGGCACTGTGATGGAGGGCTGCCTGGGCTAGAAGCGCGCAGGCCAGTGGCCCCGGCTCTGAAGGGCCAGCAGAAGCGTCTGAGCCAAGCCCACACAACCCTCACCCCGCTTTCTGCCGTCTCCAGTCTTGTGTTCCAGAACAACATAGTCCCCAAGTCCAAGCTGCTCTGATGTACGTAAGACTTGTTGATTTCACTAAATTTTTACCTAAATTTAAAATTGAAAGAAATATTTTAATCCTGTGGTGATACACGCACACATTTATCACATAAGGGAGTGAAGGCAGCTGCCAACTGAAGTCACTCCTATTAACGGTACTTGTAAAATGCTCAAATTATGTAACTTTTACACATGCCTGTTTCAAAAATTAAATTAGGCTAGGTTTTGGAGAGGTAAAGCCACTCATTTTTTCCCAAAGGAATGCAAGAGGGGTGTTTTTTAGTTATCAACACTGCTATTAATTCATACCATGTTTGTCAATCACAGTTGCCAATGGCCTGTCCCCTGTGGAGGTTGCTCAGTACTGGTTGCTTCTCAGACTCTTCTATTTTCCTCTCTTTAGCCTTTTGCCATTTTTTATTGACAGAAGAGCACACAGATTTTTTAAATGTCTCCATTCATATTGACTAAAACTTCAAGCTGAGTTATTTCAAAGACTTGAGCAGTTGAGGGAACATATAAAATTCATTCAGATGTCTTGCTTGCTTTTCTATTACAGTCATTCAGCCAAAGAGAGAAAAAAAAATTACATTATAAGCATATTCTTCCCTGATATAGTTGTTGGTTACAGGCATTCAAGATAGCTCGCAAGGTTTTGATATTTGGGTTCTATGAGGAAGTACAAAACACACCCAAAGCACAGGAATATTCACCTGTTTCCATCAGGCATTGATTCTGAGCTTATAAAACTCTGTGAGAACTGCTCCAAATAAAGATAATGCCACAAAAGTTTTTCTTGGCTCTAATGTCACAATGTCTTTGCATGCAAGGATGTTTTTAGAAGGAATCCCATAAATCAAAATAGACCCAAGCTAGGATGTTCTCATTATCTGAAGTACAGGGTTTCCCAAAATAATTTCCTGAATTCTAAATGTAAAAGTTAAACTGAAAATATTTATAGCAGTCTATTTTTTAAAGTATTTCTTTCCTATATTATATGGGTAGAAGTACATCTTCAGTGGTAGATGCAGTGATTATCTATTTCTCTACAAATGTCTAGAGGCTGAGATCAGAAGAAAATCCTCTGACTTGTATTTGACAACTTTGTCTCAGCACTGTCAAGCTGTAGAGCCTCCATCTCTAAAAATATTCACTATGCAGATAGACAAGCCCTGGAGCAACCTGACCTAACCCCGAAGCTCACACTGCTTTGAGGAAGAGGTTGAACCAGGGACCTTCTGGGGTCTGTCCCAGCCCAAATTATTCAAGGTTCCTGTGGTGGTTGTCCCACCCCCACTTGGGATCCATCTCTTCCATCCTGGAGGTTGAAAAGGAGGCGAAGGATCCCTGAGCCCAACACAGGCGTGGCAGAGCCAGTGCACACCAACGCACACACCTACCCGGCCCAGGAGGGCACCTTGGCATCCCACATCTCCATCCCCAGTTCAAGATCGGTGACAGAAGAGCTCACATTTATTCTGGCCAAGCAGGGATGTATTTGTTACGGGCGATTCAGCCTTTTATCCCACTGGGATGTTCTTAGCAGGGTCCGAGAACCAAACTAGGGCTTCTCAGAGTCACCAAAATCCTCAAGTCTTGGAGCTGCTGCTTCAGGCTCGTTGCACACTCAAGCAAAGCACCCCATTAATTACTGGAAATGGATGTGAAAATGGTTTTGAGAGCTTGGGGCGGGTGGTTGTGGTGGAAATTCCTCTTGAGCCAGGGCAAAGAAAGACTAGAAAAGAGTTCTCAATAAAACTCGCTTTTAACTTTTTTGTTATTTGAAAAACTCAAGCCATCAGATCCATCAACAGTCGCCTGATGGGATGCCTGGCATGAGGTGAGCTCTCCTCTATATTCAGGTTTGCTTTCTTTTGTTATTTATCTGAAATCTGTCAAGGCTTCAGAAAGGGGCACCACTGCCAGCTTCTCTGTACTTAAAGCATTTCTTAACAATCAGGAGAAAAAAGACGAGGTAAAACCTTCCTCGGTCTGGCAGAAAGCCCCGGGCAGCCTTGAGGAGGAGTTTGGAAGGGTGTTACGGCAGGTTCAGCCAGGCCATGGCTCCTCAGTTCCCAAGTCGCTGAGTTGGAGCCGCGTCCTCGGCCGCTTCCCCCACCTCGGAGCCAGACACCCTGTCAGAGCAGATCACGCTGCTCTGCCGTGATTTCTTCCTGAAAAATCCCTGGTGGCTCTTTCTTATTATCTTAATATCCTCTATATACCCACAAACCGACTATTTAATCATCTGCCCTAGTACCTTCTCAGGTACTTAATTCAGGCTTCCAGCTCTCCAGTTTTCCGAGCGCTCCGAGGGAGGGGTGCTCTGCTTGCATCCCCCAGCACCCCACCTCCCCACGGGTAATCACCACGGGCTCAGGGCTTTTCTGGGGCAATTCAGCCATTATTCTAGGGCGGATTTCATCAGACTCCCGTGGCTTGAAAACATCTAATTTATCTAAGTATACTTTAATCTTTTCTTTCCCTGTTATCCCCTTGTTAAAACTAATTGCAGTAAGTGTCTGGTCACAATTAACCTTTTTCTGAAGGCTGAAACAATAAGGCATTGAATAGTTTAGCCTTCATTCGCTTCCCTTCGCTGCTTGATACCAGGGCTATACCAGCCTTTGTCTTCCTCTTATCTCTGATGCATTTATAGATGCCTCCCTTTTTGCCTTTTACGTTCTTTGCCCGTTTTATGCCTTCCCTCTGATGTTATTCTTGTAGGTGGGAGTTTATTCCTTTATATTCATCCTTAGTCATCTTTCCATATTTCTGGTTTTCTGGAGGATTCTTTTTATTTCTCCACGTCCCCAGAGAGCTGAGAAGCAGCCTCGGGAATGCCTGTCTTCCTTTGCAACAGGAGGCTGTTGTCATGCCTTTAAAGCAGCTTCTTTTGGTAACAGCCAGTTCTGCTGCAGTTCATTTTGCCTTTGAATATCCTCCCGGGAGGCCTTCGCTGCTGCTTCCCTGACTTCACTGAAGTTGGCTTTTTTGAACTCCGTTATCATTATTCCGTTGCTCTCCTTCCTTTCTTCCTTTCGAATAACAAATTCCATCATTTTGTATTGTTTTATGGTCATTATCACCCACATTACTTTCTGCCTCCAGTTCCTCCAGCAGCCTTTCTTTCGGTAAATATCAAATCTAAACCAGCTGTCTGTGCCCTTTCATAATACTTTTCCAATAGACCTTCAGATGATTTTTCTTAACTGAGATAAGTCAACCTACGTTCACAGAGCTGAATACAAACATGTGGGATCACCTGCGTAATTGGGACTGGAACTCGGTGCCACCACCAGCCCCAGCTGATCCTTGGTCAGCCGGCGGATGGAGCTGGGGAGCTGGAAGGACGCGCGTGCGGATGGGAGCGGAGCAAATCCAGCCTTCCCCAATTCATCCGCTGGCTCCCAGCGCCAGAAAACCACAGTTATTTTCACTCATTTTTCAAGTCTGCATATTCTCCATTATCTTTGTGGCCGATTCCAGCTCTTCATGCTCTCTGTAAGGTGTTTACATCACTCATATAAACTCATCCTTGGTGATATTAAACTAATCTATTTTCTCCCCTCTCAGATCATGCGCTGTGGGTGCAGGTTTGACCATCAGAAGTGCCCTGCAGATGTTGTTAGCGCTCACCCAATGTATTTAAAAGCAGCCTCTCAGACAACCTAGTTCATCATTTTTCACCAGCTCTAATTACCTTGTACTGAACATTGCCTGGCTCGGCTCCCGGATGGGACAGGCTAACACTTCGCTGTTGTTTCTGTTTTGGGATGGACAGATTTCTTGACTCAGCTGAAATGTTTAAATAGCAACCTTCGGATGAGTCATGACAACGCTTCGGATGGACGCCTCTTGACGTTCAGCTTGTTCTGAAGTTCTTAACTGAGGGAATATAAACTTTACCAGGTGCTCAAGCATGTGGTTGGAGTGGAGACTCAGATGTTTGAAAATCTTGCTTCTGTGAAATAAAACACACAGCATACAGAGCATCCCAGCCTTTTCCTGTCCGGGGGTGTGTTGATTTAATTACTTAATTTACATTGCCTTCCATCTAGTCTCCTTCCACCAGACTGATACACTGCAAATCAGATTGAAAAGTACTTCTGGGTGAGAATCTTTCATTTTAGAAAAAGCCTGTGCCACTGTTTTCCAGCGTTAATGATGAAGTATCTCCATTTTCATATCACACCATTTTGTGATGTACAGAGAATCAGCTCGTAGAGTTTCCCAGGGAAACAGCTTTGAAATCCTTCCATCAGTGTTTTCCAGGGTAGCTAAGGAACTTCAGCTCCAAGTAAATCATAGCTGTGGTTGCCTCCTCACCACACTGCCACGTTATTGAAACTAGAGCCCAGGAAGGCAAGTCACACACCGCCGCTTCCCCCTCCCAGCCACGCCAGCTTGAGACCCTTAGAAAACACCGGAGTCCTCTTATACCGCATTTTGCCAAATGTGTTTACCAAGGGACCAAGGTTCTGTGGCAACTGCCAAGGCCAGCGAGCGTGCGGGAGGCAATTCGGGGTGGCTGTGTAGTGTGAAGGTCGTACCAGCCCCCCCCAAGCTCGGGTAGGAAGCTCTGGCTGCTGCCTCCTTGCCAGGGCAGCTCCCACCTCCAAAACTTCCCACCCCTCGTCCCCAGGAGATGGTGTGGGGGGTGATCAGGAGGGAGCAGACTCCAGCAGCCTGAAGCAGAGCATCATCCGCTGCCACCGGAACGGCCCCTTCGTCCAGGAGCACAGCATCAGGGTGTCTTTTCCCTTTGCCCTGTGGGGATTCACAAAGCTGCCTGCCTGAGCACCCGCCCGCCAGCCTGAGGGGAGCCCAGAGCCTCACCTGCTTTCAGGCACCAAAGGTGTTTTAAGACCTCTCCCTATGGGGTACAAATGAAGTGAAATGGCAATAAGACTCATTTTGCTCCTGCATAAACGCAGCCTGACACGAAATCTTTACAACACAAGTTGGGAACGTCAAACAAATCACAGCATCCTCATACCAAATTATTAACTTCTGCAGCACCCAGCCAGTCCACCAGCAGCCTTTCCTAACCGTAAATCATCTCCATTCTCTAGAAATCAAGGTGCCTGCCAGAAATAGCACTTTCTCCCAGGGCTCTGCCAGGTGATGCTAATGGCATCGATCACATCTCGGTCGCAGGCGCATCTGACTAATATGGGCTTGTCTGTCTGTGATTGCTCATCTTCTCCTGCTCCAGCTCCATCAGCACCCCGCCGAGCACTTCTGCTCTCCAGATCACTGGCCTCCCCACTGCCAGAAATCAACTGTGTGCCCTGGAAAACTAATAAATACATAGATTAGAGCAGTGCAACAGCAATACCCACGCTTGTAACCCTTCCTTAAGGGTCAGGTTTTTTGCTTAAAGAAATGAAGTTTCCGGTGTCCTAAGGAGTTGTACAGGGTCTCTCAGGAGCACAAGGGTTCAATATCGTTGAGTTTTCCAGGTACTCAGACCTTAAGTCTGGCATTTGCTAGGAGTCTGCTGCCTGACCACACAGCGCTTCGACATGCCGGAGGAGTGGGTGCTGTGCATTCGTTTAGAAGAAATTAGTTCCTATGGCTGGTTTGGATTGAATCACGGCAGCAGGTCAAAGATCCCACTGCAGAGTTCTGCCAGGAGAAACGGCCTCAAAACCATGAGCCTGCTCTAACTGGTAAACATTAAATCAAACCTAAACTCACACCCCCAAAAAAGAAGGAAAAAAAAAAAAAAAAGAAAAAGAAAAAGCTACTCTCAGACTGTTTTCTAGACAAATTCAATTGTCTGGTCTCAGTCACTTCCGATCTGCACAGTATGCAACAGCCGCTGCATTTCCAGAATGGAAAGTTACTGTTTTACCGACTTCCCTTCCACACGTTTGCAGGGAAAAGATGGCTGACGCGTCACAGTTGGCTGATAGAAATCAGCATTACCACAACGTTCATCAGCTTTTTTTGGTTGCGTTTTTAATAATGGTCCTTAGTAATTAGAGGTACCAAGTGATCTATTCTAGTTGCATCAAACAACGCTGAATCCGCCCCTGAAATGAAAATGGGCTCTGTTTTGGGTTTCTTGAGTTTATGTGACAGTTATTTAAAAATCTATTTTTATTCAACAGTGAAACCAAAACATGTTGATAGAATGAGGCAAACCCCTTAATTTTTCACAAAGCAATTGCCCAGTCAAAGCATTTCCCTGATAAATTCTGACACGAGAGAATGTATTACAATGCTGTATGGTTACTATCTGTAGAAAAAAAGAACTAATGAGAATAAAATACAAATATTATGCTATATCTCTTCTTTTGCCCCAAATACTTAATTAGCATCATATTATCAAGTCTTTGAAAACAGGACTTGGTACTAGTACATCCATTATTTCAAGCTAATGCAAAACCCACTGAAACTCGTGGTACATGAACTTTGCATATTTGTAAAGCAGGTTTTTGCTCCCATGCAAGCACAGATTGCAGGGCCAGGAGGGACCACCCGGACCATCTGCTCCAGCCTCCTGCAGAACGGGGCCACGGAGCCATTTGCCACAATTCCTGCTCCAAACTCACCACTTCTGGATGAGCTGTCACACAGATCTTTAAAGCCATCCTCCTCCCGTTTCAGACTCCTCATGATAATCAGACCGCCCATCCTGCGGTAATCTCATATTTTAACTCACTTTTTTTTTTTTTTTTTTTTCTCTAAAGAATAGCCATGCATATCAGAAATAAGTTCTACTTTCAGTAATAATGAGAATTTAAACTTTATTTTTGTAGCAGCATGTTGTCTGTGATCAAAAAGAAGTGAAACACAGACTACTAGAGAATCAAGTCTTAGAAGTAAAACACGGAGTACTGTTGGAAAGTAAGGTTACTTTGATGATAATTTTTCCTCACAAAAAGGAAATGAGATCTGCAGCGGACTCTTGCAGCATACTGTTGCATGTTTATTAGGATGCACTTAAATAAAAGCTGACTTTTGAAAGAGGAGCCCTGAGTCTTCTGCCTGTCACCCAGTTTGCACTTTGGGTTAGATAAATTCCACCTCAGCTTTTTCCAGCCTATTTCAGACATGCTTTGCTACCCACAGCAAAAGGCAGAGCACAAAGGTGATGTTAAGGAAGGCGATCCGGCCCTTGACAGGGGGTCACATTCAACAGCTACAAACTCAGAAGGAAAAGCTGTGGATGGGCAAAATGAGACACAGAAATTTAATTATCTGAGCTGCAAAACAAGCCCTTGGTAGAGATGAGAATTTAACCTAAACTCATCAGTCATGGTTCAGTTCCTTGATTTCTAAAAACCGCCTCCTTTATCATGACAAATGTGCTTCCTCCCATTTAGTTGTCTTCTAATCTCTTATGGCTTAAAAAAATGCTACAATTGTCTGCAGTTTTGTTAATAGAGAAAATAAACATTTCAGCACTTTCTAAAAATTAATGTCAAAGGATGTCTCATAGTTTGAAAACAAACCTATTTTCTTTAGTAATTTTATTTGTCTTTTGTTAAACTGAATCATGTATCATTCCCACCATGAACAACAAGAGGTAGCAGGATGAAAACCCAAGGTGGTCTTCTAAGATGAAATGCCCATTTTACCAGTATTGGCAACGTCACCTGAACACTGGACTGAAACTTTCTCTTCCCCTGAACCCTGCTGTCCAGCCTTCTTTCCTCAGATTTCCTACAGCAAAAGGAATAAAGAAGCTAACTGAAGCGTACTCATGTGAGTCAGCTCTTGCTGGAAAGTGGTACCCAAAGGAGAAAATACAATGGTGTAGAGTTATCTTTGTAGAACAAAATCGTTAACAACCAAATAATCACTATTTGCATAGCTCCAAGCAACAAGGGAGTGTTGTTGCTGTTCTCATTAATAGCCCATTAACACAACTGGCTGTGTCACCATGTGGAAAAGAACCGAAGCAAGAAAAACAGTGATCGGGTGGCGAGAAGGGCTGGGGGGGCACTGCTGTGCGCAGACATCTCAGCATCCCCAGAGCCCAGCACTGCATCCACGCCATCACTGGGCACGCTGGGCTGGGGCGAGGGTGGCTGCTCCTCTCCCACACGCCTAGGACACCGTCACCACTGGGCTCTGGGGAGAGGAGCAGCCTCCTGCCTCCCCTCAGCCCAAGAATCCTGCGCCTATTTTTGTGCAGCGGCCGAGTGCAAGCTCCTCTCGCTCACCCAAGCCAACAGAAAGTCCCAGCTGTTTACAAGCAAATCTTGTGTTTACTGAGAAACTAGCCAAATTCTGCTTTCATCCTTTCTCTCCACTCTGGAATAAAAAAAAAAAAAAAAAGTGTGTCTGAAATCTAATTGAGATGGAAGCTTTTTCCCTTTAACTTTTTGCAAAATGTTTCCTCTCTCCCCGCTCCCGGGAGCTGCACCTGTGTTCCGGGGGATGCCAGCTTCAATCAGGACCAAGTGAAAAGCTGTGCTATAAACACGCCATCGTCCAACCAGTAACAGGCATCGCATGAATTACGCTAAGATGCTTGGTCCGTATTTCACTATTGCCAATATCTTCAAATGGCTTGTATGAAGCAAAACACTTCAAAACACTCTAAAGACTTGGTTTATCTCATTTTCACCCCATACTACTAGAAACTTCTCCTAAAATATTGCCTGAAGGAAGCACAAAGAAGAGTAAATTAGTAAATGTCTCAATTTGGAAAAGAAACACAGAAAAAGCAGCTCCAAGGGATCTTCTCAGAGACCTTCCCGGTCCCACAGGGAGACTGCAGAAGACACTGAAGCTGAACCACTTGATATATGATTGGCATAAAAATGGAAAAAAAAAAAAATAAAAATCAGTTTTGCAGCACACTGTGGGATGGAGGCTGTCTAAATGAGCCAGACCGCTTCTCTCCAGCAAGGGAGCTAATGGGCTGGGTTAGAGGCTGGCGGGCACATCCAGCAAAGCGCTCAATTTAACACCAGAAGGTTGGGCACTAACAAGGACAACACAGTTTAAATTCAAACTCAGCAAACCATAGATAAGTTGAAATGTTTCGGCCAGGAGCAAAGAGAAGTTTGTGGGTTGGCTCCCCCTTTCCTTAATTGCCTGTAAACCAGAGATAGAGACCGAGGAACCGACGGGGGAAGGTGCAGCATCCTTGGTGGGACAAAGGTGCCGATGGGGACGTCAGCACCAGCTTTCAGCCTGTTGTAGGGCACAGCGGGAGCTGCACCCAAAAGCCTCTCTGATCTCTTCTCCCGTTACCAAAAACTGAGACCTCCAGGACCTCACGTGGATGTGGCTCAGCCACGGTGCTAACAAACACCAGCCCAGTGACCCGTGGGCTGGAGAGGCTTTGGAGGCCACCCGAGGAGGGGGACAGCAGCCAGAGCTCTAGCGTGGTGCAAGGCAGCACTGGGGAGAGGCTGGCAGCCCCTGGTAAGTCGTATCCGGGTTTAAGACAAAAGATCCATCATTAAATAAAAGTAACAAGTTAATAGTAGCAGCGTTGAAAAAATTAGATTTACTTAAAACTTTTCCTGGATTTGAAAGAATTTTAAGTGGATAATTTTTATATGATTGTGGTCAATTATTTTCCCATTTCTTCAGAGCCAAAAAGTATTTCAAAGATGTACAGAGACTGAAAATCGTTAAAGCCCAGTTAAGTAAAAACCAGTGTTAGGATGGTCAATGAAAAAGTTTACCTGCATGCATGAACATATACATAAATATATTTTTATATCTATGTACACATAAATATGAATTTAAATATTGAGAGAAAGGGCAAAAGATTGAAAAATGTGTCAGTGTTCAAAGGAAGCAGACTGGAGTAGAGATAGGTTTGTCAGCCTGAAATAAATCCCAGACAAAACCAGTAGAAAACCAGATTAAATGAAGTGAGGTAAGAGTGTGGCTACAAATAAGCCTGCACACACGGCTTTAAAGGAAAAATAAAATGTGATTTTATTATTTCATGGCACCAAAGACTTTAGCAGGAAGCCTGGGTACATCTAACCAGCTATCCAGACTTTTGCAAGGCATTTAGCTTTGCATCACTGGGAGCCCAGAAATATCCATTAAGGTAAATGACAACGTGAGAAGAAAAGGGAAATAAAAGGAGTCAGGGGAATCTCTGTTAGACAGGAATCTGCCAGGGTCAGCGCTAGCCCTGCAGCTTCGTCACCCGTTTTAATCAGTGAATGAAACATGAGTCTATTGTTGATGATGCTGATGGATAATAGAGATGTTATCGACAGTAAATATCGTGGGGGATGGAGAGGTGCAGGTGGCATCTGGGTCTGCAATGCCAGAGCGTGCCGGGTTTGAAGGATGTCTGGGGCAGTCTGGGTGGAGAACTTGGAACATGGGAACTCTACTGCTGCCATTTAATGTCAGGTTGAATTAACATCTCCAACAGGCTTTAAGTGGGTTTGATCCTGCTTTGGAACGAACCTGCCCAGCTGCTCCTGAGGAAGCTGCCAGTCCTTCTCTCCAGGCTTTGTGGGGCCACCGGTGTGGGACTGCGGCGATGCCGGCCCCTGGGCTGCAAACATGGGGTTGTCACAGGCGGGATTGCATCCATGTGTGCAGCAAAGATCACACAGTCTGATTTTCCCAGTTTTAAAAAAAACCTTCGACAAATTAGAGAGAGGGCAGAAAAGAGCTACAAAAATAATTCTGAGAAAAAAAAAATAAAAATAAATTAGAGAAAGTTCTTTACCCGGAGAGATTTAAAGAGTTTCATCTGTTTAGTTCATCAGAAAGACGATTAGGAGAAGCCTTGATTACACTGTATAAGTACCTTCACAGGGAGAAAACAACAGGTATTAAAGGTCTCTCTAATCTAAGCGAGGCAGGCGTAACAAGGAGCTGTGGGCAGGAGCTGAAGCCAGGCGAATTCCAAAAAAGCAGGCACGCAGCCTGAGGAGCTGGTGCAATTAACCACCGCAAAGCAGACGTAAAGGAAAAGAACAAATTTACCTTCTCTCTTCTTTGGAAGAAATCTCCAGATAAATCCTTGGACTGCCCTGCGTTCCCCCGCCATCACACAGCCAGCACAAGCGCGGCTGCAGAGCTGCAAAACTCCCCTCTGCTTTGATGCACTTTCTCCAGGATGGCGGCTGGAGGATCCCCCTCCCCAGGAGGAAGCCTGCCAAGGGCCAGACCTGCTGCCTCAGTACGTCCCCCCGGCAGAAAAAAAGCTCTTGGTTCCCGCTCCCCTCTAACCAGAGCGCTCGGGTGCATCGCTCCAGCCCGTGCCGTGTCTGTGCCCAGGGTTGGCTCGGGGACGCGCTGGCCAGGCAGCCCAGGCCTGGGGCTCTTCACAGCCGACCATCACTGGGGCAGTTTGGGTGTGTTCAACCTCCGAGGGAACGTGTGACAACCACCAGGCTACCTGCTGACAAATAGCAACGTTTCCAGCACATTCATAAATTATCTTGTAAGTTTTATTTTGCAGCCAAGGGTGGGGCAAAGGCTTTAAGTAAGAGCTTCCATAAGGACGGGGTGAAATTCTTGCAGCGTTCACAACTACAAAGCAACTACGTTGGCTCTCGCTATTATCATTCAGTGATTGCGTTTGGAAATTATTTTCTTCCAATAGGAAGATTCTCTGTGAGAAGCAGGAGAAGCTTCTGAAAGATCACTACACGGGCTCACAGAAACTACCTGAGCTCCCTGGGCAAGGCGGTCCCTCCCAAGGCAGGTGCTCTGAAGGTATGAACAGGCGATGACCTACGGCAACATCCCGCAACACCAGTCCGGTGGTGTCATCAGGCACAACAAATTGCTGCCATCCCAAAGAGGCTCGTGATTTCCCGCCAGCAGAAAGCCCAGGCGTCTGCTTCCAGCCATGTGTCATTGTCCTTCTGGCTGCTGAGAAGACACATGAAAATCTCTGCAATATTCCTAGGATTTATCAGCCGGTGACATGAATAGCACAAGGTCATTTCAGTCAAGCCTGCATATTTTTTCAACTTCTGCTGAAAAAAAAAACCCCACACCACCACAATGCAATTTACTGTGGGTGGGAAAACTTGGTTGTCTTAGCGAAGAAATGACATTATGTTTCAGTTTTGTTATACCAATGTTTAGTAAAATTAAGCTCTGAGGTACAAAACTCTATAAAGCTTAATCGGTGTTTCGGATACTGAGACAAATTTAAATATATTTATCTATGAAAATGCACTATCAATTTGTTCCGGTTTTAATGATCCTGGCTATTAAAGAGAAAACAAAAGAAAAGGGACGGTATTACAGTTACAGCTGGGTTTGATTTAGCAGTTTATCAGCAGAGACTTCAGCTCACGATGAACGCCGTAATGGAGTGGGGGAGTTTAACAGATGCTGTCAAGGCGTAGGAGAAGACTGAGGAGTGCAGGCTGATGGAAGACACCCAGGAAACAGCAACTGCCAGGTCTGTGTCATCTCCGTAAGCCACGTCAGGCGGGGCCCGTGTGGAAAACTGGAATAAACTTCTCCATGAAGTGCGTATAGATCACACATCTTCTGATATAGGGCTTATGAGATATAGCAAGAATCGTGGAAATGTAAGTGATGTGAGAAGCACCTCGGTTAGAGGGACAGAGCTAATTAAGGGACACATCACAAGCGCGATCCCGTCCCAGAGAACAATGCAGGGAAATGTTCATCATCCCAGGGAGCTCTGTGCCATAGCGCCTCATCCCGTAGGGTAGAAGAGCAAAGAAAAACAGGGAGGAGGAAGAGGATGGACACAGACACGCTGCAGGACACCAGTCTTCAGCAGGAGTAGAGGCAAATCCAGCCTTAAAAAACTCTCTGGCAGGAGGCAGTGCTGGAGGAAGAAGAGAAAAACCACACTGACATCTCTTAGGATGCCAATAAAAAGCAGAATTTCTTCTCTCTCCTGAAATTTTCAGCCTATGTTTATTTTTTACCAGTTTATAATCCTCTTTTCCAACGTTATCCTCTTACATCCTTGTCTCCCACGCCCGGTGGCTCTGCACACAGAAATGTTACCCTAACGCCCCATTGCTCCAGCAGACTGGAGAAGACTCTCAGTTCTCCGACAGCCTTTGCTGAGACACCTTGGAGCACCTCCCACAGCCAGTTAGGATTGGAATTTTATTTTCAAGACTCCAGATCCCACAGATCTGTTTTTTGACTATTGACTGGTTTGTGTAACTTCCATCTTGTCAGTCTGGAAATGCCACCCGTAATATATTCAAGATCAGACTGCCGGTTCACAGTTACCCCCAGACAGATTGAGATATCTGTATTCTCCACATGTATCCAACCAATCCGCTCTCAGCTGCTGGCGTGAATATATCATGACTGCTAAATTGGATAGTGCTCTATTTTCACTATTAACTTCCATCCTTTTCTTAATCCCTAACTTCTTCACACACCCTTCCCTCACCCTGGTGAAATCTCTCACTTTTCCTACCCGTTATCATAACGTGCTCGAGTCACTGCTGAGAAGTCTGACCCAGCCTCCCCAGCCGGCCCGGAGGTTCCCCTCAGGAACAACCTCACACCATTTTACACCTCAGTGCCTTTGTTACCTCACGTACCAGCTCATGCCTCCCCCAGTGTCCTGGTTCAGCTAGGATAGAGTCAAGTTTTTCCCCAGCAGAGAGAGAGGGGGAAGGGATCTCCAGCCAGGTTAGTCATACCATGCTGGCGTCAGGTCCAGGGGCGGAGCCTTTTTACTTTCGCTTCTGGTTTTGGGTTTTGCCATACACGCGGCGGGCTTGCTCCTTGACCATTTAGCGGTAGTTCTCTGTATATCTTTTGTCTTATTCACTGTTATTGCTGTTTATTGTTGTTATCATTGCCACTGCTACTATTCAGATTGTTTTATCACACTGTTGTATTAAATTTTCTTCTTATTTTAGCCGGGGTCTGTGTTTAACTTTCCAGCCCGATCGGCAGAGGGTGGGGGAGGGCAACAGCAACGTGCTCTCCGATCCCGGCAGAGGTTAAACCTTGCACACCCAGGTTTACACACCATGTTCCCTCGGGTCACAGTACCAAATGCTCTTCTGAAGTCTCACAGCAGATCTACTGCATTTCCCGTGCTAGAAGATCCCTTAGGTAGAATATCCACCCAGTTCACGTGCCCTGGTTCGTGTCAGGCGGAGGCAACAGGACCTGCCGTGTGTAAATACACATCTACAATTAAAGAAGGCTCCATGCAGCAGTTTATTGGCATCGTCCTCTTTCATCATTCTCAGACATGCCTTATAGTATCATTGACGGTAAATTATTTTCCTAGATTATTATAGTCTGTCTGGTGAAATTTAGGCAGATAACACAATCACTCTGCCAATAAGCAGTCAATGCAGGCTCTGTAGGAGGTGTAATAGCTTTTCATGGCAGTTCCTAGAGAATTGATTAGCACTTGGCTCATTAGCTCAATAGCAATCAATGACTCTAAACAGCTTAGATACCATTCTTGCACATCAGAATTGCATAATAAAAATCCTTATGACAGATTTACTTAGTACACATTTGCAGCAAAAATGTTCCACGTAGGAGAGAAGAGGTTTAAAGGGCTCAGGTGGTGGAGCAGTAGGTGTAGAGGAGGGGCAGTGGCCAAGTTCAGCAGGTGACAGCAGTGCTCAGCACCCTTCACGTGCAAACCCGCCACAGCTCCAGCTCTAACGGGCCCTGCAAGTGCTGGTGGATGCTGCTGCTCCCTGCCACGTTGTGTGGTGGGAGAGGTTGGTCTTGCTATGGAGAACATCCACAGCACGTGCCTTTGGCACAACTTTCTCCTTGCATGGGGCCAAGAAAACATGACCCACAGATCCAGAGTAGTCCTTTTTAAAAAGGTCAATGTACTTAAAGTGGTTTAAAGTGTGTGCTTAAAGGTTACACACCATCACCATTTAGAGAAATTAAAACGTTTCCCAAATATTGCTGAAAACACTAAACCAAGATGCAGTCATTTTGAACGACTCTAAATTTTCACCTCCCCTATGGAAAATTCTTCCCTCTAATAAAGAAACCAGGAGAGTGAAATTCAAGAGCACTCAGCTCTCGTAGCTCACTCCCGTGAAGAACCGGTATCGAGCGTCTCACAGCAAGGTCCAGCAGAGGAGGACTGAACGCTTTGGAACAAAGGTTCAGAGACATAAATGCACCCACGCCTCACCATGGAGGAGGTGGGGCACAGTCCCCACCACACAGCCATGAGCCTGGGCTGTGGAGAGACCCCAGGGCCAAGCTGGGAGAGGCCAGCACCTGCCCAGAGAACTGAAGGTCAGAGCACATGGTCAGTTTAGCTGGTTTTAAAAGCAAAAAAGCAAATGGTCAACAGTTTCTTGCCCTGCATACTCATTCACAGTCAGTAGTGAGGCACAGTAGTAAAACTAGTTCTAAACTTCTTGAACAGTTGGACTAGATGATCATTGGCCCCTTCCAACGATATGATATAATCTTCTCTTCTCTTCTCTTCTCTTCTCTTCTCTTCTCTTCTCTTCTCTTCTCTTCTCTTCTCTTCTCTTCTCTTCTCTTCTCATCAGGAAACATTTTCAAAGCAGAAGATGAGCCCAGAAGGGGTCACCAAGAAATAATAAAAAGTACAAAGGACATCCCTGGGTCCCCACAGGGAGAACGGTAAAAACAGAAGTTCTGAAGAACAAGGGAACCATCACCTCCGGGACAGGTTAGAAGCAAGCAGAACTGTGCCCTATTGATGAATTTAATTAACAAATAATGTAATGAAAGAATGTTATGTATGTCTAGAGTGTGGTTGTACCTTTATACTAAAGGCTTAATGAGAACAGCTTCTCTGTGCTTTCACTGATCTTTGTAAGCCGGGCCCTGGGAACTAGGCTGCTAATGAACTTCTGAGCTGCAAGCGCTAATTGGGTAAGAGATTCAGCAGAAGATGTTAGGAGCCATTCAATAGCAAACATGGTATCAAAGGAGTGAGGAAAGCTCCTCTGCTAGACACCAACTCTTGGGTTAATGTTTTTCTAAATGACACCACCCATCAACTCTCATCAGGTCTTAGAAATCCTGAACTTTTCTCAGACCTTCAGCCCTCTGTCTATTGAAACATTAATTATATAAAAGGAAACACACGGACAAAGACCTTGGTGAAGGAGAGACTCCGGATATCTGATGCATCATTCATTTTCTCATTTACATGAAAAAGAGAAAACAACAGGAAGCAAGTGAATGAGGTTTTGTCTTTTATAGCTGAATTAATACAGCTGTGGCAGTAAGGTCTCGTTGGACTAACTGAGCAGTCTCCCAGCCGTTTGATGAGCCCTTGATAAAGTGCTTGATAAAGGACTGAATTTGTCTGGGGCTGGCTGATTAACTGCCCAGTAAACAGTTGATAGATAATAAGCAAGTGGCAGCAGAACTTGAGACAACCCAGAAGACAGTCCCCCTGAAAGCAAGACAGGCAACCTTTCTGTTACCAAAAATTCATCACGATACAAGGACATTTTAAGACTCATACACTGCAGTTATGACAGTGAAAATATTTACTTTAAAAATCAGGCAGAAATTCACATATGGCTTTCACTTGCTTGTTCTCTTCCCCTCCCATAGAATTGTAAAATTGGCATTATGCAAAATATCAGCCTTATTTATTTTGAAAACTAATCCTGATTTTTCTGAAAATGTGTTTAATTCTGAAAATTAATTTTAATTCATTAAATCATGAGACTGCTAAAATATCAGCGGAATTTCAAGACAGACTGTATAAGGGAAAAAATTAAGTTTCCGTAATTGTTAATATACTTAGATGTAAATAACATTTCATTTTGGAGCAATTGCTTTGTGAATCTCTAAGTCTTATTTAATTAATCAGTACACTTTGCATCAGCGACAAACCACATATTCAGCAGATTTAAAGATGCATATTCTATTATGGGAGCATTAAGTGTAGCTCTATCAGGGATTTAATAAATAACAGCAATATTCTAATATGAAAAATCTCATAAAGAGCCGAGCTCAAGGGGGCATAAATTGTGACACGAGGGCATTTTTAAATCAAAGCATGCATATTTTTTAGAGCCTTAGAACACAAGTAATGCCTACTTTTGCTTTTTAAGGCCTAAAAATACATTGGTTCTCATAACCCAAGGTGGAACAGAATGGGCCCCAGGAGGACTCTCTTGGAGAACGTACAAGAAGTGGAACTGATGTCGTGTTTTAACCTTGCTCTCCTGCTCCTCCACAGAGAGCAGCGGCTGACACTCCACCTACGTCCCAAAAGCAATGAAACAGCAAAAATGGCTAAAAAAAAAAAATGCAGACTGAGAAGCCTGAAAGTAGATTAGTGCAGCAGCAAGACCTCATTTAGCGAATGAGGGAAAGTGTCACAGAAACAGGTGACAGATTTGCCGGAAATCAAAGCAAACTACCGAGTCAAGAGGGGCATTGCTTACAGTGGGAACAGAAGCGTCAGGATCAATTATGGATCCCTCACGTAGATGCTTTTGAGCAGCTCAGATTCTCAGCATGGTGCAACCTCAAAAAACAAAACAAAACAAAACAAACACACCAGAAATTGTGTTCATCTCGCTCACGCCATCATTCACCTCAGGAACAAAAAGTGATGGAGTCAAGAGCACGCGGCCGCGCCGGATATCCAACGCTCACCATGAATGCAAGGAGCAGGCAGCCGCCCAGCCCCTCGCTTGGCATCCCAAGAAACAGAGGACGATACTAACAGGGCGTAGGTACCTCTGAACTACGAGCAGTTGGGGTGCCTTGCTGGTGCCACCCCGGTTTTCAATGCCGTGAGACACCCAGCAGCGCACTGATGCCATTTCAGATCACACCCCGCTCCAGATGTTGACCTTAAGCTATGACAGACAACACAACACACAACGTGTCCACAGGACACCAAACCTCACAACTACACAGGCCCTTACACAGCTTTCCTTCCTGCTACCTGAACAGCTCACAGTGGCAAACGCGCGTGTCTCGGAGACAAAAGGCAGTGCTCCTCCACAGGGAGTTGAGTTCATCTCAGGATTTCTTGGCCATTGATATTGGGTATGGTCACCAGCAGGTCACTCAGCAAATCTGTAACAACCTATATCAGAAACAAGCAATAAATTTAATTTCTGGAGAACTACCCAGGACACACAATGCGGAATATGCACAGGCTTTATGAGCGCTGCAGAAAACCGACAACTCATTACCCGGCTGTGGCTTTCTAAGACCGTCCACTGCAGAGGAAACGTTGAACAATCAAACAAAACACCCATCCCTTCCATCGCTGCTCCATACAGCGGAGACATCTGTATCTAGAAAAGAAGATTATGTATTTTAATCAGCACTGATCAGTCATAGTTGCTGATTTTTATAAATGACATTAAAATAAGAGAATGTTTCAGCAATAATGTCATATTATGACAAGTCATTGGTTTGACTGCTACCTCATAAAACAATGCATGAATAACAACACGCATATAAAATGAACCCTCTAAAACATTAGAAATAATTTCTCAAGTTCTGGAAATATTTAGAGTTTCAGAACTTAGAAACGTCTCAGACGGTTTTAGTCTCCTCGCACCCTTGGGTTTCTGCTGTGAAGAAGGAAAAAGAGATGTGTTTGATTTCCTTCCATCCACCAAACAGACACTGGGACACCAAACCGCGTTACAGATGACACCCCTGGGCACCGCACTGCCAGGCTCCTCAGGTCGCGCTGTGGTGGTTGTCTCTGCTGGCCACCCGAACGGCACGTTTACAGGGTGTGTATATAGGGCATGTATATATTCAGCTCCACCTTGCAGGTCTGAGTAGAAAATTGTTGATTCCATCTGGCTCCCATCTGTGCCTTCAAGGCAGCATTAAGCACTCAGCAGGAACTGGCCTCTTCTACTCACCGGCTGCGCAGAAGTGTTTGCTAGTGTTGTTAAATAATCCCTGCTTAACCCTACTTTGGATGCAGTGAAGCGTGGCCGGTTCTTCAAACCCTTTCCCTAAATTTGGGATACACGCTCCCAGCTCCCCCTCACCGCGCTGCTCTGATAGCACCGAGTGGCCCCAGGGCAACGTACGCAGCACCTTGGGAAGAGAAAATAACTCAGACCTGCAGGACGGACAGTCGTGCTGTGGAGGGATACAGGTACAATCACACCAAAATCAGCACTGTCAAAAGCCAAATGATACAATTATCAGACAAGGTTTTCAGTGCTGCTGGCTGTGTTTTTAAATTTGAAAGTTCCTATCCTGGAAGCTGCGGTTTGCTGTCAGCACTTTGCTGTTAAAAATATCAACATTTGCGATGAATACTGAGCACGTGCGACAAACTGCTAATAATGTTCCTCCGGCTTGCTACAAGAGGCTTAAAAGCAGCGTCCACAAAGGGTGCGTCCGTCCGGCTGGCAGGGCTCTGAGCTGCTTTTCCTGAGGTCTAGATCCAAATCTGTGAGTTTAGACAATTCTGTGCTGGTTGTCACGAAAAATTGCCTTTCTCTGGATGGCAGAGGGACTCAGAGCTTGTGCTCCTCCTCCTAGGTGAGAGACAAAGAAAATGTTAACAACCTCAAATTAGCTGCATTTTAGCAGCTTTGGCATTTTCTGTGCCTTTTGGCTAGATGAGGGAGCAGGCACCAGCAGATTAAAGGTTATAACTTAGGGCCATAAAACTTTCCAAGACAGGAGAGACATTTTTGGCACTTGCTGCCATTACACCGTTGTCAGAAGGCTGGGGAAGCGCCTGCAGAGCCCGGCCTGGAGGGGAAGGGACGCCGGTGCAGCTCCCTGGTGGCTGTGCCACCAGCAGCGGGTGAGCCGGGGCATGGGAGAGCACTGGAGGGGCCTTTTGGCCAGCAGTACAGTTACACACGGTCATGGGGACACCCTAAGAACTGCCATGAGTTGCCTGAAGTCTCACCACCGCTAAAAACTTCAGACAGGAGAGAAAAGAAACTTTCCAACAAAATACAGATATAGAAATATAAAACTTACTGAAACTCTGACCTCTACTCTTCTCTTCTAATCCACGGCACAACCTGGCATGCCCAAGCCTGCACAAAGCACGCTGAAGATGGGCTTGGATCCGTTCATCTTTGGCCACTTAATGTTTTATAGTGATTGTGAGGAAGTGGGTCTCCCAGCGCTGTACGTGTCGGAGCTTCGTTAGGTGATGGGTGAGGTGTAGCTGCAGTGAGAACTCTCTGTGCATCGGTTGAAGGTGCTGGGCGTGGGTAACACCAGTACAGAACGCACGGGGAGTGGGAGTTCCCTACGCTAACAAAAATTGCGGTTCATTTATGTGTCAACACTAGACCACTGCAGATCGCTTTTTGCCAATGAAATAAATAAATGGTTTGAGCTGACCCATGTGAAAGCACGTTGGCGTAATCACTGCCCTAAAAGCTTCCCCCATCATTTGGCGTCTCCAGCCGTTCCCCAGCACCTCCTGGGGGAGAGGGGGATGAGGCAGAGCCTTAGGCTGAGCGTGACGGCTCACCGCTGGGCCCAGCCCAACCATCTGGCACAAGCCCTCGTGCAGATCTCAGCAAGGTGTGCTGGCACAGCTGTGATGGCAGCGGGGAGAGAAGCTTTCGGGGGCAGGTCATACGTTTTGTTAGGTCAAATGCCGTAGCTGGAAAAATCAGAAGAGCTTTTGGATATCCAAACCTTTTTTTCACGTCTATGTAACAGATTTGAGACGAATAAAAGATACTACCGTTCCCGCTACAAACCTTACCTCTTTCGTGGCTTTATATCATCACAGCTGCAGCAGCAAATTACAACTATTGATGTGGCATTCAAAGAAAATGGTTACCTCCATGGGATCATTCAATATTTATTTATACACCAGACATTATCTCTCTTAAGCACAGTTTGTGCAGGACACCTGCAAAGCCCCGTTCCACCGTCACAGCTCCAGAATGCAAAACCAAAATATCTGTTTGCTCACTGTGACTCCTAAACTCTAGATTCACAAACTCCTTCGGTGCCGGGGGTGGGGAGGCTCTGAAAGCCTCCAAGCACAAGTCAGTATGAGTCTTTCCACAATTATCCCCAACTTGTCAGCCTCACCTGGATCCCCGCTTCCTATAGCTACAGTCTGGCACCTTTCCATGAATACAACACTGATTATTAGAACTGGACCTGTTATCAGGGAACAAAACTTTTCCTTTCGTGAGGATAATTAAGAGAGTCGTCTTAGTCTCTGCAGATATAAACTGTTCCGCTTTTGGTCTCGCCCTGCAGAGATGCGTGCCCGAGGTGATTGCTGAGTTCACTGAGTATGAGCAACGTTCAGCATCATCGGCTCCACGAGACTTTGGTCAGTGACTCCTGTATCGACGCCCATCTCTTTTGTACGCAATGCATACCTACAGTTTCATCGCAAAAATTACAAATAATAGCTCTAGTCTTTCAGACTTTACACAGTTCAGTGCGTCAGTACAAATCCTGTATCAAATCATCTCTACTGTAGCAAAGAATCCCCGGGTTCCAAACGGACTCTCAGCCCCCCAGTTTTGCGGAGCTATTTTCCAGGCTGCAGCCATCAGTACCACCACGTAACACTGCTCTTTTATTTCCTATTTCCTCAGCTGCACAAATCTTACCATTTATTTTGGTCTGCCTTGCAGCCAGACCTATATGTTTTCTCCCCATTCTTTAACATTCCTCAGTGCTTTACTGCAGAGGCGATTTTCACAAAAGTTATGAGTTATTCTGCACTGTTCATCTCCCATAGAGGAAAACTCTGCTCTAAAGGTAGGTACCAGTGATATGTAGTCTATGTTGCTAAAACAAACAAAAGCCTTACAAAGAACGCCATAAATACTCTACAATTTGACCAGGAAAACAAATAACAGTTTTGAAAAATGGACTTTTCTATTGTGACTTAAAGGCTGTATCCACTCCTCCTCATATAATTAATACACATGGGAGGCACTGAAAAGCCTCATCATTCCCAACACAGCAGCATGGCAGCCAGCTAGGAAAAACAGTGGAATTCCAAACAAAGCAAATCTGGCCTCCTTTTTAATTCCTGTAAAGAAAATGCAAACCAATTATTGCTGCTCCTCTGAGCGTAGTGTCTTGTATCAAGAGGTAAGTTTGGCAGCTCCTCACTGCAGTCACTTGGAAACTCTTCTTCTTTTAAAGGATGAACAACTCCAGCCAAGATGATTTCTCTCCTGAAAACCAATTCTGCTGCAGGGAAACTATTTGCAAGCAAATGCCATAGAAAAAACACTCTCCAGGTGACAAATAGGAGACTCAGAAAGGTGTGTCATGGCCACAGAGCGATGACACGGTCACATTTATTTCCTCTTCCTGTGTCTCTCACCTTCCTTGAGTTTGTCAAGTTCGCTACCCTCTGAGACTACACTGGTCGGCTTTGTAATGGAGAGTGAAAACAAGTGGCAAAATGCAAAAACTGTTAGTTTCAAACATGCCACCTTGATTTAGAAATTAGTCTGAAAACATCCTCATCCAGAGAAGTTTACATCCTGCTCGCTCAGTGTAAGTTGCAGTAACTCTCTAGCCATCCCCTCGCCCTTCTGTTCTGTGAAGGCACAAGTGAAAAGTGAAGGAAGATCTTGAAAATTTTACAGGCAGCAAGATGACGTGTTCATAGGCCTCTTCAGGAAGTCAGCACTCCTCTGTCCTCACATTCACCCAGGACACTCAACCCATGGTTCAACCATCTTCCCAGAGCACATGGAGGCTTTGTCCTCACCCTTCTCATGTCAGAGGACATTAACAGCTGATCTTGAGAAGTATCCTATCTCACCACCGCAGTCCTTGATCAAAATCAACTCCACAAGAGAGTTGAGTTCTCGACTGAGAAATTATTGTAAAATCTCCTGGAAACTCACACACCACCAGGAACTAACAGCACCGTCCTGAAGTCCTGTCCCCAGCAAAGCCCCTGCTGCCCGGCACTCGGGACTCCATCTAAGCCTCAGCTCCATCCCTAAGAGCATCCAAAACCCAGCAGTGCCAGCTGGGCACTGGGAATGCTCGTTCCAACTCATGCTTTCCACTGGATACACTTTTAATTTGCCATGAACACCTTACATGCAGAAATAGTAACAAGAAAACAAACCCAACACCTACTTGGACAGAGAGTGCATCCCAGCTGGCCATAGCTAACCAAAGGCAGCGCTGTCTTACATTTATTTATTCAACTGGCTGGCTCGCCGGCCTGGCTTCCATATGGCTTCCCGTGATGGGCTGGAGTGCTCAGGCAGTGCAGGAGAAAAAGGAAAAATTTCTGTTAAAACTTGTCCCTTCTTCATCATCTGCTTATGCCTCTCAGTGTGTACTGGGCTCTTAGTCCCTTATCCTTCCCTTGGATCTGTGCAGTCGTAAAGATTGCCCAGGACTGGTGCAAGCAAAGGAGTGGGGCCTCAGGCTCTTGAATCTCTGGGATTAGAAAAAAAAAAAAAAAAAAAAAAAGAATAACTGTCACAGATGTAACAGTAATGACTAACGAGACAAGTATGTGATAAACTGACCTGGGTAATGCTGTTGAGTGCAGCAGCCACACAAGATACATCGCTAATCCTATTAGAGTCAGAATACATGTGACAAGAAAAAGCACCTATCTTTAAACCAGGGTGCTTAATTGAAAGAGAAAACCAGACACCTCAGACAAGCAGCTCAATGACAGAGACGAAGCCGTGCCGAAAGAAAGAAGAGTGCCCCAACGTGAGCAGAGTGGCAAGCGGTACCCCGGGGGTGATGCTCGTTCTCCAAAGCTCTGAAGGCACCGCCAGCGCTCCCCCACCACCATCCTCAGCCAAGGACTTGTGAGCCAGGCACACAGGAGGGTTTTTTATTGGTGCTAATGCAGTTCACAGCTGCCCAAGTGCTTTGTCCCTGACCTGCAGGCAGGAGCACCGTGCCTGCACCGGGGCGAGGACGCTCGGCTGGGTGAGCCGCCAGCCAGCAGCGCTGATGCCTCCCTGACACTTTTATCCAGGCTTAGACGGGCACTTTTGATGGAGCTTTGTACTGGGAGAGATGCTGGAGCTCTGCTGCCATGTCCCCTTATCACTGAAACTAAACAAGCTCGTTGCGCTGCATGAAAGTCTCTTCTGTGCCTTGCTCTGCTTAGACCATCCTTAACGGCCGCCTAGGGGTTTGCCCTGCTCTACATTTTCTTCATCGTATTTTCTGCCTCATAAAAAAGTTGGCAATAACAAACTCATTAACGAATTTCCTCGGTTCTCATGCACTGTGCTATGGGAGCCCTGATGGAAGCAGTGTGATGGGGCTTTCAAAATCACCCTGAAAAAACCAACGGCAGGTGTGGGAAAAGGTTCCTCAAAGACCACCAGTCCCAGCTCCGTAGACAGTGCTGTCCTGTTTGGTCTTTACGTGAAGCTCGCAGTGAAGTGTGCATTAGGACTCTTCCTGAGGCATCTAATTTAAAAGCTTTACCTAGCCTGCTGTAGTTAGGGACACAAAATCATTTAGACATATGTAAATAAAAAACCCTTGGGGAGTAAGGTGAGAAATGTCCCTATTCCTGACATTAGCATGTGCATGATAATGGGCTGGCAGTAAAAAATTAAACATTTAAAGGCATTCCGGCTGGGCAAGGAGAGAGGAAATATCTTTCCTGGCAGCGTCAGCAGGAGTTTCCACTGCAGGCACAGGGAAGAGGGGAGAGGGCTGAGCACTGAGCCCAGCAAGAAGGGGCAGGGTTTGATGGGAGCTGCCACCTGAGCGGCTCATGGTGGAAATGGCTGCTGCTTTCAGAAAAGATTTTCAAAAAGGATTTGAAACTTCCTTGATTTAATGAATTCATAGTCAATATTAGCTACAAGTTGTGTTTTGCTTTTTGAGCGTGTGGTGGGGAGGAAGATTAGTCACGAGTTTCAGCTTATGGCGCATCAAATGGAACATTTCCACGTTCACGGCTTTGTATCAGGGTTTTAATCTACTTTTGGCTTGAATGATTTTGACATTTTGGAACTTTAATAGAGCTTATTTCTATACATTTGAATATTTGTGACTTTAAATTAGCCAGACCACCCTCCCCCGAACAATTAGACAGTGTGATTTATTAATGCGCATCACAGCACGAACGTGGGTGTTAGTTGGCGCGATTAGTGACTGTGTGCTAAGATCCCTCTGCCAGTTAACCCGAGGCTGAGCAAGCCAAACAAATGAGCTTTTTTTGGATACTGTACTTGTTCTTTAAACACTAAACCCCAGAATAACGTCCGCACCAGCAGCGGAGCACAGCTTGGCTTGCCTTTTCCTGAAGGCACGTGCAAGTCATGGGGGTACGGGTGAGAGGCAAAGACTCCGAGTGCTGGGAGAGGCCCCAGCACAGACGCACTCGCCCACCCAGGCCAGCTCCCGCCACCTCCCTGAACCGTGGGAAGGGGTCTTTGAGCCATCCTCTGGCTTTCCTCATCACAGACCCCATGGGCTGCCGTCGCTCTGTGCACGGGATCAGCAACGTCCTTTAAAGCCGGACACATGCACACGCTCGGTGCGATTTGGAAATATTTGCAGAACTTGTCACAGTTATAGAAGTAAAAATCCCCTTTGAACTGTTCTAAACTGAGATTAATTCTCAGCCTAATGAACTGTTAAATAAAATCTTCTTTACTGAAACTCCCTACTCGTTCTTTCATGCCGATCTGAGTGCAACCAGCTGTGTTTACCTCTCGTGGGTGACCCTGCAGCTGAGGTCTAACACCTTCCCCGAGCTCACATCACTGCTCTTCCAGCACAGGAGTGCCTCTGGACTGTCTCTCTGAGGCCAGTTCTTACACTAGATTAGAAAGAGAAGTCAATTAGTTCATAAATTCATAGACTCCTAGGTAAGGGGCACCTGTAACTCATTTAATCTGCCCGGGTACAGGCAGGTCAGTGCGCATCCAGCTACATTTTTCTGAGATCATTAACTCCTCTCGCTGCAGCCTCGCTCCCAGCGGATGTCGCGCTCATTCTGAACCTGAAGGCATCTGGAGAGGAAGCATCCAGCTGCTCCCTTGGCAGGGACATCCAAGTTCAGCCACACTTGCTGCTAAAACAGGTCTTATTTGCAGATTGAATTTGTCAGCTTCCACACTAAACCACTGGTTCCTCTCTGCCTTTCCCTGCCAGAACAAAGCACTCTCCCACAGACAAGATTATCAAGATCATCTTCCCACAAAGGTCCCTGGTGGGGTATATTCAAGCCATCTCAGTCGTCATCTTAATAAATTGCAAGACTGAGTTGCTTAATGTATTCATTCAAGGCACGTTCTTCCGACCCCAGAGCATCCTGTGGCCTGTGCACTGCACCCTCTCCTTCCCCTCGGATGTTAAACCCACGTGGGGCTGGTCTCAGCAGCCCCACGCGCAATGGGGACAGAAGGAGGGCAGCTCCTGCCCCGCCGCCCTTAATTTCCAAGCAACGGCTGCATTTCCCACAGCACCAAACCCGCATTTTGTCCCCGGTCCCCAAACCAAGATGGAGCCACCCATGCTGAAGCCCAGCTCCAGACACGTCCCCTTGCCCGTGCACACACACACCTGCATTTTCTTTTGTTTGTGCCCACGCGTGAGCCATATTCCTCCATCTTACTCCCTCCTATTCAGAGTTAGCTCAGTGTTAGCTACCGCAGTTTTGGTAGATTTTCTATACATTTTTATCAACAGTTATACCCTTCAAAATGATTGATTCAAATGCTGGAGAGGCCCTGCAGAGTCTCAGTGCAAACATTTCTGCACAGCGATGATTTCCAACATGCAGTTATTCCCTTTCATTGCTCTTAATCCATTTAACTTCTGCTTTCATAACGTCTTACTCAATACATCGGAGGATTTTACATTGAAGTTAAGGCTTTCGAAAAGTCTCTGTGCATTACACAGGTCACTGGTGTTTTCCAGCTTTACAAAGCTCTGTAATATCTGCAGCCCCAGTATTATTTTCTTGCACAAGGAAAGGTTAAAAACTGCGTAAACACTTCAGGACCTGAATCTGAGTGAAGTGCTATTTTGCTTTACAATCTTTACATATGATGCATAACAGCAGCAATTCAAACTTCTGGAGTTTATCATTCAGGAGTTATCACAACTTTTTTTTTTTTTTTCCCCCCTTTGTTTTTTAATCCCTCATTTCGTATGCCATTTTAATTCTTTGGCTGTTTTAAAGAAACGGTCTCATTAAAGGTCTTATGGCCTTAGGAGTTACGAACCTGGAAAACTGGGTGGTTCTGCCAGGGGCGAGCCCAGCAGCTATCCCAAATCCAACAGTGGCACTGGCCAGGCGGTGCCCGTAGCCCAGCACTAAGTCACTCCAGCCTGAGACTCACACTCCACCAGGACTTGCCCCATCCCTGAGCTGATAAAGCTTATTCCTCTGTTTGCCCCAAGGCTCTGCTGCTCTCAGACACGAGGTCACCGATGCTCCCCAGTCCTGACTCAAGGGTTCCATGGAGCCGGCCCGGCAGTGTCTGCCTGCGGTGCCCAAATCCCAGCACACAGCTTGGTTGCCAGGGCTTGCCCAGTCCTACACTGAGCAGGCAGATGGGGAGAACAGCCTGGGGTTTACCACCACCCAAGGGAGTAGGGGGCATCCTGGCTGTCATCTGGAAAAAACAGCAGGCAAACGATTTTTCAGGAAGAAATGTGATTTTCAATTCAATGAGCCATTTAATCTGTAAAGCCCTCTGATACGGTATGATCTCCGTGGGGAAACGGGGGCTCAGATAAGTTAAGCGGTTGCTCGAAAGGTCATGCGGTAAGTCTATGTAAAACTAGGATTAAGCTCTGTGTTTTCTACTACCTGGTGCTTCACCCCTGGAAAATGTCACCTCAGAGGGGAAATTTCAATGAAGTGCACGCACGGTTGTATCGCTTTTGCACTGAGAAACTGAGCTGTCACTGTCTGGTGGCCTGCCTCCATCCCCAAGCCCCCCAGCAGGACTCCACACAACGGGAGGAAAGCCCCATCTGCATTGTGGGTAGATGTCTAAGTAGAAAACTCTCTCCTTGTTTGTTTTACACCTTCCAATGTTTTGGAATAAGTCTTGTAGAAAATGGAGAAAGATAAAAGGGGGGTCCCTGGTCATGATCTTCCTACAGGCTGCCAAGGCAGCAGATATCGAGACCAGAGTAAGACAAAGCACCTTCTGCCCCCCCAGATGAAGAAACCCACAGACCAGACAGAGGAGTTGAAGCTACTTGCACAAGAAGCCTCCAACCTCCCTGCGTGCAGCCCAGGGCACTGGGAAGAAGATGCCCAGGCAGCGCCTGGAAATAAATGTGATACAGAGGACGCAAAGCTCTCGCTCCAGGCAGCTCCTCCCTTCAGGGACCGGCTGAAGCCAGAGGGGTGTGTGCAAACCACCTTTGAGGCAACAACAACTATTTCTGTCAATATTAGGAACGTTAACACAGCCTCATATGCTGTGCCTAGCTGATGCCAGTCTCTAAGTCTTCAGAAGGGAAAAGAGTTTAATAAACAAGAAACTAGACACAGCCTGGGCGGATAGAAGTTCCTCTCTAGAGCTGGCCGGTGGAAACACCGGGGCGTTGCCTTTAACACCCATACAAACACTACATCTTGCAGGTATGTTGAAAACCTCTGGCTGCCAGATAAGCTAGAGAAGGAACCTGACGTGGAAGAGGCTGTTGTTGCTACCCAGTTTCTTCAGATTTTGTATTTGCACCCCAGCCAGAGAACTGCCAGCCCCCGGAGCAATGCCTTGCAAGGCAGAGGTTGTGACATTCCCATCCTGGTTTGTGACAGATTTCAAAGAGAATCTCAAAACATTAGAAAAAGTAGCAATTGTCAAGAGGAAAGGGGCAAGTGCTGAATTAATCTGGAGCCAAGGAATATAATCATAGCTCATTCCCTGCCTTGGAGGAAGCGAGATGCTGCATCTCCAAGGACAACATGAAAACAGGCCAGTCAGAAGGAACGACACACAAAAGGTTTGAGATGCGCTGAAAATCTGCGCTCCGACAGCACGGTGCCCCAGAGAAAAACTGCTCGGGGGCTCCGTCCTCCCCCGCATGAGGAAGCCACGATGCACTGGGAGACAAACTCCTGCGGGAATGTCTCTGCCCAGAGCCCCTTTCTGAGAGTTGAGGACCCTCCAGCAAGCAAAGGCTGCCCCGTGAGGGGCTGGAAGGGGCAGCCCCCTTTGTTGGGGGTGTTCTCAACAGGGAGCACTTCCCTTACTGCAGGAACTGTCACGCCATGGAGGCAACATAAACAGCCTTTAAATCGCCTTACCGGTGTCTTGCCTGGTTGATGCGTGTGGAAGCGATCCGGGTGACACGGACACATTAGCATTTAATGTCAAGCTAATTACTGACAAGCCTTTCATATTCATAGGTGTATTTTAACGGCACACGCTGAGTGATGAGACAAGAAAGCAGAAGACGTGAGCTGGAGGGAAGTGAAGAGAATGTGTGTGATCAAACACTTGAGCAAAAAACCTAAATATCAGAATTTATGTCTCTTCTTCCTCTTTTATAATCCAGGGTTTGAGATTTAGGCGCTTTTTGATCATTTTAAAAAATTGAATTTTCAAATAAACTGTTCTGGAGCCTGAAATGCTGCATGCTTCATACAGAGCCTTGCAGGAGGACGGGGAAGAGAATTATTTTAAATGAGGAAATTTGCCTAAAAATCCTTGTGCTTCATCAAAATGTCATGCCTACATACTCACATACTTTTCTGTTTTGTTTTACTTGTGGTAGCCCTAATTTTAACTGAAAGTGTAAGGATCCTCCTACGTATACCTGTATTCTACTCTGAAATGAGATTATAATGTATTATAGAAATACTCTTTTCTAAGTTACATCTTTTCTCAGTAACATAAATGAGAAATAAATATTTGTGCGTTTTACACCCAGCATAATTACGACTCTCCACAGTATCTTTTTTGATTCAAGCACAATTAAAATACGGAGGTGGGAGCACGGTGTGACATCGTTACCGTAAAATTTTTGGCTTACAACACTAACCCAGATCTTGGAAACTGCCCCCAAATGAGGGATCCGCAGCCTTGCCGGGCCCTGGAGACTGGACAGGGAGGAGGCCGGAGGGTCGGGGGGTGCAGGCAGCCCCATCCCTCCCTTCCCACATCCCCTCGTTACCCTTGTGATGCGTTGCCAGCTTCTACCAGCCCGTCCCCTCGGGGTGGGGATCAGCCCCAATCCGACAGCAAAGGGGCTAAAACTGGAGGCACGTGTAAGCCCCAGCTTCCTCCCGCTTGCAGCTGTCATGTGCAGGACCTTGTCCAGCAAGTTATAACACAGGAGCTAAACAGCATCATAAAGTGTCCAGAATAGAGCATTCTGAATGGCCTCGATGCACTTCAATGTGGAAAGCTAATATCGTAATCTTTAAGTTACTGCTGTAATTGCTACCAGTCTCAATTGGCTACCGGTAATTATCCTTGCCTTCTCTTAAACACTTTGGCTCTCACAGGGTCAGAGCTTTTCCGTACGAGCAGTAAGAGAGGGTTTTGCTCTGCAGGTCTCTGAATCGAGTGGTTGCTCTTTGCAACTGAAAGTATGGCTCTAAACTCAGCCTAAACCTGGGCGCAGGGCCTCTGCAGCGCTGGAGCTGCGGTGCTGAGCCAGCCATAATGTCTCTGTAATGCAGGACAGTAGGGATTTGGACTTGGAATTTTCCAGGATTCTGGCTTTAAGCTGCTCCAGCAATTAAAGAAACTTTTAGCATACTCTCCCCAGAGTTTCTTCTTTCTGTCTTTAACACGTTTCTGGTATGTTTTAACTCCTGTGTGGGCCAGGTAAATCCTGTAATAGTTCGAGTAGTGCACGCAGGCAGCGCACCTGCGAAGGAAGGGGCAGGGGGAGGCTTCCTGCTCCCAGCACCCCAGCGAGCGATGCAGCCTGTCCTGGTGAACCCCATGGCAGAGACTGTCTGTATAGATCATCTACCTTTTCATTAATTAATGTTTGACCAGAGCCAAAGAAAACCCAGCCTGGGTTTGTGCTGGGGATTGCCCCGACCCACGGGCAGGACCGTGCCCTTGGCCTTGTTGAACTCCACGAGGTTTGCAGGTCCCCCCTCTCCAGCCTGTCCGGGTCCCTGGGGATGGCACATCCCTGCCCTCAGCGTGTCCCCGCACACACAGCTCGGGGCCGGCGGGGAACTTGCTGAGGGGCCTCCATCCCGCTGTCCGTGCCATTAATGACGATATTAAACAGTCCCGGTCCCAACCCCGAGCCCTGAGGACACCCCTCAGGACACCCCTCGTCACTGCTCTCCACACCACTAAAACGACAGGACAGTTTGTCTCATTGGCAGGTCTGGATAACCAAGGGAAGTCATTATGCTCCCCAAAACCCAGAGTACACAAACGAATAATGGTCTCAGCCAAAAAACTAGGAGGAGGACAGTTCAGACCAAATTTGTTTTCCCCAACTTAAATCTATGTAAAAGAGATGTATGTGAAGGGCTGAGCATGCTCGAGCAGCCGCCCTGTGGTCCCATTCCCCGCAGCTGGGTGGACACGCGGAACTGGCCAGCCCAGCACCCCCAGCCCAGGGAGCACCAGGTGCTGCCCCTGAGCAGAGCCATGCCTAGACCCCCACCTAGACCCCTGTCCTGGGCTTCCCATGCCGCCTCTGCCCCATCTCGGGCTTTGGGTATGGCCCCTGGAAATTGCCATCTGGCTGCAGGGGTCTGTAACGTGCCCTAAGTGCTTGGGGGGTGGGAAACAGCACAGGAACCACCTGTTTTTCGGAGGAGGAACCCTTCAAGCCCTTTAACACCCTTACCAGGCACGCCCTGCCAGCACTCCTCCTCCTAGCCGTGTACAATATCAGAATGTTGCTCTTTACCCTAAGTTGTAAATCAGGTAAAACCATGTAAGGTCAATTTTTACAGCTTGGCTCGTACAGCAGAAGAGAGTGATTGTACTCAAGTACCCTTGAATCTCAGAATCCTCCGGGTTGGAAAAGCCCTTGCAGCTCCTCCAGCCCAACCATGACCCTCCCCCTGACCGTTCCCAACTCCCCCAGATCCCTCAGCGCTGGCTCAGCCCGACTCTTCAACCCCTCCAGGGATCCCGGGGACTCCCCCCTGCCCTGGGCAGCCCATTCCAACGCCCAACAGCCCCTTCTGCACAGAAATCCTTCCTCAGAGCCAGCCTGACCCTGCCCTGGGCAGCTTGAGGCCATTCCCTCTCGGCATGGCGGTTGTTAAGCTACCTCTTGAGACACAAAGCCACGTACAAGTTATCCTCCCCTACACTGAAACTTTCTGAAAAAATGAGCAGAAAAACCTCAAAAGCAAAGCTGTCACCAGATCTCAGGGAACAAGAACATGGCTTTGCTCAGGGGATCACTGCCAAAGGGTCAAATTAATCCCTTACCTGGGTGATCAACGCCCATGTGCACAGTAAAAGAGAAGGAATTGAAAAGAATGGAACCAATACATAAGCTTGCAAAAACCGTCAGACATTCCCTTTTAATTCAAAACTCTAAACGAAAGAAATTCCAAATTCTGATGGTCTTCATGGAAAGAAAGTGAACATAATTCTTCAAGCATGTCTATCTCAGGAAGCAAAAATAGCTGTAAAGACTAAAATAGGAAAGTAGAACAAGATACCTGCAGACCCAAGGGGTTCTCACTGTAATCTAGAAAACTCCTCAAGCTATACTTTAAAACCTCATTAATGTAATATGGAATAAACACAAAAAAACCCTAAAGTATATTGCCTTAAACATTATATTGTTCAAATTAGTTCTGAGGTTCTCAGAACCACATCAATCTCTTCTGCCTGCTGTGGTGGTCCATGCTCAGGGCACACATCGGTCATCGAGTACCTCAATTCATCACCAACACTTCATCAAGGCCTCTAAATTTATCCTCGTTTTGAAAGTCTTTTAAAAACTAGTGCTAAGCAGAGTACTTTCTCAGCTTCCCAGAATTCCCTTTAGTGGAAGGGACAAGAACATTGCTGCTGTAACTCAGCGTCATCGCCGAATTAAGTGGGCACTTCTTGCATTAGTTTTTGTGGAGGTAGTGTTTGTAGTTCTGTTTTCCCCATAGATCAAAATGTTCTTCCGAAGCTGTTGTTTTTATTAAAAGAATCTTTATTGAAATCTTGCTTTCTATTTTTTTAGTGAGTAAAATTACTGTCTCTGCACACTCCATTTTAAAAATAAATGTCCTCTCCAGTCGTTTGCATGTGTTCCCACAGGTTTCAACCAAAACGCTTCAGCCTGAGCGTACATGGAGCTGCTGCTATTTTAACCTAATAATTATCATATAAAATGCTTCCTGACCACAAACAACAAGGTAAAGACATCTTTCATATGGGAGCTCACCTCCCAGTGAAGGGAGAAAGCGGCGATGAACACTTCCAAAGACAGCTCCTTTGGGTGATTTATTACCCATCACCTGTGGAACCGGTTTCTGCACTCCTGCTCGCTGTGCTGCTGGTGGGCACTTGAGGAGTCACATGTTCACTCACCAACATAACTAAAATAACCAACAGAAATTTTTAAAAACCAAAATCCCCTTTAAGATTTGCATGTGCCCCAGCTGAGCTCCCCTCTGCCTGCCCACGTCCCTCCGAGCATTCGCTGCTCCTTGCTGATTTCTGTCAGCCGCAACATGCAGCAACGGAGATACCCCGAGAACGAGATGTGTCCTCTGCTCCTGCCCCAAAATACAAAGGTTGTGCTTTAAACCTGGCCAGCAACCCAACACCACACAGCTTCTCGCTCACCCTCCCCCAGGGAAGGGATGAGAGAGTTAGAGGGGTAAGGAGACTCATAGGTTGAGATAAAAGCAATTTTATAATCGCTCACGGCCCGCTGACCAATGCCCAGCCTGTTCCCAGTTAGTCATCCCTGAGAAGAGAGAATCCTGAAACCACCAACCCAAAAACCCGAGTGGAGCTTCCCAATCAACCCCCCTCTGTGCACTGAGCGTGATGCTACAGGATATGGAATGTTCCGTTGGCCAGTTTGGGTCCGGTGCTCTGGCCGTGCTCCCTCCCAACTTCTTGTGTTCCTGCGTACAGGCAAGACAGGGCAAGCTGAAAAGTCCTTTTTCTTTGAGCAACAAACTAAAAACATCAGCACATGATCAGCATTCTTCTCCTATCATTCCCATAAATAATCCAAAGCACAGCGCTATTCTAGCTACCGTGAAGGAAGGAAAAAAAATCCCCATTAGCTCTATCCCAGTCAAAACCAGGACATCCTGCCCCGCAGCATGCTCTGCTCACGTGAGACTGAGGGCTGGGAGGAAGAGGAGGGACACTGGTACCCAGACGTGCTACAGTCGTTTTGGTGTGTTTCTGCCCAACTACTGAAACAAACAACTTCATGGAAAGCTCAGATTGTTGTCAAAATAATATTCTTGGGATAGAAGATGATCTTTGAACTAGTTTCTGAACAATCACGGGGATCCTGGTGTGTATTATTATTGCTTTGAAGCAGGTGTTATACTGATTTGAATTCACTCTAGCTTCTGCTTTTGATTTTTTAATTCACTCTTGCTTTTGCCCCATTTGACTCTGAAAGGCAACAGGCTGATGTAGCAGCACTGAGGAGGTCTGAGAGTCAGGAGGGAGAATCCAACCATCAGAGCTTCCTTCCCTCACAGGAGATGTGCTACCTGCTGGGGGCCCCATCTTAGCAGGGCTCTTCCCTGCTGAGAGCACAGATGATGTCGTTCATGCCTTTTCTCTCAGTTTACATCCTGCACCATCACAGGAAGCTCCAGGACCACAAAGGCAAGTTCAGGAATTCTGAAATGCCTTGGGTTGGTATCTAAGCCATACAACCCTCCAGCTTAATCACAACTTAACCAAATACATTGCATCGCCATGGTGCTGCAGCCACGCCAGTGGCTTGGTTTTGATCCTGACTCACGGGCTCAACTTCCCGGCTTGTCCCTGGACCTGCTCCATCCCTGGGGACCAGCCTGGAGAAGAGGGCTGGGGGACAGCTCATCCGTGCTGCTGCCCAGCCTTGCCTCTGCCCAAGACCAAGCCTTGCAGTAGGAAGTTACAGGAGAAACACTGGGGTGAAAATCCAACACGTGTAAGAGCAAGTGCCGTGGATTCTCGTCCTGAACCTATTCCTTGGTGTGATCGTAGAGGATAAGATTAAGACAGAGATAAAAGACCATATGGGCAGTGACAGATGATGTTACATAACGTGCTCGTATCTGCATTTTTAGTCTCTACAACAACTACGTTGGGACATTTTAATTTTCAGCCTGAGATAGCAGAAGGGCAGACCCGGTCCTTTATTTTTCCTCTTTCACAACTTCCATTTTTTTTACTATGTGAGAGTTTGAACATAAATAACTGGCTAGTTTGTCTGTCTATATCGAGTTTCAGATTTTGACCCGTAGGTAAAATCTCCCCACTTTCCTCCCTCCCCTGTTCATTTTCCTTACTTCTGCAATTCAATTGTCCTTTCAACTTCTTTCTAATGGATTTATTAAATGAATCAATTAGGCAGAGAAAGAGCACTGAAGTACTTCTGTGTAGATTAGTATTTTATGTCTGATATACTCAGTCATAGCTTTGCAATTATTGCCATTTAATATTTATTTAATGTATAGGCTATGCTGTTTCAGTGAGGAACTTGCAGAATACAACATCCTTTTCTCATTTTCCCTCCAGCTGCTTAACTAGTGAGCTCTGACCATCTAGATGATGGGAAAAAAAAAAATTATTTCTTTAAATTAAGTAGTGCTGCCACCAGGTCTCGTAAGGGAGTGGCTGGTATGATTCCCATTTCATTCCCTGCTGATTAGCTCCAGAGCCCAGGAGCTCTTTGGGGCACCCTCTGATCTTTTGGCAGGGGAAGGAGCCGTTCCCTGGGTTTGAGGACCCACAGACACAGCGTACGCAGAGGAGAGCGGGATGCGGGACCTGGGCTGGCCACGACAGCCCCTCCAGCCTGAACCGCTGACCTGCCGAGGCTCTGAGCAGCCAAGGCCTGTGAGCTGTGCTGCCTGCAAGGACACAGGGTTATAACAATGGACTCGCGAGGCTGCAGCTGGCAGTTCTGATGCGGTACCAGCGTGGTTTTGCTCTGGCCATGCTCTGACTCCTCTGCCACCACCTCATCTCATCTGGGAAACGTCCCCTCTGGGGCTGGGGCCGGCCGGAGCTGGGGACTGGCAAAACAAAGTGAAACTGCGTAGCTGTGGCAAGACACACGTGGTCTTTAATGTCAGTTCACTTTATTAAATAACAGCTGCTTTTTCTGGGAAAAAGTCTGTGAAGCTCTTACTTGCCTTTGCAATCTAATGCTTCACCAACAAACGATCTCTAATCAGCTCCACATCTTCAAACTTCTAAGAGATGGGAAAAACACAGATGAATTTGACTTTCTGGTTTCTCCCTGTGCCTTTTCACCCATGCATGCTACGTGCTGAATTGATAAGCATCCAGGAAAAGTATTAGAAATGGATATGTGAAAAAGTAACAATTTCCTTCAAAATATGTTTGCCTGAAAAGACTGGTAAGCCCTAGCTTAATTCAAATATTAGCTGCTTAGCTGAAGATGCAGTTGGCTTAATTATCCATGTATCACCAAAATGAAAGTGTTTTTTTAAAAAAAATATTTAATTGGACTGGGAGCTCATTATATCATGGAAAAGGTGAAAGTAAAATCAGACTTCCTTTTTAGCGTGGAACGTTAATAACGTATCAGCAAAATAGCCACAAAAATCCAAAGCCTAGGAATGTGACTTCTGAAAATGGGAAAAAAAAAATCAGTTCCTATTTCTCAGCTGCAGTACTTCAGCAAGAAAAGATAAATTAAAATATTGCCTGTTAGCAGGACAGGCTGAAGACAGTGTGGGCTTTGTAAAATTATCATGTGAAAGCTGATCTACAGCACTTGCTGAAGAAAGCGGCTTTTCCTCATGTTCCTTGCCTCTTCTCATTTACAGAATATTCTCTGGTCCTCGGTGGCGACCTCCTACAAAAAGGTTTTGTCCTTGGAGTACCAGGGTTCAGAAAACGCTCTTGCTAACGTGGGCCACGCTTGAGCCCCTCGTCTCTTTGCTGGTGGGAGCAGGAGGGTGCTGCAGCTCAGAGACACTGCTCTGCCGAGGTGGGGGCCCGCGGGAAGGGGCACGGGGGGTCCCACGCCAGAGCTGGGCAGGTGTGGGCAGCAGCTGGGGCTCGGGGACGGGCAGGGGACCGCAGCAGCTGGGACTGCGCTCGTTCCATCTGCAAAAGGTTGTTACGTAAAGGAGGACAAATTCATCTCTGCGTCCTCTGGGAAATGACAAAGTGACATAAGGCTGAGTGAAAGCAAAGGTAATTTAAGCTGGATTTCAGGGGTAACGCTAGGGCCAGCGGAGAGCTAGAGCAGGCTGGCCAAGGAAGCGGCAAAATCCTCATCTGTTTTCTGCAGGGGGTTGGTTGGTTTTGTGTTGGGTTTTGTTTGTTCATTTGTTTGTGTAGATTAGGCTAATATCAGCCAGAGGGGCTCAGCTGCACAGGCACATTTTCACAGCTGAATAAGTTACCAGAGATGTCAAATAGGAACTTTTCATAGGTCCTTTCCTACCCTTTAGCAGCCTGAGCTAATTAAATGGATCTTCATTTGTTCAGTTGGGCTAAGTTACATGGCTTTGCACTGCTGAGGGCCTGTGACACATGCCTGAACTCCAACTGCTGTCCAAGGAGGACAAGCTGATCTAGAACCTGCGCTGCCGAGCTTGAGCCAGTACAAAGGGGCAGCCCAGACTTGCCACCCTCGGTCCCTCCCATCCACACGTCCCTGTGACGAAGCACCACGGGTGACCCACAACACGCACAAACGTGTGTGCGGCCGGGGAGCGGCGCTGGTATCACAGCACAGTCACCTGTTCCTGTGGCGCCAGGAGAACCATCTGCGGGCAGGTTTTGTCTTTCCACGTCAAGGCGGTAATTAAGGGATGAGATCGTGAGGAACCACATCTGGTGAGATTCCCATGAGGAGATACCGCATCCAAGAGCAGCAGCAAGAGCAGCACTGACCTGGTCCCTGCCTTTCCCCAAAAATTTGTATTTTGGGTGATAAGTCAACGTAGATGGTGTCTTGTTCTGTCTTTAATTGTTTGCCAAATGAACAATGGACTAATTTCCATCTCTTTTTGTTCCCCCCCCCCCCTTCAGTTTCAGCTACTTTGTGCATCATTTTATATTATTTATATTAGGACTGGTTTGTACCATTCTGGGAATACTGGTGAAAAGCTGATTGTAAGCAAAGAAAGAGTAAAAGGAATTCAACAAATGAGGCATAATTGCTGCACCTTTCCCAGAACTAAAAGCATGCTACTGATGTATTTTCAGCACGTTAAAGTGAGAATAGTGTGGGAAAGTAAAGTGAAGAGAGAGATATAAAAAGAATATTAGTAGAGACAGAAATGCAACTCTTGAGCCATATTGCCCCACATTTAACATTTTAACTATATCTATATTAAATATACTTATATTAGAACATAGAAAACCAAACTCAAATGCTAAGAACACTCCAGTTAAAATAGCTAATAAGAGACAGGATTTTGATGTGTACACAAATGAGGGAATAAGGAATAGCCAAAGCACCACCTTACAGAAGAATATTAAAATTTAAAATGGAGTAAATATAGATGTGGGAGCCCTCAGGGCTGATTAATACAAGCTCACAGATGGAGAGCTGAGGAAGACGACCCTGCAGCTTCCATCCGTTTAACAACTCCAGTGTTCCCCGTTGCAGCTTTACTGCCCCTGTGCACCGGGGAGACCTGGCTGCAGGGACCCCTTCCCTCCTCCACCCGGAGTCAGACCTCCTGGGGGCTCAGGTCCCCCCTCCTGCTCCACAGGCAGCCAGGCTGCAGCGCTCCTCCAAATTTTCCTCCAAAATCATCTGTTTTCTGCTGTGCAACAGAATCCACCTCTTCACCCCTCTTTTCCCATGAGCCCTCTCAGTGTTTGGGATGTTGAATTCTAAGGGTCATCCTTTCTAGTGGAAAAATTGTGCCCTGAAATCCATTTACTGCCCTGCGGATCAATTATCATCATCACCAACATGAGTTTCCTCTGTACAAGACGACATTCAAAAATTACCTGGGGATGAGCTCTAACCATTACAAACATTTCATTCATTGTCTTTTATAGGCAGCTTTTAAAATAATACTTTGGGCTGATTCATTTATTTAATTTGTTTTATTTTAAAATATATTTTTTGTTCCAGCCTAATGATACTATGACACAAGGTCCAGGCTATCAGGAGCACAGGGGATCACAAGTCTCACAGGTACTTAGCTGCATATAACACCCCTTCTTGTCGTTTTGGAAATGCATTCAAAACTTTAAACTGCAGTTTAAATCGCCAACTAAAAATTTTAGGGCTTGAAAAACATTTAACCAGTAAAAATAATAATATTAAAAAAACCAATATTCTAATATATTAAAATTTTTGTCTGATGGAGAAACACTTTGAATTCACGGGATTAGAAAGTTATTTTTTAGTATCAAGGCATTTTTTTTCCCCCAAATTACCAGATTTGAAAACTTTTACTTCTTACAACACAGGCTGAATATTTAATCATTTAAAACTCACGAGATGAACATGAGTGCTGTCTCCATTTCAGAGCCTTTGAGTTACTTTGTGAACAAATATCTGACGTGTTCTCAGGAGAAAGGCACCGTAAGGGCAGACACTGGTTCATCATCACTATACAGTTTTCAATAACTTGCCTGAGCTGGTAGCTGCATTTCCATAATACTCATTAATTAGCCAAATGAGTTGTAGGCTGAAGTCTGACACCAAGCTGTACATTCTCAGGGTGGGAGTGCACGAAGGTGCGTGACCTCACCTACCGGCTGGGACAGTCGGGGCAGCATCACTGCATCCCGCCGGGGCAGGGGCTTCCACGTGCAGCTGAGCTACACCGACAGTGGCAAGCGTTGGCTTTGCTGCTGCCTCTCCTCGGGCTTTTGGGGGCTTTGTAGCTCAAATATGCTAGACAGCCACTGAAAAGAAAAACTTTATATCCAGGGGGTTTTCCTCTCCAGTGAAACGACCTGCTCTCTCTCAAAACATCATTAATGTTATAAATGCAAAGGGCGTGATGATCCACCACAGCCTCATGGTCGAGTGAGGTCTAGCTGGTGAGATTTTCAGGGCACGGTCCTAATTGGGTGTAGGACAAAAATCAAAATGGCATTTCAGCAGCTGGGAAGGTCTGGGAAAGGCCCAGGAGGCCTCAAAGCCAAATTCTGTTTGCACTAGAAAATTTAAAGTAAACAGGAGTTCAGGTTAATTAACACCAGGGCAGGGGGTGCTTTTACTGAACTCCTATTCAATAAAAGTTATAAATACTTCAGGCAATGGTAACCCCTGCACAGGCAATGCCGGAGCAGCCCAGCGTGCTACAGCCCCTTCTCTCCACGCACCCACCAGGGCTGGGTGCTGCTCTGAACCGGTGGGGAAATCAATACAACGCTCCATCGACTCCGACACTGAGCTGTGCAGTGGCACGCTAAAAACAGGAAAGAAAGAGGAAACAAAATATTATCTAAACATCACGCCTGGAAAATCTATAGGGCTGTTCTGTGCCCTGGAAGCAGGACGCTCCTGAAGCTCCTCTCTCCGCCTCAGCACGGTTAGCTGAGCACTAGCACGTTGTTATTTGTTCCACTTTTTGCTTTCTACAGAAGAATGGATCCCCAAGAGTGAAAAAATAAAACCTCAAGATGAAGAAAGCGGCATCTTCTATAAACTCTAGGGAGCAATTATTTATACTTAAAATACAGGCAACCTTAGGCTAGAGCACGCTGCGAAAGCGGATCTCTGGCAGCACAAACACCCCTTTAGAGCCAGATCCCTCCCGGCCGCCTGCCCGCTCGCTCCCAGCATCGCGCCGGCTGCCGGAGGAGAGCTCTTGTCTGAAGCTCTTCACTTTCCTGGGGGCTCAGGGCGAGCCTGTGCTGTCACTAACGATATGAATCAATCTCACGCGGATGCCACCAGCTTTTCTTCATAACTGTCACTTTCCTATTCTGTGCTCCCTGGCTGTGAGTGCTCCGGGAGACTGATGTCAGGAAAATTTGACAACAAAGCAAGAACATTATTCCTTCTTTAGAAAATGCAGATGGCTCAGCAAGACAAAGTGAAACTCAGGAAAAAAAAAACCTAACACAACTTGAAAAGGTAGTTTCGAAAAACTAGCCTAATCCCCACCCACCCCTGCTTCTTTGATCAGTCTGATGAGAAGAGCCATGCGGGGTGTCCCTCTCCTCCCCCGTGAACACACCCAGCTTCTCGCTCATAAAACGAGTAGAAACGTTTTCTGCTGAGGACACATGAGGAAAAAGCTTCTCAGGCTACTCTGCAGTTTCAGCCTGTATTTCCTACACAGGCACTTGAAGGAATTGCTAAGGACAGCATTTCCAAACCCACATGTCTCATTTTAGGTTGCAAATATTATTCTTCGGTACCTGAACTGTCTGATGTTTAAAGGTTCAACTTTGAGCTCTACCAGACCATCTGTCACGCAGGGGAGAGGAGGGGCAAGAAGATGTTAGAGGAGGAAGAAAAAGTCAGATAAAGTGTCAGAAATCACTGACGAATTCAAGCGCATGGGTACTATCCAGTTCCTTTAGGTGAAGGAAGGAGAACTAACCACGGGACGAGAGGTGGTCGCTCAGCACAAGACGACGACAGCTTGACTGCGTGAGCCAAATGCAGAGGGAGTGAGGAGCAAGGCAGCGATGCACATGTAGCAACCCAGAAGGACCTGGTGAGAGCCACAAAGGTTTAAAGAAAACACTTTATGGTCAATATCAGAGTAACTGAGATCTGTTTAAGAACAGCTCAAAAGAGCTTTTGTGCCCCGAAGAGTCTTTCAGCCGAGAAACCAGCCCTGCACTCTGGATAAGGAGGGAAGAGAAGGAGAGTATAAAAGTATGTATAAGCCGAGGAATTCTGAGGAATTTTGATAAGAGAAACTATCATACCTGAAAAACCTCTGCCAGCAGGGACAATACCATGTGTCTGGTTTTTCAAGTTCATTAGGGGATCCTGAAAACTGTATTCATCCATACACAGCCAGAAAGTGCAACTACCAGTAAGATGAAAGCCAGCGTTGCTATGTATTTCTCCTCAGTAGCTGAGGAGATACATGTGCTCGTGACAGCTGGTAGGCTACTTATTCTTTTCTGCAGTTACTGAGAAAGCTTCTAAACTGCATCTATGAAAGTGAAGTACTTTTAAACTCTTAGGAAATAACAGAAAAAATGGAATAGCAGAGAAATCTAAAAGAAAGAAAGAAAACTGAACATGTATTGCTATTTTAAAAGGATTTAAAAAAATTATCTAGAAAACGTAGTTTCTTGTTGATCTGAGTAAAATTGATTCCGGTAACGGAAAGACTAAAAATGTAGCTAAATAATTATTTTGAACAACACAATGAATGACAGTTAACACTAATTTGTGATAACTAATTACAACAGACATAACCTAACAACTTTCTTGGTTGAAGGAGGTTACACCTTTGGGTGATAGATGAAACAGCACTGACATAATATACTTAAGACTTAAGTCAATACCATGCAGTCTCTTAACTAAGAAAGGAGAAAAATACAAAATCAATACAGTGGTCTTCAAACAATTAAACGCTATCTCGGTGATTGGCCTCGGGATGGAAGGCCCACTGAGCAATCTCATCTCAGCAGGAGCTGATGGTTCGCTCGAGGCTGCTGAGCGTTTTAATCATTGGCTTGGAAGAATAAAATAAAATCAGTACTGATCAGATTTGCAGAAGACAGCAGAATGGGAACAACGGTAAATAAGTAAAACTTATTTCACTAATGCAATGCAATGGGGATCTCATGATAAGTAATTTTCCTTCCACCACTTTCAAACTTCTGGCCAGATTTCTAGGAATAAAAAGTATACATCAGACTTACAGGAAAAAACTTTTACTCAGCGTTGACCTTGTGACCAAGTAAAACAAAAGAAAAAATATTATGATTACTTTCAATAAAAAGGAGAACTTGTTCCCATAAATTCCAGCTTTGTAGCAGTACGCTGTTGTGTAAAGGCCTTGCCGTGGTGGTGGCTTGGCACCGTGATTTACAGAGATAGGGAAGGCAGGGTTTGGAAAGGTGTAACCACGCTGCTGAAAGTACCTTTCCTATGAAAAATTATCATTGGAAAGGGGACAGAGGGTGAGTTCAGGGGAAGGACATCCACTGGCAAGCAAGACGAAGCCCTGAGGTGCAAATGATGAGAAGCTGGAAGAGTACTAAAGCAAGATCCCCCCGCACGCCTCCTGGCTGCAACCGCCTCCCCGAGCCCCCGCCTGTGGCTGCGGCCAGAGCTGGCCCCGAGCTGGACACCTCTTCTCCAAGCTGAGCAAACCCCCTTCACCAAGGCAGCCAAAGCAAGCCTTTGTTCTCGTGCATTATGAATAAAATCAAGTCTGAATATTTCTTGCTGTCCAGTAAGGAGACCTGAGCCTCTGCAGACCGTTCCCAGCCCCATCCAAGGCAGGTCCAGCCTGGGGAGGTGTCGCTCAGACCACGCGCTTCCCCAGGGGACAGGCGAGGGTCTGCACTCGGACCTCGCACCTTGCCGGGCTCTAACTGCTGCTACTTTTTATGCCTCTGGGCACCTTTGATTTTATTTTCAGGTTTCTGTATGTGCTGAACAACAAGGGAAGCCATAGGCACACACTCACACTGAAGACACGGATGGCAAACCTTTAAGTAGCAAGAATGGAGTTTTTAAGTCTCACCTTTGAAAGGAGAGTTACAATGAAATGAAGGAGAATTATACTTTTTTTTAAAAAAAAAAAACAGATTATATTTAAAAAGGAGCTTTCTGTTGTTTACAAACTTTCTTTACTCTTCAATAGCTTGCAGCTATAAATTACTGCTGTTAAATACCAGCAAAACAACAGTAAATTGCCAGGAACAGTCAAATGTCTCTGTCAGTGCCTGAGGTGCACGGGCAGGACTCCTCCTGCAGCACATCCCTGGACTTAAACAAGGTTCAGAGATTTGCGGTTTGCAAATATTTATTTTTTTATTCTAGTGAAAAACCAAGACTACGTGCCAGCTTAGTTACTGAGTTGTAAGGCAGTCTGTCGTTAGCGAACGCCTAGTAAGCTTTCCTCTGTTTCTAAATAATTCAAGTCAGAATTTTGAAATTAACTTCTGAAATTAACTTCTGCAAAATAAAACCGCTCAATTCCCATGAGTGTGCCCAGGAATATTATTAACTCCAGAAATAGTTAGAGCTTGGCAGAATCAAATTTTAAGAGTTTTTCCACAGTCTTGGGGATAAGTAGAAGTTTTGCTTGACACACGATTGCTTGACATCAATTCTCATTTCCATATAATCTTCAAACAGGCTGCACAGCCACTCATCTCACGCCATCCCCCAGGGAAACCCGTGGATGCCTCTTTCTGCACCTCGCCCTATCTTTTACTTGGTATGTCAAACGTTTTCCCCAGCTTAATTGTGCATTTATTAGAATATGCTAAATAATAATCCTCCAGCCAAATTTAACCATGGCCAAGGGTACGGTCACAACCCCGGCTTTGGGGGCAATTGCTGATGCGGAAGCTCACAGTGGGCTTTTCTGCAACTCACTGAAAAGTCTTATGTGATTCCCTGTTCTATTGGAGCTTGTTTTAACATCAGCTAATTAACTATTTTTGTTTGTTTTAAAAAGTTCTTTTTAAAAAAAAAATATTTTAAAGTAATAAAATGAACATTGTCTCCTTCTAGCCTCACAGAACTGAACCTGAAGTCTGTTTGACCCATTTTGTAACAAGCTTAATTTTTGGACACCTCTCCCCCGTGTCTTGTTTCATCCTGCTTTGAATTGCCTGGAAATACCGACTTCCTCATGCTGCGTGGTGCAATGAACACAAAAGCGTTTCTGGTGTTACCGTAAAAGTTTTGGATGCCGTCAGGTTGGCATTTTAAATGCTGCAAATGAAGGATTGTGGTTCTCCTTGTCCCTGGCACTCGCAGGAGCGGTGGTGAGGAATGAGTGGGCACCAGCGTGGGTCCCCGTCCTCTCGGCACCTCTGAAGGAAAAGTTGCAATTCAAAAACTATGTCTATTACTAGAAGTCAAACGGCCTCTAAGTGGCCTGAAGTGGCAGTTCTGCTGTTGGGAAGATCACTGTATTCCTTCTCTATTGTATCTGCTAGGGCTGAAGCTGAGGAGAAAGTGAAAAGTTATTTTTCTGTCTGTCCAAGTCTTTTTCTCTGTGCTGATGCAATCCGAAGAAACAAGCAGACACAGTTCCTCACTGGAACATCACCTACTCAGGAGTCCCGCAATGAAGTCCCACATCATAAATCACCCAAGCAACAGAAGAAGGGGAGTAATTAGTAATTCTGTTCTCCATGAGAAAAAAAAAAAAGAATAACTTCTCTACTGATTCTTCTAGGTAAGGAACAATTTAGAGGAAAAAGCTATCATGCAATTAGCAGAGGCTAGAGGAGACACCTGTGGGAAGTACGTGGTATTTCTCCTCGCCCTGTTATGACTGCTGAAGAACACCTACATTAACAGAGCCGGGTAACCAGCCAAAAAGGGAAACAAGCTCACACTTTGTCCAGTAGCACAATTCCATGCTCAGGAAATATTTCCCATGTATAAACACAAACTTTAGGTACATTCTATCAAAAAAAAAAAAAAGAATAAAGTGTTTTACATAACAGCTTGACACGCTAGTGAAAACAATGACTTCTCCCCACGAGGAGCTCTGACACGACACAAATCGTCCTTAGGTGCACCACCCCAGTTCCTAACAATAAGATCGCTGCAGTGGGAAAAGCAGAAAAGCCCCGTGAGATAAAAGTATGTGGCCTAACGCCAGCATATCCAACAGCAAAGAGAGGCTGAGGCAGCGGGAGCTGTCGTTGTGGGTGGGAGACGCTCCGTGGGGGCAGAGGTCAGGCAGGGGCTGCCCTGTGCCACGGCATCTCAGCAAAATTACCCCGCATCTACCATCAGCGTTTCCAACCTGAGCACCTGCTCTCCTCTAGCACCTTCCCAAAGTTCAAGACAGTATGTCGTTATATAGATCTAATTCCCCACTGCGCTGTGTCACAGCGTGATAAATTAAAGCGAGGCAGAAAACAGCTTCCAGGGATTGCCAACAACATCCCCCTGCGTCACCCAAAGGCACGAGCATGGGATGGAGCAGATGGGTCTGTCCGGTGCTGTGGCCACCCCTGTCCCCTCCTCCCCGCACTGACAAGGCCTCTCACCCCTCCAGGGACAGGTTTGCACCAACCCCCCCTCCACGCTCTTTACACAGCCCCAAGCTTCCTCCATGCCAAACCGTTTCTATCTGCTTCTCCTTAAATGTGACGACCTAGAGAAGCAGGAGGGGCAGAGAGCAGGAAGGGGTTGGCACGCTTGGGAAGCGGGACTCCAGCTTCTACCGGAGAAAAACAGATGAAGCCACCTCCCCATCCTCTCCTGAAGAGGGATCTTCCTACTAAGAAGATGCACCCCACACTTAAAAGGCAAGAAAAGCACTGGAAATACAGCCACAACCGAGCATCTCGGGGAAGCTGACATAAAAGATTTCGTGCTGTTAATCCAAACATTATTCTGAGGGAAACATTGCCATTTGCAAACTTTGCTGCAGAGAAGGAACCAAAATAATGAGTGGTGTTTATATATACCCAGGGCATGAATTATGGGAATTTTGAGGGGGTCACTTTCTTCCACTTTGTTTTTCTAAAACTATAATTATTTTCATAAGGCGAATATACATAAATATAAATAAATAAAACTATATTTTATATATTTAATATATAAGTAGATATATTTATATAACATGACACTATCGAGTCTTAAGCACTTGCCCTTTACAAACATAAGGAAAGGGACAGCTCTGTAGCTCTGGTAGTTCCACAGATGGGTTGGACTGATGCACGAGTTGTGCCTCTCTTAATGTGCTTTTAATTTCTTATCACAAGTTTTTAGCAACATATCTTAAAGTGGAAAACATTTGCAGTGACCATGCCATACATTTAAGTTGAACGACACGCGCTTAGAGGGAAGCTAACGGCACTTTTAAACCCTAAAAGCAAAAATTTAAATCCCCTTTTAATCCAAATGTCACTTGCTTGAGCTGTTACATGAAGAGATGCTCAAACTCGGCAGTTTACTACTGGGAGCTACAAACAACACACAGGGCCAAAACCAATTAAATAAATTGCACAGTGGCCTCTGTCCCTGATGCTCCCACCGTGCCTGGGGTGGGGAGATCCCACTCGACAGCAGCCGCCACAGCACAACTGCTGGGGTCAACACCAGCACGGGGGTCCCTGGCCCATGGGCCACTGGGGAAGGACAACAAAACGCATCTGGCGTGAGGGACAGGCTCCCAGCAGCCACACGTTGAGCAAAGAGCTTCAGAGATGGGCCGAATCCTGTCTCCAGGACTGGGTCAGGACAGCCACAGTCCAGGTGCTCAGCCCAAAGCTCTGGCTGGAGGAGTGAGAGACCCCTCCAGCTCCCCGGGCAGCCCCATGCCCGGGGATTCACGGGCACACTGTGGTGCTCGGAGGGGCAAAGCACTGCGTATCAAGTTTGATTATAAACTGCCTTCCGCTGCCTGCCCCTCTCTCTCCACATTTAAGGCCAGGTCAAAGCTTGCAGAGCTGCCCCGAGGCACCCGTTCATGCAGGGTTACTGCTGGAGGAGCCCGCGCTCCCCGGAGCTGACAATTCACAGACAAAAAGGGATTTGGTGTGCTGGGGAGAGCCCCCGAGCTGGAGCAATGGTTGCAGGGTGGTACCTCCCAGGAGAGGAGCTCACCCTCCGCACAGTCACTGCGATGCTCCCAGTGATGCTCCCGGCTGCCAAGCAGCTGCCTGAGTGGGGCCAAATTCAGGCTTTGGCTTCTGTCCTGTTTTCAGTTGAGATAGAGATAATTTTTCATCTTAGTAGCTAGAATAGCGCTGCATTTTGGATTCAGTTGGGATCTGGGATGAGCAGAATCTGATAACACGCTGATCTTTACGGTTGTGACCAAGAGATCAAGGTCTCTCCAGCCCCCCATGTCCTGCCCATGTGCAGGTGCACAAGCAGCTGGGAGGGGGCACGGCCAGAGCCCCGGACCCAAACTGGCCGATGGAACATTCCAGATCATGTAACATCATGCTCAGTATATAAAGGAGGGGTGACCGGGAAGGGGGGTGGTTTCTCACTTCTGGGATCGCAACGGCAGGAACGGATTGGGTATCGGTGGATTTTTGGGATCACTGGCCAGGAAGGGGCTGGGGATCAGTGAAAGGGGGGCGAGCAATCACATTGTGCATTGCCTGTTTGTTCTTTCTGTTATTGTTTTATTTTATTACAATTACTGAACTGTTTATCTCAACCTACAAGTCTCCCTTTACTCCTCAGTTATTTTTCCCCATCCCCTGGGCAGGGGGAGGATGAGCGAGTCGCTGCATGCTGGCCAAGCTCAAACCACAACAGGAGAGCAGAAACAGCCACTGCCCTCATCTCCTGGCCCTCCAAGGGAGAGAATGCAAACAGAAGCAGAACGAGGAGCAAGGAGCTATTCTGATGAAGTATGAAGGAATATCGTTACCAGCACAGAGGAAATTCAAACCTTTGGAGTCTGGAGCACATCCCCAAGCCTCGGGGGGGTTGCCAGCATCTGCTGTTGGGTGCAGTATTCCCAATGGGACAGCCAGGTCTGGGAGCTGAGCTGGCCCTCTGGCTCAGGATGGTTCGGGGGTCACTCTGGAGACAGGGGGGAGTGCATGGGTAGAGTAGGGCAAGAGACACTGGCAACAACTCCAACATGGCCAGATCTGACCAGACAGAAGGCAAGGGTGGGGGGAGTCACCCTAAGAGAAGGAACATACTAGGAGAGAAGGGCTCAGAAAGATTTGGGTATCTCCATCCTCAGAGATACTCCACTGGAGAGGCCCTGAGCAGCCTGGCCTGACTTTCAGGGTGACTCTGCTTGAGCAGGTGGTGGGGCCAGGGACATCCAGGTCTCCTCCCATCCAGGGTCAGGGCACAATGCCACAGGCCTGAGCACCACACCAGCACTAGTGACAAAACACATGTTCTTGGAAATAAAAAATGAACTGTTTTCATTAGTCCTGTACAAAGACACCTTTAAAGCAGTAAAATATTTGAGCAGGAAACTGCCCCAAGAAAATGCCTTCAGCAGGTGTAAGCAAGGCTCTGTGGAGAGCTCTGCTCAGCACAGCCAGGTGCCTGGAAACAGCACCGGTGGAAGGAAACAAGGCCCTTGCCAGCGTGATAAATGCCTTCACATCATCACCCCACCAAGAAAATCCATCACTGTCAAATTTCTCTTTTATATTATTGTTCCCAGCGAAAGCTAATTCTAGCCTGAGGGAGGACAGCGGTGTGGTGGTCACGGGCAGGGGGTGCCCCGCAGCTCCCGCTCACCCCACACACTCACCCCACACAGATCCCAGCTCTGCTCGAGCATCAGCGCGAGGAGGTGCTGGACAAAGTGTCTGATCCTGCAGGGCCCAGGCCAGCATGGCCAGAGGCAGCGGGGCGGGTGCGGGGGGCATGGCGAGTGCGGCCCATGGGCTGGGGCATCCCGGAGGTGCGGGCGCAGGGCGCTGCCTTATGGGCGAGGGACTGCGGCAATTTTCACAGCGGAGACCCCGCGCCGAGAGGGCTTTGTCATGTGCTGATGCTGCTGAGCGGATTCAATATTACACGGAGGAAATTAGCAGAGAAAACATCTGCTCATGACAGTTTTTCGTAAATACTTGCTCCCGATTTGGGGATTTTGGGCAAGACTGCTTTGTTCAACATCATTAAAGCCCTGAAAATGAAAACCTGAAAATTCAACTCATATTACATTGGAAAAAAAAAAAAGATAGTAAAATCCATCTGCTTAACCAGAAAAAAACCCCATGGAAATGCCTGGGCAGGATGGTAGCACACGCTGTCACTGTGCTCCTCTTTCAGCACTCGTACCAACCACTCCGAGACAGGGCATTGCGGTACCTGGACCTTCACACAGCTACCACTGACTCAAACAGAATAAAAATCTTCGGGTTTGTCTCTCCAGAGATGTCAAAGTCATACACCAATTCAGGCCCTCATCGGAGGATTTATCTTTCCTTAAAAACCCACTATTCAACAACAATATGATGAAAAATCTTTGCACAGCCGTGACCTATACGCTGTTACCCCAGAGGCAATTGTGACTGTCCGCTGTGCAGGCTACGCTCGGTTTAAAACACACTATTCATTAGTGGCTCTCCCGGCTTCATTCATGCTCGGTCTGTAAATAACTCGGAGCCCTGTTCCCAGGATAACAACTCGCTGAAGGTTTGCTTGATCTATTGTTCAATGTATGAGGCTAAATTAGCCGTATTCCAGCACTTATCTCTAATGCGTTGGAAGGGCCAGAGAAGTCGGTAACTTTTTAATCAAACGCTCTGAGGAGCTGCCGATCGCAAAGAGGAATTAACAGCGCCTTGCACCAAGCATCCTCACCGCTGTCAGGAGAGACCAGCATGATTGTTTAACATTATTAAGAGATACATGTAAGAAAACAAATTCCTTGGTGGTTGTGTTTTGGTTTTTTTTTCCCCCCGTACTTTGTTGCTTAGAAACCACGGTAGATGAGGGTTTTGGTATATTTAAAATAAAAAAATAAAAGTAAAACCAAGTCACAAAAATGCCTTTCCACCTTTACTTTTAGCGAGGATACAAGAGTGTGAATAACAGGAGTTTATACACCTGAATCCCACGGTCAGCAAGGTTAATGCAAAGAATTAGAGGATTTCCATTAGCATGAACAGATGATGGATCAGGATCTAGATGTTAAGATTTTTATTAACATTACTATATTCTGAGTACACTTTCTCTTTTCTTTACCCTGCTTATAAAAATAAAATCTTCAGATTGTTTTGACCCTTAGCACTTAGAAAACTTAGAGTGAAACACAGAATATACTTCTGATAATAGCATCATCATTTAACCCCAGCCTATGTGTTTTCTGCCAGGATTGCTTTATTTTCCGGTACAAGTATCTCTAGAATAACTAGGAAAAACCCAGTTTTGCATTACTATTGCTCCTGTATTTGGGGCTCATGTCTGTTCTTCATCCATTTGATAAGACTACTGATTTTAAGGGCATAGTCTTGACTGAGACTTGAGTCCAGAAAGGCTGGACATCCTTCAAGAAGAAAATCTTAAAGGCACAGGAGCAGGCCATCCCCATGTGCCAAAAGGCAAGCTGATGGGGAAGACAACCAGCCTGGCTGAACAGAGAGCTTTGGCTAGAACTCAGAAAAAAAGGAGAGTTTGTGACCTTTGGAAGAAGGGGCAGGCAACTCAGGAGGATTACAAGGATGTCATGAGGTTATGCAAGGAGAAAATGAGAAGGGCTAAAGCCAAACTAGAACTTAATCTGGCTCCTGCCTTAAAAGACAAAAAAAGTGTTTCTGTAAATACATTAGCAACAGAAGAAGGGCTAAGGAGAATTTCCATCCTTTATTGGATGCACGGGAAAACATAGCAACAAAGGATGAGGGAAAGGCTGAGGTACTTAATGCCTCGTTACCTCAGTCTTTAATAGTCAGACCAGTTGTTCTCAGGGTACCCAGCCCCTGAGCTGGAAGACAGGGATGAGGAGCAGAATGAAGCCCCCATAAACCAAGGGGAAATGGTCAGTGACCCGTTTCACCATTAGACACAGACAGGTCTGTGGGGCTGGACGGATCCACCCAGGGATGCTGAGGGAGCTGGCGGAGGCGCTCACCAAGCCACTTCCCATCATTCATCACCGGTCCTGGTTAACCGGGGAGGTCCCAGGTGACTGGAGGTTGGCAAATGTGACACCCAACTATAGGAAGGGCTGGAAGGAGGATCCCGGGAACTACAGGCCTGTCAGCCTGACCTCGGTCCCGGGGAAGGTTATGGAGCAGATCGTGTCAAGTGCCATCACACAACACAAAGGATAAGCAGGTAATCAGGCCCATTCAGCATGAAAGGCGGGTCCTGTTTGACTGACCTGATCTTCTCCTATGACAAGGTGATCTGCACAGTGGATGAGGGAAAGGCTGTGGATGCTGTCTATCTGGACTTTGGTAAAGCTTTAGACCCCATTTCCCACAACAATCTCCCGGAGAAACTGGCTGCTCATGGCTTGGACAGGCATACTCTTCACTGGGTAAAAGCTGTCTGGATGGCCAGGCCCAAAGGGTTGTGATGAATGGAGCTAAACCCAGCTGGCAGCTGGCCACAAGTGGTGTTCCCCAGGGCTCAGCACGGGGGCCAGTTCTGTTCATTATCTCTATTAATGGTCTGGATGAGGCAATCGAGTGCACACTCAGTCAGTTTGCAGATGGCACCAAGCTGGGCAGGAGTGATGATCTGCTCAAGGGTAAGAAGGCTCTACAGCGGGGTTTGGACAGGCTGGATTGATGGGCCGAGGTCAATTGTCTGAGGTTCAACAAGACTCAGCGCTGGATCCTGCACTTGGATCACAACGACCCCACAGGCTTGAGGCAGAGTGGTTGGAAAAAGCCCCGGGGGTGTTGGCTGACAGCCAGCTGAATGAGCCAGCAGTGTGCCCATGTGGCCAAGGCAGCCAACAGCATCCTGGCTTGTGTCAGGAATAGTGCGGCCAGCAGGACTAGGGAAGGGGTCATCTCCCTGTGCTCATCCCTGGTGAGACCTCACCTCGATTCCTGGGTTCAGTTTGGGGCCCCTCACTACAAGAGAGACATTGAGGTTCTGGAGCGTGTCCAGAGAAGAACAACGGAGCTGGGGCAGGGTCTGGAGCACAGGTCTGCTGGGGAGCGGCTGGGGGAACTGGGGGGGGTTCAGTCTGGAGAAGAGGAGGCTGAGGGGAGACCTCCTGGCCCTGACAGGAGGTTGTAGTGTGGTGGGGGTCAGTCTTTTCTCCCAAGTAAGTAGTGATAGAATGAGAGGAAACGGCCTCAAGTTGTGCCCGGGGAGGTTTAAACTGGATATTGGGAAAAATCTATTCACCTAAAGGGTTGTCAAACACTGGGACAGGCTGCCCAGGGAAGTGGCTGCATTTACTGTCCCTGGGGGTATTTAAAAGACATGTAGATGTGGCACTTAAGGACATGGGTTAGTGGTGGACTTGGCAGTGCTGGGTTAATGGTTGGACTCAATCTTAGGGGTCTTTTTGAACCAAAACGATCCCATGACTCCGAGTCTATCCTCTAACCGAAGTGGAGCTAGATGGATATGAATTTATCTTTCTCCTGATCCCTCTGAGATCTGTATTCAGAGAGGGGATGAGGACGGGGCACAGGTTTAGTGCTGCACCCGTCTCAGCTCTAATTTACTGACAAGCTTGAAGAAATAACAGGGCTGCAAAACTACTTGAACGAGGAAATGCAACACCACTTTTAGGATTGTATTGTACCTTGATCTTAAGGTATCCAAACCACCTTTTTATAGAAATAAAAGCTTCACAACCTTGTTAGGCAGGTAAGCATTATATCCATTTCACATGTGGTCAAATGGAGTCAAAAAGCACATAACTTTCCAAAGGCATAAGAATGGAAAGGGAAAAAAAAAGACCCCAAAGCCACCAGAATGGTTACTTAATAATAGCAGGTTGTTTTTCAGAATATAACTTCCAGAAGTGATTGGAGACAAGCGGCACAAGATGCGCTATAAACACATGTGGGCAGAAAGGAGTCAGGATCAGAGGGATTTTTCTGCCTCAAAAAGTTCTAAGTCAAGCCAAGATTACCCAAGGTGGGGTTGTGTGATGGAAAAACAAGGTTCAGTTTTCGCTGCCTGCCAGGGAGAGCTGATGCCCACAGCCACAGTAGCTCTGGACGTCACTCTGGGTTGATGACTCTCCCTGCCCATGAGCAGGCCAGCTCCTGGGAAGTACCTGCCTAAGAAACAGCGACTGTGCACACAAATCACACCAGTTTCCTAATAAAATAATTCACCGTTGGATGCTGGTGTAGTTCACATCCAGTGTAAACAGCTGCAGATGTTACAAGAACCAATCCTGACAGACCCACCGAGTCCACAAGTGCCCTCTCCCTGCTGCAAAGTATTTCCAAATACAGAAGATATTAGTTTGCCTTTGATGCTCCCTTTCAATCTGTATGAACCACAATAAAAAAAAAGAAAAATGAAAAAGTTGCACAACACTAATTCTGTAGCCATTAAAACACAAAGGATTAATTACAAGCAGTGCTGAGTGTTTTCAGAGCAGTTGCTAGAGGTGGTTTCATGAGCCCCAGGAGGGAAGGACAGGACCTGTTGGAAATTCCCAGCCGCAGTAGTAGATTAAGGAAATTCTGCTAGACCCTACAAGGCTCAGAAATTAAGAAAAGCTGCTGGAGATTGCTTCTCAGCAATTTGCTGCATCTCATCAGGTTGCTGCATGCATCCATGCCGTCTAAGACAACTGCGAAATCATGTACGAATGTTGAGAATGTTTTTGTAACGTTCTCATCTAGAACAGGATAAATGTTTTTATTATATTCTGAAACGTCTATCCAGAAAAAACATGTGTCTGCTCTTCGGGTGCTGAACTAGAATACAGACTTTTTAAAATGATTTTTTTTTTCCCCCTGCAGTTCAACGTAGTAGAAATGCTTTAAATCTGAGCAACTGGTGCACATTAGCATCAGTTATGGGTGAGGAGGAGCCAGCGTGCACAGAAGTGCCATGAACAGACGGCTGCCTCAGGAAGCACAGCAACCCATGGCGTCTCCATGCTTTACCACCATACCGCAGGCTACAAAGCCATTCAGAGTTTCGGTTCTCCATAGTCTAACCCGCTGTTTGAGAGAATCATGACTGACTTTTCGCTTTACTACTACCTAATCAAAGTCTATCAATCCTTTCAAGAACACAGTATCACTTCATCTTCCAGTACGCCCCAGGGAAAGCCCGTGCCTGCCCCGGGGTGTTGCAGGGGGATGCTGGGGGTACACACATGGGGTGCCTCAAAGGGCGGGTGCCACAAAATCTGGTGCCCAAAGCAGATATTAATAAAGTTGGAGGGTGTGGCTGTGTATTTACTCAAAATCCAGTGCAGAAGGTTATACAGAGACTCCCACATATATGCCTAAGTCATTCTCACTTAGAGTCACACTGGTATTGGGGTCTGAAGGAGCTCGGGGTATTCCTTCCCTGCAAGACACTTTCCAGTCCCTCCTTCATCCGCACTCCTCTGCCTGAACCCCTGTGGACACCAAAGTCCTCTCAAAATGCTGGCGTGTGGCAGCACAGAAGTCTGGCAATAAAAAGTTAATAAAATATCAAGCAAAGCCAACAGAAAGCACGGCCCGAGATGTCACTCTGGCTTTAGGAGAAGGAAAACTTGCAGCGACAAACATCATCTGGCACGGGTGCAACGTGCTGCCACGCAGCGATGGCGTGCCCTGCCGATGGGGATCTGCCAAGGGCTGGGCTTACACCTGCAGGAGGCACCAAAAAAAAAGAACTCAATGCTTTTTCCTGGGCTCAAGTCCTTAGAAACCCACCTCTGCCAGTGGCACATGAGCTGGGCTTCACTGACGCCTTAAAATAAAAATAATAAAAGTTACACAGTGCAGAACCTGTGCCTAAAGAAGAAACCTGCGGTTTCAGCGTGGTGTCGTGTTGGTGCTCAAACTCAATTCCAGCAAAAGTGTCCATGTATAGATACATGTGAAACCAAATCAAAATAGAGTTCTTCCACAGGCTAAGCACCTGAAAATAATGAAAAACTATATCGAGATGCTTGTTGTAAACAAGCCTTACTTTTTTCTTCACACAGTTCAAAGGGATGCTTCACCAGCCATTTATTCTTCCCCAGTTTTTCTTTTCCTGCACACCCAGAGCGCTGTGTTGTCTCAAAATAAATGTCATTATAACTATCAGCTTTACAACAGAATGCCATGAGCCATGAATTTTTAATGCCCTGTCTGGAATTCAGAGAGCAAGTGTGCTGCAGGAACAAAGCACCAAAACCCCCCAATTTTGGTAAAAGCAAAGGCGAGGGTGGTATTTGCGCTCTGAACACTCCAGTAGGACAGAGCTGCTTGAGACAGAACTGACCACAGCCCGGGTGTGAAACACAACGGGTCTTAAGGGGGAACAGGGTTTTATTTAAGAGAATGAAATAAGTCTCTTTAAGCAGTGGGACGCTCTGCAAGGTTTTATTTGCCTCCTTTCCCTTCTGGCACATGCCAGGGCACTTCATTACCCTCAAAGCTTTATCAGTTTTGGAGAACGGTATCAACAACGCAGCCTCACAGCTTGGAGGACTTACAGAACAAGATAAGGCAAAAGACGCAGTAAAAAGGCAACAGGCAGCGCATGAAGAATTGAGAGCTGCTCCATCAGTGCTTGCACACAGCCACCATAAATACCCTTGGCCCGCTCGGGATTGCCATGATAGCTTTCACCAACAATTTGTGAGTAAGAAAGTAAGAAAGTTCCTACCTAAATCAGCTGGTCTGGAATAAAAAAAAAAAAAGATTAAAATTGATTCGGACTATGTTATGGTTTTATGGATGTTGTCTGTATTTAAAAGCTTCCTCAGCTCTGTTGAGGATGCTGAACTGCAGCCTCCTGATTGATGGGCTGGCACACACTGCACTGCAGCACTGGCTAACGAGGCCGGGATTCACTTTTCAGCTAACAAGATCAGAAAGAGACAGGTCTTTTTTCCTCTGTCCCAGAGAATTAGGATCACTGCTAGATGCTTTGGCTCTGCCTTATGTAAAGGCAAGGGGGGGTTAAGCCCGGCTCTGCAGGAGCTGGTGCTGTGGCCAGAGTCATGGTATTGGCCACCAGGTCCGTCCCGGCCCCACCAGCACAGGGGGGAAGGTGCTCCCCAGCCAGGGACGGGGAGAAGGCATTTCCACCCCCCAGTTTCAGTGTCTCCCCCTCTCTCCCTCCAATCACCACTGGGAAGAAAAGACCAAATTAAAGCTCCTGCTGTGACACCACCACTGCAAACAAGGGCTGTCAGAACCCCTTGTTTTGTTCAACTTGAGTTGCTCTCTGTATAGTTCAAATCCTTTAAATCTCTATACAGAAGTGTTTGATGTAGGGTTTTTAACCCCAAAAATGCCTCCAAAAAAAAAAAAATCTTTAAGTCAAATAGAAGTAGCAAACCATTTCAACAACAGTTTTCAGAAGTTCTCTGGTCCATGTAAGTACCACGGAGGTTTATTTCCCCCAGGCCTAACCAAGCCGATCAACAGCTGTGCCACTCATCTCACACTCCCCTCTACTCTTCTGCCTTCTTGTAATGGAGAAATGTGGGACAGAAGAGAAATAAGGCACCATTAACATTGAACAGCTCTTTGAGGAAGCAAAGGGATTCTGATTTGTCAGCAAAAACGTAGACAGAAAATCCAAAGCTGTTGAAATTACCAGTGTTGCACAGTGACTAGTCGGCGTTAATTCACCTATTGAATTTGTTATGGTGAGATAATTAAAGGGAATTATTGTGACAAGACAATTAAGGGGAAAAAAAACCACCACGTGTACTACCAGAGAAGGCTTAGGACACACTTATGTTATGGCTTGATCTATGTTATGGCCCACATTATATATCCGTGACAAGTTATAGTTGGCACAGCAGTATTTTGGGAATTAAAGAGTTAAAAAAAAATTCCCTGTCTCAGGAAGTACACCTCCAGTAAATAAAGCAACATTAACAGGCATTTCTGCAACACTAATGTATTATTTATAGCTGCTTTAACAAACCACTGTATAAATATTTCTCAGTGACTCTTCCTGAGAGGAAGGTACCACATCAAATGTACACTGAAGGGTTTGGGGGGCTTTTGTAGTGGTATTCAAAGGACAAAACCATCCGAAGTTTAGAGATTTGCTGCTAAATCTTGACTTTTAATTATACTCCTGTGAATGAGCTACCCATCTGCTCCGAGACGCTTAGTGCGGCAGAAGGGATTTCAGGGGGACGCTGCCAGGAGAAGGGCTGGGCTTTGGGGGTCAGTGGGAGCAGCAGCCCCGTGCCTGCATCACCCCCAGCTGTGGGGCAGGGACCCCCCAGCCCTTCCCCAGCCCACGTGCCCTGGGAACATCCCGTGTCAGGACAGGGAGTGCTCCCCTCGCCAAGACCTCATCCAGCAAACATCTTCAAAACCAGCTCGGCTCCTAAGTCACTTAATCACTTTTTAATTCTGATTTCCACTGATTCGCATGAACATCTGTTAAGCCCCTTCCTCTCAAGCACAAAGATTGACTACATGCCAATGGCTCTGCTTGGGTATAGATGCTAAATTCTCCAAGATACTGGGGCCCCATTTCAGATGTCTCAGCAAGTGTAAAACGCTGTATTATTTATTCATTAAATAATGGTTTCTGACTCCCTCCCCACAAAGTCAGGAGCAGCCGTGGATGCTCTTGCTCAGCACCGTGCCTGGGGGCCTCCCCAGCAGCAGGGATGGAGCCGGAGCAAGCCACAGCTCTGCCTCAGCCCGATTTTGCTCATTTTCCTCACAGGGAGAGATGGAGGGTGCCCAGGACTTCCCACATTCTATAGCTGGGTCCAGAGGCTGGGAAGCATCTCCAGATGCTGTCATTTATTAACTCTTACACCAGGCAAACCAACAGAAGTCTAACCTAGCTCTTCAAAAAGGGCCACTCAACAGCCAGGTGAGGTTAAAAGGCAGAAGGTTTGAACCGCTGCCCACAAAAAGGGCCGATGAAGCTGCAGACATGGTTTTGCTGCTGTGCCTGGAAAGCAGAAGCACAGAGCTGCAAAGCAGCACTGCGCGGGGCCCACCGTGGAAAACAGCTCTGCCCCCCGCCAAGCCCAGCCCAGCATCCCACCAGGTGGGCAAACAAGCATTGGTGAAAGCGAGAATGGCATCTCTGCTCAGATCTGATCGCATAGGAGCGCTGCACTTATTTTCATTTTCACTGCTTTTATTCTCTCTTATCTATTGCTTCTTAACTTAAAAAAGCTAGTTATAAAGCTGGCGCAGCATGGCTCTTCCCTGTGCATCACTCCTGGGCCTGAAATGCCTTTCCCAAGCAGCTCCTCTCCAGCCCATCATTGGTTCATCTTCATCTGCTCTCCCAGAAACCAGGGAAGCTACGTGCTGATTCAGACAGGGACTAACGGAAGCCGCCTTTAACCTTGCTCTTCTTTTTTCTTTCCCTTCTATGTTTGTCTTGTTAGTCCTCAAGGAAGTAGGATCAGATTTAATAATCAGCATATCAACCAGCTTTTCTTCTTTCCTTGAAGAAGGAAATTATTTTAATGCTACGACTATCAAACGGGGGGTTTCCCCTCTAAAAGCCTGGTTTGGCTAAAAGGGAAATGATAAAGGGATCCTAAAATGAAACCATTACTTAACACAAGCAACATTTTAAAAGTTTCTTTCTCACTGTTAGTTGTAGCACAGGTTTTTGTAAAAACCAGTGGTTTTTTTCCAGAGGCATGAACCAGACACATCAGGAGACCCTAAGGCACTTCTTAGCCACGAGCTCACACCAGCACATTTCACTTACGGCTTCACTTGTTCAGCTGGAACTGGAGTTTTCAACCCACTCGTCCTAAAGTGAGCAGCAGTTGGCCATGGGGACGTGGGCTCCCAGGTCTGCTCCTCCCCCAGCTCCAGCCAGTTCTGCAGCTCTCCCAGGCTCACCCCATCACCTCCAGAGCACCAGGACAGAAGTCCAGCCCATGCTCTCACCCAGACCAGGAGCACCCCAGAGCCCCAAGACCCACTGACCCTTCCTCATGGGAAGGAGGGTCCAGCCAGAGGAAAGCTCGGTTCTTGAAACCATTTCTGCAGAAACAGGAAAAAGCACCGGCATGCACAGGTCAGTCATTCAGACCAAAGTGTAGAAGACAGATGGTTGAGCTTCTGCAGCATGAAGCCCCCAAGGTGGTGGCTGGCAGTCAAGGAGTGCAGTGGCTGCAAGCAGGAGACTTCCATGAAAACCCAAGTGGCAGTGGAGGAGATGCAGAGGAGCTCTGCCCACCGCAGGCACCTGTGGCACGTAAGTAGCATAAACTGTGTTTTGCTGCTGGCAAAACAGAACAAGAACAGGTTTCGTGTCTGAATTTGGTGTGCAGAACCAAATTCCTCCTCTTCCCCACCCACAGCCGTAGAGAACATCCCTTAGAACTACGGATCGAGAGAAGCTGAGCTCCCCAAAAAGTCTCTCTCATTTAATTGCTTGACATATTTAGAATGCAGATCACATTTGATACGTTTTCTTTTTAGCATCATCATTCATCCTTTTTATTGTTGCTATTTCAATGGAAACTCTTGAAATTGCAGTCACATGAGTGAACCCTGGCTGTGGCGCAAAGACAAAGTTGGGTCCACGAGGTCGGTTTTATTTTCAGTCATTATGTACCAGTGCAAACTGCATATTGAACAGAGAAAGGCCGATTTTGCCTGTGCAATGCCTGACAAATGGTATTGCTCTACCTAGAGAGAACCGTAACTGATCCGAGCAGCCATTGCCGGAGGGCATGACGCACTTCAGAGGCTGAGCATCACCTAAATAAAATACAAACCCACATTATCAGGGCAGACCTGACATTATGCGGAGACAGATTTTGTTCCTGAAACAGATTTAGCTTGAATTTCTGCCCTTCTAAATACCAGCATTCATCAGGTTAGGTTATTTGCCAATGCATAATAATGCCATATAAAGACTATTAGGGAGGCTGCAGATAACAGATTAGCGCAGAAAGCGAACCCATGTTTTGAACAGCAAGACAGAGCATCACTGGCACATCTCCTGCCTCTCCCCATTTTTGGCCTTGCCAGAAGCAAGCAGACAGGAAAAACGAGGGGAAGAGCAGCTGTTGGGGTCTGTGGGCTCTCTTTGCTGTGCAGGTTATTATAAATATTACATTAGAAGCATTAGTGAGACCACACATAACGGCAGCTGGCCCAGAACGTTTCAGCCTCAGGCGTGAAACGGAGACGCAGCAAAACATTCTGGTGTGAGGATCAGCCCCTGCCACTGCAAAGCGAGAAATTAAGAGAAGGGAATCTTCCTTTGTTCTTCCAGCTTCAAAGCTGGGAAACTTGACACCAGGCCACTGCAGTGGCAAGAAATTGAGTGACTAGATTCTCGGGAAAATGGTTTAGGAGATGAAAGCGGACATGAAAAGCTGCTTAAGTGGGACTGCAGGGGTCAAGGGCCCTAACGTCCAGGGAAGGGTGTCAGGGGCTGGGGGGGTGTGCTGGGGCACCTGCACCGCTGGGTGCATCTCCCCCTGGCACAGCTCAGCCTCTCCACCATTCCACAGGGCTGGGAGTGGCACCTCTTCAGCTTTCCTCCATCCTCTGCTTCCCTCGAACCCCCAACGCCCTGAGCAGGGGGCAGCAGCCGCAGACCCGGCCCCACAGGGCACAGCTGGGGTGAGGGGGGATCAGGGCTGAACACAGGAGAGGAGGGCTGGGGGCTGCCGGACAATCACAAGCCACAGGTCTGGGGGTACCAGCCAGACCCCTTGTCCTCAGGGGAAACAGAGGACCTGAGCACCCCCATAACTGACAGGACCAGGGCAAGGGCTCTGCCCCCACCACCCAAGGCCCTAAACTAGAGTCTGACTCCCGGGTGATTTTTGACTTTCATTTCAAGCCTTTGCAGGATGAACGATAGCCACAAGCCAGCCACAGTGGCCAACAGGCAGACAGTGGCTGCTGCTGGGAGAGAGGAGGGCTCCTCAGCATGGCCCAACACTGGCCACCGTGGCTCAGAGCACTCCAAAAAAACCTGGCACTCGCATGCAAAAGAAGATTGGTTATAAAACATGTGCAAAAACCTAGTTTATTTGATAATCCTCATTTTTAAGGAGAGTTTTTTGTTCGGGGGTTTTCACCTGTCCATTAGTACCATCGGGTACATTGTGGTGGTCTCCCTGCAAGATCTTTCTTTTCATACTTCAACAATTATAGTTCAAGAGTGTCATGCGGAGGAATGGCCGCTTCACACATTAATGTGTCTGGGTGAAGCTTTTTGGAGTCAAGGGGAGTAATAAACAGCATAAACCCATAAAATCAGGGTCCATTAGATTCCACTGAAATTTGTCAGCCATCAATCCGTAGGGGAAGTACCAGAAGGTGCAGACTAAGACAGGAACTTTACTGCAAGCACACACCACAGACCCCCCAAAAGGTGTGCTTTATTTCCTTTTTTTTTTTTTAAGTTGAATTACTCTGTCTACAGAACCACACAGTTGCTCTAACATTCATTGCTCTTCCTCGAAAAATTGCTAAGCACAGAGTAGATCAAATTCAATGAAGCAGATAAGCCCAAGAACCAGAAGGGGAAAAAACCCATAAAAATCAAGTTTAAGAATAGTAGAATGACTTTGCCTTAATGTCCACAGGAAAAAGAAAACAATCATTCCAGAGGAGATAAACAGGAGCAAACTTCCATCCAGAATGGAACCACACAGTTAAGTTAAAGCCGGGGAAAAGGGGATTTGCCAACGGTAACAGTGACAAATGCTTACAGAAGAGACAGTGGGAGCTGCTGCAGTTTAACAAATAAAGGATAATTAATGCAACCCAGAAAGAGTCTTTATGTGATTTCACATTTTAAAGGGAGGACTAGGAAGTGAAGATTAAATTGAGGTGGGAACGTTAACGCCACAAAAGTACCCTAACCAGGATGTTTGGGCGAGCGCAGCCTGGAGGAGGAAGCACATCCCCATTCCAGATGCCAAACATCCTCCAGCAACGGCGGCGATCTCAGTGGGTCCCACTCGTTGGGCTTCAGCCCTTTTCCTGGGGGCAGGGGAAAGGCCAAATGTGCTGCAAAACACCCTTCTGCCTGAAAATTAATGATGTAATCAGATCACTAAGAGTAGAGTCCTTTAAAGTTTGCTTCTCTTCAGAAGTAATTATTAACAGGTTACCGCATTTTACCCTGAGGATCTGCATTTTTCACCTCTGCTTTTAAAATATTTTTCTCTAGATATGAGTAGAAATAGTACCAAGATTCACATGACTACAGTTTGACCTAGCCCACAGTAAATTATAATAATAATTATAAAATCCTTCCCCAAATTCTGGTTTAGACCATCCGCTACCACAGCAACGAGCACCACACTAGTGAGCTGGGAGACACCTCATCTCCCAGCCCAAGCTCAGCTGAATCAAGGCTTTATCTGGCAAGATTAAAGAACTTATTTCAGGAGAGAGGAAAAGCACTGTGCCGTTAACAGCACTGCTGCGCAGCAAAGGTGAAGGTATAAACAGCATTGAACTAGCTCTTGGTCTCATTTCTGTAATGATGCCAAGTTTGAGTTTAATTGCTCTTTCCCACAAACCGCTGCAGGCTCAGCTCTCATCTTCTGCTGCTCCTAATGAAACCTTTCCTTGTCACAAAACCCCACCCAGAGGATCACATTACCCGGATACACCTGGACAGCACCGAGACTGGGGACATTTACTTGCCCCTCTGCCTACCTGCTCCAGGAGGAGCACACCTGGAGGAGGGGCACCTACATTCCAAGGTGGATTTTCAGAGTCCCCCACCCCTAGGTCTGGGCAACCGTGTTACTGACTCGAGCCACTTCAGCTCAAAACCACTATTGCTCAAACCCACATATTGGGTTTGGAAATGATGCACGGCAGAGGAATTTCCAAGAATATTCAACTTTCTTTGCTGTTTTGGGTTGGGTTGTTGGGAAGTCCCCAGCTGTTCCTGCTGAGCAGCAGGGCTGCATTTGGAAGATTTTTATTTCTGTTTGAGATGTCAGCAAGAACACGCAGCGAGCTCTGAGCTGTGACATTTTCTCTTTGGATGCGCGTTTCCACAGTGGCAGCATCATGAGAAACAGGAGTCAGGCATCAGCGCCTTGGAAATTCAATAAGGAACATAAGGAGGGTTTGGTTGTTGTTCTATGTTACAGCACAGCTGGGAGAACCCCAGACATTTACCCATCTACATACAAATCCTGGCCTGGTTTCCTAAAGTCCTGTAGCCTGTTGAACACTGGCTGTAAGCTCAGGCACAGAGGGCAGGTAAATCTGGCAGCTCAGAGCTTGCACAGGCTGCAGATCTCTCCCCAGCTCCTCCACCAACCCCAGACCAGGGGCTCCTGCCCACCTGGGAGCTTTGCACCTCCAGTAGAGACACCCCCAGTTCCCTGCACTTACATCTCTCCTCTTAGATAATTCACTTTTAAACACATCATACTTAAATATAGGACACAGAAAAACTACTTAATACAAAAGCAATCACCATAAAGGTGCTTTTAAAACCAAAGTAATATTAAGCAAGAAAATGCCTAAGGCTGCTGTAGCTATTGAGAAGTGTCTTGCAAAAAAAAAAAAATTTAGCCCTTCCATTGTACCACAAAAACCTGGAGCATCAACACGCAACCCTGAGCACTGTGCCAGGCACCAAGAGATCAAATTCTTGCCGTGACTTACAGGAATTTAGATATTGCCAAGTCTGCTTCCATTCACAAAGCAAAAAAAGTTTATATTTGGGTAGGGATGGTAATCGATTGACTCAAGTGAAATGCTTCAGTGTTTTTCTCTGAAACCAAGAGACTAACCAAAAGAATAAGCAATGTCTTTTTTTCAGGATGAGAGAAATTCTTATCATTATTCTCCTCTTCAGTTTGCTGGTTTGGCATAGTAAGGAAGAACATAAAATCTAGCTATGAAGATACTGCTGTGGCTGCGCCCTTCCAGTTTAGTGACCAAATTCCCAACGAAGTAATGAATGTACCCATAGAACAGGAAAGAAAATGGACATAGAACCAAGGAAGAGACATCACTGGAAGTTCTTCAGAAGGGAAGATCAATGCAACTGGGTTTACTTTTATATGCTGGCAGATAGAAAGAATGTTTCTTATGAAAAATAAAGATCTCAGTGTAGAGCCAGAGACTATCGGGTCCCCCTGAGCCTCAGACTGATCTCGGCAATGCCCCCACGGGTTGGGGAGCAGCTTCCTTGCTCTGCACCCCAAACAGTCCCATTGCCACAGCCCAGGCAGACCCCTGGGACTGTGCTGCCAGCCCCCACACCTCTCCTCCAGCTCTTGATCGTTCCTTGCACAGGCAAGCAAGAGGCAAGAGGCTGCAGGAAGGGATCAGTCTAATGCAATTTATATCTGGGCTTCTGCTGACTCCCTGTGTGATGCACGTCGCAGGAAAGTCATAACAGAATTTTGTGACTTCACAGCTGCTACAGCCTTCTCAAAATAATTCCCACAACCAAATCAGTACCCATGGAAAACAGACTAGAGAGGATGCAAAAAGCAATTCCAACTGATAGGGGGTTGTACACATTCATCCACATCCTGTGTTACAGCCAAACTTCCCTCAGCATAAGTCAGGAAAAGAGGATGCGGGGGAAGTTATAATTACATCACCTTGTTAATGACCTTGTACCACTCAAGCTCCCTGGTAGCCAAGCAGAAGAGCTCTGAACAGCAAGCCAGGCTGAAGAGAAATATCAGACAAATGAGAGAAAGTAGCCCAACCACAACCACCCAGGGCAGCTGCAGATGAGGACTTCTAGTAAAAATAACCAGTACAGTGGTGAGGCTCAAAAGAGAAGCCTCCAGTCTGGGACCAAATTATCTTTCCTTCATCCAGGCCATCCTGTCAGAGCTGATGGAAAAACTCTTAGCTCCATGTTTGGCAGCATTAAGAACTTCAACAGTTCAGTACAATCTTGCCTACCAAAATCTCCCTTTACAGGAGAGTAAGCTGATGATGAACAGACAGTGCTCGACTCCCATATTTTGGCAAATCTTGAGAGCTCATTTGCATTTGATGACAGCTGTGATGCATGGCACTATGTTACAGTCAACAGACCATGTGATACTCAGCACATAGTAATAATCCGGAGTCGGGATAGCACGGTTTCATATCACAGGGATATCAATTCCACCTGTAATTGTCTATAGAAAATAACCCACATGTAACTTTCATAATACCGATTAAACCAGGACTCCCATTTATTAAACTGGATTAAAAAGCATTTTTACAAGCTCCGCTAATGGTCCTTAAGTACCTTCAATTAGAGCCTGGGCAGCACTGATTTCACAGCTCCAGATTCTCCCACGACACCTCTGCTCCCGACGTGCCTGGGACACGGCCCCACCACGCGTGCGCTCACCAGCTGGTGATTCACTGGTGCTGGTTCGGAGCTGCAGTGACAGGCTGGTTCCCCGCCCCCGGCACGCTCATTGCCACACTGATTTCTGTGAACACCTTCTGGATGAGCACATCCCTGCTTCTCCAGATCCTCACGCTCTAAGGGAGCAGAGGAGTGTGCGGAGGGAAGGCTGCCCGGACGGGGGAAGAGGCACAGTGCAGGGATACTCACCAATAACCCGCCCTGCTCCAGCGGTAACAGACCCCCTGTCCCCATGGGAGCTTCCCTTGCTCCCTTCCACCTCATGAATGATCAGGTTCTTCCTCCACTTCAAGTAACACCCTTAAGGATGAACGATGGTGGTGTTTTGTGGGGGGCAGTTACTGCTACTAACTGCTGTCGAACATAAATTAATATTGCAAACAATTCATGTCACCAAGTGCACTGATAAGGCACTTAACAGCAATAAGAATTACTCTACAGCACTAAAACATTACTTTAAGAAGTTCGTCAAGGTGCAAAAAGCCACAGAGGTATGAAATTGTTTCAATCGACCGCCAAGAAAGGTTTGGCTTTGATTTTTTTTTTTTTGGGGGGGGGTATTTCTTTCAAAATTGCCAACCAGCAAAGCAAAAACATTACACAAAACAGACTCATTTATGTTGCATTAAAATAGAGGTAGGGGCTCGTTTTCTCTGCCAGATCAGCGAGTGCAGCTGCCTGTTTTTATTTAAAGCCCTAAGTCTGGAGGTGAACAGAAATCCTCATGCTGAACACTGGCACCGACGGTTCGCTTTGGGTCCTTGAGAACAGAGGACACGGAGCCGTGAGGGGCTGTTGGCTTCCCCGAGGCACACGGGTGAGCTGACGCAGGCTGCGCTGGGTAGGAGTAGCACGAGCTTCACATCTAAGCAATGCTGCTGCTGTGAGGGAGCGTGCACAATATCAGTATTGGTACAGCCAAACTCCTGTAGAGGATATTTCAAAGATACTAAAAATTAAAATAAAAACTCATTGTGGGAAGACCTAAGAGGAGAAGTGGCCTCTCAAAATTTGGAAAGAGTGATCTGGACCAGTTAAAGACATTGCAAAGCCTTGTTTTTGCCAGCAGTAAGATCACGAGCTGGGACTGCCCAGTGTTATAAATTAAGAATGACAAGGTCTGTCTAGTTTTTCAGACTAGGAAACAAACCTTAAACTAGATCTTGTAACACAGAGGACATTTTAAAACATGCAGATTATGTGATAATGCAAGTAACATGTCTACACATCTTCCTAAAATTGGAAGCTGACTTCAGCCCTCCTGCACAAGAGATGAGACATCCCAGCTGAAGCAACAGACAACACAGACAAGGAGCATCACCTCAAGTTACACATTCCTTGCGAGCTCCTGTGGGTTGTGAGGAAGATGAAGAATTTGAAGAGGAAACTCACTGTAACTGTTCAGCAGTGGTAACCTGTGCCTGAGGAGTGACCTGGCATGAAGGCCCGACTGCAAAAAAGTGTTAAACTGAGTGACAGCAGGCATGTCAAAGACAGAAGGGAGGGAAGTTTTCCTCGGTGCCGAGGTACAATAGCGCCTCAGCATTGTTTTGCAGCCATCCTGGGATGGGAGGCCCAGGGGCCACCTTTGGGCAGCAGAGCTGGGCTGGGCTGAGGTGCCCCGTGCCAACACTGACAGGATTGGTGCTAGTGCCAGCGGACATAAGGAATCTGCTCATGATACTTTGACAGACTCCACATAGAACCACGTATTGCAGCAGGACTCTGCTTAATCCACTGCTCATTCAGTTTTTCTTTTGTACTTAAGCAGGTGTTTAATTCACCTCAGGGGTACCATAAAAATTCCCCAACAGATTGATGCAATTTCTCTCCCTCTTCCCCACAGCAGCACAGGGAACAAGGAATGGGGGCTGCTGTCAGTTCATCACCCTTTGTTCCTCCTCCTCGGGGGAGGACTCCTCACACCCCTCCCCTGCCCCAGCGTGGGTCCCTCCCGCAGCAGACAGTCCTCCATCGACTTCTCCCACGTGAGTCCTTCCCACGGGCTGCAGTTGGGCATCTGCTCCCCTGTGGACCTTCGTGGGCTGCAGGTGGACAACCTCCGTTACCAGGGGCTGCAGGGGAACCTCTGCTCCAACACCTGGGGCGGGTCCCCTCCTTCTTCACTGACCTGGGTGTCTGCAGAGTTGTTACTCTCACATAATCTCACTCTTCTGTCTGCAATTGTTGTTGTGCGTTTTTTCTCCCCTTCTTCAATACCGTACCCCAGAGGTGCTGCCGCCACCACCGATGGGCTCAGCCTGGGCCGTGGTGGGTCCATCTTGGAGCCGCTGGCATTGGCTCTATTGGACATGGGGGAAGCTTCTGGCAGCTTCTCACAGAAGCCACCCCTGCAGCCCCCCCACTACCAAAACCTGGCCACACAAAGCCAATACAGTCCATAATCCTCCTGCTTCCAGAGCATGGCCCTTGTTAGCAGATCTCCACTAATTCCTCAACAGACATCCCGCTCCATCGGGCATACATCCGCTCAGCAGTCTCACCCCCCTCGCCTCCTTGTTCCAGAGGCACAATCAGCAGCACAAGATAGAAAATACTTTTATTCTCATGTTCACCGCAGCGTATTTAATGCTCCACTACACAACCAGAAAAGCACTAGTGGGTTTCCCAGGGAGAAGCATGACTCGGGTGCATTCGGGCCGGTGCTCCCGGCTGATGGGGGAAGGCCGGTGACACCCTGCCAGACACAGCTCTGGTCTCCCCAGGAAGCAAATACAGTTACAGATGTGCCAAACCAGGTTAACGCTGGTGTGTTAAGTGCAGCCAACTCAGATCTGTGCTGCCAGCAGAGAAGAGGAATTGGGACCTCAGGGGCAGTGTGGCATAAGGCAGGTTACTGGAAATTGCATCCTCAGAAGGATGAGCTGAGCCAATGAAAGAAGTGGGCAAATATTTCACTCAAGATTTATGTGGCTTTGTGAACTAGGTGACCTATAAAGTGAAAAGTAGTCCGTGGTAATTCATTCTACTCTTGTAGCCCTAACGAAGCTGCATCTCTCACAGTGGCAAGAAGTAACCTCTCCGATCTAAGAGCTGTGTTACATCAGCATAAGATTAACGTCTGATTTTTCACATTTGAATGTTATTTCCACAAGTTTAGTAAAAAACCTAACACTTCTTGAACACAATAGAATTTTCACTGGATACCCATTTCCCTGTTTCAAATTCAAAGTTGGAGCAAGCTCAGATCAGAAGGGTACGAGGACCTGTGCCTTCTGGAAGCACACACAGTGAGGAGTAATTAAGTTCTGCTCTAAAATGAAGAGTGCCTGACTACTGCACATCTTCCACACAAATCTGAAAGCACCAATTTATTGAAGTAACAGCCCAAAGAACCAGAAAGAGCAGAAGACCCCAGAAACACCTATTTGAAGGGGAACATTTCCCTGGGGCAGCAGCACGAGGGGTCCTGCTGAAACACCTGTAAGGAAAATCTCCCTGCGTGGTGCCTGAGAAACCCTGGCGTTAGGAGCAGGATGCTGGTCTCTGCCCCAGCAGCCCCACACCATCAGCTGAACACCCCAGCAGGTCACTTCATGCCAGCAGCAAGCAAAGCCATGCCCAGAGACCTTCCTACTGCTCCTTCTAAACGTGCTCTGGAGCAGGGGGAGGCGATGGTTGGATGTAGCAGTGCTGTCCAGCTGCAGACTGGACTCTCAGTCCCTCTAATTTACCTTCAGCTACAGAAAATCTGTGTCTGAGAAGCTGCTGATTTTCAAAGTCCACTAAAGAGCAGAGAGGCATCTGTTCACCGGCTGCCTAAGCAGAGCCAGGATTGCTGAGCAGAGGGCAGGCAGCATCTCTGGGTGCTAGACATCACCACTGGTCTGGAGATGCCTTTGTGGTGACCAGAGCTGCTCAGCTGAGCCTTCGGGGATGCTGGGACCCACCAAACCCACACAGACATCAGCCAGCCCTGAGCAGAGGGACAATTCAAGTGCTGCACGAAGCTGTTCATGACACAAACATCTGCTGTTGGAGAATCAAGCGAGTCCTACGGAGCAGGGAGAAGCATATGACCTGCACATTGTCTTGCCTAGAGCTGCATTAACTCCTTTGACTTGTCCTCCAGCACAGGGCTGGCCCCCCCCCCTCCCCCCCCCTGCAGCGAGGTGACAGAGCAGGGAAGGGACACCCAGACTTTGGGGAGCAATGGGAAGCGGTACCCAGGGAAGAGCACAGACAGCAGACACATAGCAGGGGATGCTCAGTGCCCTGCAAAAGTTCAGCAACGCTTCCTGAAGGACGGGCGAAACAATCCTAAAAATGGCCCCGATGAAGTCAGATTTATCATGCATGAGATTTGTTCTCTACGTTTCTAATACATTTGATAATTCACACAGCTTACCACAGGAGACAGATGTCTCTCCACCATTTCCTCCTTAGCAGGATATATAAACATCTACTTTTTCACCAAAGTCATGCACTTGCCAAGAGAAGCAATTTTCACTTGTACTTTTCACCCAATATATCTTAATTGTAAAAGCAAACAAGCTCTTATAGCTTGTTTTACTTATACCATTTATTAATTTGTTCTTAAAAGCTAATCTCCTACTGAGTTACATCTCCTTAGTATCACAGCTATTATTTTAATATGGAGATTAGATCATTTATGTTTCTATGTGAACTTACTAGGGCACTCCGGGGTTGTTTCCACACTAATTTACATGCTTGCACAACTGATGAGGTTTCAGATGAGAGCAGCACCCAGCAGTATCTGAGGGGCAGCTTGGTCGGGGTGTCCTGGTGTGAGGTCCTCATTTACTCCACACCAGTGACACATGAATGTAAGCAAAAACGGGTTATTTAGATATTGAAGATCTTTAGGAGGAAGCCATCTACATTCCCTTCCCTACAACTTTTCCCAGCATCACCAGGTGGTCTCGGTGACTGGCCAGAGAGACCATATCATGGACAATAGTTCCTTATTTATGGTCCTTGCAGGAGCATATGATCAAGGTGGTTTTAGATAAGAGCAGAGAAAAAGCTGTTGACAAGAACAGGGAAATTCATACATGGTCAGAGCACCACAGGCCCAGAGCTACATGCACCTTCCACACGATAGGCACAGTCTGTCCTCGTTAGGGTCAAATAATCAGAAATCAGAGCAGACAGAAAGAAAATAGGCTGTAAAAGTGTCAGAGTGCTCAAAGGAGGTACAATTCTGGCAAAACATGAAGATTAGCAATGGAAATAGAAATAAGTAATTAACTGTTTCTTCCAACCTTACATCAGCTGTTCTGGAGAAAGGGGGAGAGAAAGGAACTCGCAGGGCTTAGAAATAGAGAAGCCAGACCTCCTGTCAGCTCTGCTCCTTCCTTAAGCACCAGAGTCCTCAGTCTGCACTGTCAGACACAGGGGTAGCAGTCACTGAGCAACGCTGAACTGGGTTGCCCTGTCCCCAAAGCCCACCGATGGGCACGGCTGCGGGTGGAGCAGCGATGGGGATCTCCAAGCTGCTGCAGCGCCTTCACTATAACTCAGCCTAGCTGAGCCTCTCATCCACTCCTTCCCCATACTTTACAAGAAAAGCCATCAGATTAACTAGGTGTTTTGTATCTTAAAAAAAAAAGCACTGAAGCCAAGGGATGGGTCTCCTCACAGGGTGGCACAGGAACTAGTACAGGGCAACCATCCTGTTGACGCAGCGTCCCCTGGGCAGCATCGCTGCTCACAGGTAGTGCTGTACACAGGCTTTTCCCTCCAGCTGCTCACAGGCTCCTTGCTTTCTCAGCTGGTCTTCAAAAAAACCAAACTATTTGCCACAGGTTTTCTTCAGGCCCCCTCCTTCGAGTTGTGTATCTGGATGCATTTGCCTCCCACTCTCCTCCTGCTGTGGCTCTGCATAGTCTCGGCCTCCCTGGACTCATCTGAACACCGTCACATCTGGATGGCATCGCTGTCCCGCCTGGGCCTCGGGAGTACAACCCTGGCACCGCATTTCCTTTAGCAGTCTGAGATGTCACCTGCAGAAATTCCATCATTCTTAACTGTTCCCACAGTATTTGTATGTTTTTACACCTCCCAGCATCTCTCACATACAACACCCATTACTATTCATTCTTTTTTACCCTGGCAGCCTGGCAGTGCATCCATACACCCTAAACACATGTTAAAGCTGCTATTTTTTGTTCGTCCCTCTTGAAAACATACAGGAAAACAACACTAATAGTGTGCTGAAAGACAAAATAGAAGTAAACTGAAATATTAGGTGTATTTTTAATTTTTTTTTCCTCCTTAGAGAGTATTTAAGCCTTAACAAGTCCCAAAAACTAACTTCAAGATGGAGATTTTTCATTAAATACCATCAGCAGCAGGATTCAATGCACCCACTGCCTTGCTCTGTATCACTTTTAACTTTATTTAAAAGCACAGCAATGCCAGCACAATAAAGATTATGCAATTTTAAAGAGAAAAAGCACCTTGTGAATCAGAGATTTCCCATATGGAATGAAATCCCCTCCCCAGAGGGAGCACAAGCATGCGCTGCCTTTTCACTTACAACCGATCACCTTTGGGAAGGGGCAGACAAGTCAGTAGCAGGAATGATGATGGGAATTGAAGCATCAGATGAAGAAAAAAAGTAAAGCAAAAGAACAGCCACAAAAAAAGTTTTCCTCATAGAGTACGAGGACCTCTGCTTTGTCTGTGAAACCATTCACAGTCTGGAAATGCAGTTCTCACATGCTCTGATCTGCTCATACACACATCGACATCAGTCAGTAATTCAACAGAAGTTCAGTTAATTACGTGGGGTTTCATACAGCAAATATCATTACCTAAATCAGAAGAGGACAGAAAACACCGTTCAGTTCACATATATTTTCAGCCATTTTAAATGGGAATGAAAATGCATCAGGGAGAAGTAACAGGCAGACGTGGAGATGTCATGACCACGAGAGGGGCATCATTAACATTCCTCCCCTCACACCACCATCTAAGGGAACACAGCAGAAGAGAACCAAATATTTACTGCCATTATCATAAGAAGAGGATTAACTGTTATAAAGTGTAATTGCACTGTGCATGCTGTGATCCCCCATGTCGCACGAGGATAAAAAAAACCCCAAAACTACTTTTTTTTTGCCGCCTCCCTCCCATCAGTTACACCTCGGTACCTCCCCTGAAGACCTCAGGGACTGAGCAGGGCAGCAGAACCCCCCCAGGGAGGTCCTTGGTTTCCAGAGGGTAACAGGGAGAAGAAAGCAAACCTTCCCCAGCAAACTTAGCTTCCCATTGCCCTGTACTTTGTTGCCTCGAGCACACAAACCACACTGCTGCTAAAAAAGCACTCACCAAGTTTTACACCACCTTTCAACGCCTACAGCCACAGTTTTTCTTAAGGAGGTCAGAAACTACCTGCTGAAAGCAAGCACGGGCTGTACCGCGGTCAGGGAAGGGCTCGGAGGACACAGCCCATGGTTCAAACCTGCTGAGTTGCCCCAGCACAACTCCCACAACCAACCTGCCCACTCTCCTGCCAGCCCCACGTCCCCTTCCTAAGCCAGGAGATGCAGGTGTTCCAACTCTGTCACAAACAGAAGCCTTGCAGCCTTTTTTATCCTTGTCAGCTCCTCGGGTTTGCACACACATTCTTACACCTCTCCCTCCAATCCAGCTCTCGAATCACATTAAAACACAGTAAGCTAGCCAAGCTTCCACAAAATTCCATTATCATCTCAAAGACCAGAAGGAGGAACCCAAACTCAAACCCAGCTACTGCTGAAGCACCCATTCACGTTAAGCCGTTTACTCACCCCTCAGCCAGGAGCCACCAGCACTCCCCACCAGCACCTTGCCTCAGAAGGGCTGGGGGGCTCTTCCCCTGCCTCTTTTGAAGGGCCATCACCCCTCTGCAGGTGATAATTGTCATCTTAGATTAGATGCTGCCTAATTAAGACCAGCTAATTCTGCTAGACTGATTTTGATCATTATTGATTATTAAGGATTTTTGCCGCCACAGATTTATTTAAACTGGACTCAAGAGGAGGAATTAGCATTTTAAATTATTTGGGGAACTCCCTGCCCCCCCCCCCCCCCCCAATTGCTGATTTATACATACCATCTGTACCTTACGTGCCTAATTTTATTTAAATATAAGTATTATTTAAAATATTATTTTTAAATTAACATATTATTTTAAAATATTATTTAAAATAAATTATTTAATTTATATTTAAATATAAATATAACTTATAAATATAAGTTTTATTTTAAATCAAGCCTTAGCTGCACTAACGCAGTTGTATCTAGTTCACAGGGGTCAAGCAAACTGCTCCTGTAAAGGCACATCCCGCTTGCTGCTGCAGCGCTGTCATCACCGTACTGTCGCTGCCTGACCTGGCACTTCATTATTAACCAGAAAACAGTCTTTAGCAAACGACTCAGTCTCTCTCCTACATGTGCAAAGACCCGGTGCTCTAACTCGCTGCTGGAGGCACCAGACCTCTCTGGGTGCCGCCGTCGTTGCACGGGCGGATTGCAGCGTCCCCACAGTGCCATTTATTTATGTCAAGCAAACTTCTCAGGCCTAAAGTTTCCTTTCCTGTATAACTATGAAAAGACAATATTTCAGCTAATTTAACACAAACTAAAGGAGGTGTCTGTGGGGACAGGAGGGTGGTGGAAGGGAAGCCAAAGGTTGTTTTGCTGCTCTGTTTTGGTGGTGAATGCTGCTGACCCTGCAGTTGAAATCACCCCTAACCCACGGATGCTCGGTCCCACAAGCATCTTCGGGAAGCGTTTGCAGCTTGTGCACAAGCACTCTTCTAAATGTAGGGCTCTTCAGTAAATCGTCTTTTAAAAGAGAATTAGAAAGATTAATTTAGGAACAAAGGGGCATGTTTTAATTGTCATTAGATACTTCAAGGCATGTTTCATGGGACTATTAATAAAGTGCCCCAAGGGAATGAAGACACCAACACATCACATCGACGACAAGAATTAATGACCCCATAAAATACTCCCTGGTGTACCTTAAAGCTAAACTGGCAATATTTATAAATTAATAATTAACATTTCCAAGCCTCCTACTGGCAGCAGCTGTATTGTTGAAGAAATTAGTGACAGCCTTAAAACAACAGAACAAACCAAACCTAAAACAAACAAGAAAACAACAGTGTCGCAGTGCTCACAAGATATTTTCTTCTTTATCAGTTCCAGCCCCTTGATAAATGACAGCTGTAAGCTGGTATTACCAGGCTGGCAGCAAACTTGTTATTTCTGAACTTGTTCTCAAGATGCAGTATAATATATTGTTGATATTGATGTTATGTTGACAATCCTTTGACCTTACAAAATTTCACAGTAGAAAAATGCATAGGCCATGGACCGAACTTCAATTTTTTGTTTTAATGACAGGCCAGTGAAGAGTGAAGGAGCAGTTCCCAACTATGTCTCCATCACTATTTTTCACCGTCGTCAAAGCTGAGAAAAAGTGTTTGATAAATGACAGTATTTTTAAATCTACCCAATCAAAATGTGTTTTAGCCTAAAACTCTAATGTTAAAATCTCACATTTGTACATATTGTTTTGACAAGGAAAACGTTTTGCAGAATTTACTTCACCAAAATGAAGCTCGCTGAAGTCAGTAGAACGCAAACACAAGAGTCAAAGCTTGCTCATAATAACAGCTGGCCAGGGAGCGATTCTATTTCACGAAAAATGTTGATGCTGTAAATATTGGTAAATGCTGATCTGCCCAACAGAAGTGTTTGGAACAGAAGAAGTTATGACTGGTTTAAGGAAAAAAAAATGGCTGCTTTGTGGTTTCCTCCCCCCCAGGGCCCGGCTGCTGGGAGGTGGTGTGCTGGAAGGGGGGACCTGGGGGCTGCAGCACCGTCTTCCTCATTTTGGCCAAAACCATCGGAAGAGTTTGCGGGTGGGAAGTTGGACGTGTCCCGCGCAGCAGAGTGTGCGCTGCGATGGGGTCTGAGTCAGGCCAATACTCAGTGGAGACTCTGTGGGACCCTGACTGCAGCCGCTCCCCAGCCAGGAAGAGCAGGCCCAGAGGATGCCAGATGAACGCCTTGTTTGCCACTTTCCATCGAGTTGCTCTTCTTGCCTTTCAGACTTCACTTCTCATGCACGGTTAGACAATTTTTCAAAGAATTAATGTATTTTGCCACGCTCCTAAGCAGGCCACGGTCCCTTTATCCACAGCCCCAACCATTGTCGCACTGTTACCAGGCAGAGCTTTTCCAGAACAAAGCCCACTCTCCCCTCTCCTTGGGGGTCAGCAGGCTGAGCAGGGCAGGTGTGCACAACGGGCTAGCACTTAGGGCAAAGGGGCAACGGGAGCGGCTGCAGGCTGATGCCTTGTGGGTGCAGTTAATGAGTACGTAATGGACATCTGAGGCAGGGAGAAACTTATCCCTCGAGCCTAAGCTTCATCATCATATAAATGCCCGTTACCAAGTGACCTTGAAGAAAGTGAGGGTCTTTCCTGCGAGTGTAATCTTACCAAAAAACCCCAACTCAACCTCCCTAAAAAACCAGAAGATATAAGTGTCCCGCTCTAGTCTGGCTAGTATCAAATAATTGAACAGAGGTAGCATGAATCAAATTTGCAAGGTGTTTGACAAAATGTACAAAATTCACATTAAAAATACAAGCATTCTCAGGGAAAAAACCAACCAACCAAACAACACTATACTGGATTAATAACTGAGTAGCTGATATATGGAAAAGCAAACATGAGTGAGACCTTACCCCCCGGTGTGCTCCTCACCATGCCTAGTCCTAGAGACGCTGCTGTGATATCTTCATTAACTGTCGGGGAGGAAAAAAACACTTCACATGACCACATCATTTGTGGTTAATGGCAACAGAAAAACCCTCTAAAACACTTTGGGAAAGGTGAGCCCACTCAAACACGGCACTGCCAGGGCAGCCAGACCCAACCTGATGCACCCTGTAAGAGGGGTGCAAGACAAGGTGCCCGGGGGAGAGTACAAACTGCTTTAGAATTTATTGTAATGCAGCACATTTAAAAAGGGAAGGGTATCTTTACTTTTTTAAGTCTTGCATTTTTCATTTTGTTCTTTGCACTTCATTAAAAACACAGATTTTCTTGCTTTTTCCAGGCTTTCTCTGCTTTGACACCTCGCATTCTGCCATTGTTTTAGAAACCATTGTTGAAAGCACATTTTTTGTTCCAGCTGTAGCCGTAGAGCCACGTGAACACAATACGCAGCCAAATTGCGATACCTGTCCGAGGGAGGCTTGTTTGGAGAGGAGCTGCACAGCCCCTCCACACCCCCCAACCTGCTCTGTCCCCCAGGAGGACACGTTTGCTTTGTGGCTCAGTGAAGCGTGAGTGGGAAAAGCCCCTTCGGTTCCCTTGCGAGCTGACGTGCCGGCGGATGCAAATTATTGCCTGTTTATACTGCAGCACCATCTGCATGTCCCCTTTTTGGTATAAATTATAAGCTTGAGCACAGAGCTTGGACCACAGATATCAAAACCCCATCAAGATCACTGCGTACGCCAAGAAACCATCCCGCAGAACCTCCTGTTTCCCAACCAGTTTTTTTGGCAGGGGGAAGGAGCAGCAACGCAAGGAGAGGCTGCCTAGAGTGCAGGCTTTACTATTCAATATTTTCCCTCTCTGGGAAAGCTGCTGTTTTGTGCTTGAGATCTGGCAGCATTCCCCAAGCAGAAGTGGGACTGCTGGAGAGGAGAGAGAAAGAGGCAAAGGAGACCTCGGTACCGAGGTACATCGTTCCACAGCCCCTTGATTTATCTCTCCGTCAAGGAGAGTCAGTCAGCAATAAGTTGACAGGGCCACCACACACGTCTCCGCAACTGCAGCACCTCCGGGCACACATTGAATTTTCTTCTGTAACTAAAGCAAGGGACAAAGGTCAGAAAAAAATAGAAAAATTGATCTCCAGTCACAACTCTACATGTTCCTCTGCTTTAAAAATTATGATGGCAATCAAAAGAATATGTGTAAAGCTTAAGAATGGTAATTTCCCTTGAACATCTTAAATGGGTTTTGCAGATTTCCCTTGCCAGGAGCAGGAGCGGGATTCACAGCCTGCTTGCACGGCGTGTGCTGGGGAGTGATGGCTCAAAAAAGCCCATTGGTGTAGGAAAATAAGACAGAGGGCAGGCAGGCTGTCTAAAATTACTGATAATATTGAGGGAGACAGACATAGAAATCAATAACTATAGGAGATTTATGTGGTAATAAGCAATAATGCCCAAGATACTGACTCATTAGGGAAGGTAACTTTTAGTTTGCTTATTTATGAACAGGAATGCTTGTTCATGTGGTGGTTCCAAAGAAAAACTTGCATTATTTTTTTTAAAAAACCCCAAGTCTGTCAAGTTACACAGCAAAGTGTTCAATACCAATTGGAAAATCAGGCCACCCTTCTTCTTCACTTTTCCCCTCTCCCACACCAGCTTCTCACGACTTACCCGTGACCAGAAGGTTCCTGTGGGGCAGCCAACGCCCTCATCCCCACGGCAGAAGCGGGGGCTTGAGTGCCCCCATAGCTGATGTTGCTCCAGGGACCTGGGTGAAGCCACCTGGATCCCGGCACCCTCAGGACCTCCCGTGTGTTTCCACCCGGCGCAGGCAGCGGGGCGAGGGCTAGCGGCACACCCAGAGGGATTTTAACCTCCAACGTTGGCTGTTGCAGCAGCGAAGACCTACAGGTTGGGAATCACAAATTAGGCATCAAATTTGCTTGGGGCCTGGAGCATCTCAACAGGTCTCGCGCAAGCAGGAGATGCCAACCACAGCCCTTATCTAACGCGCGGTCTGTGAAGTGGTGGATATGTCTGGGACATCACCAGACCCACGGGAGAGCAAGTGCTCGGAGCTGAACCTGTCCTCACGTGATCAGGATTCTTGCCAGGGCTGTGCATGGGCATTCCCCGAATGGAAGGGCACCTCTTTTTATATGTAAATACTGCTTGTATAATATGCTCACACATAAACAGACACACCTCTATATACACACCCTTTTATATATACAAAATATATATTTTAATATGTATATTTATATATAAAATATATATTTAAATATATATCTATATATAGAAAGAAATATTTAAATATGTATATTCACATACACAGAAACAGAACAAAAGTACAAACTGTACATACTTACTCAAGAGTGGGGGAAGCCATAAAGAACCTCTTCAAACACCTGTGTTGATTTTATCACTGGTATTTTCTGGGAAACTCAGCAGAGGGTCGTTGCCCAGGCCTGGGGCAGAGCAAGGCACGGGAGGAGGTGACACAGTGACGTGCCAGCCCCATGCCACCTCCCCACGCCCCTGTGCTCTTCGGGCCACTAACACCAGGGCATCACAGCACAGCCGTCTTGGACATAAACCAAGAACAAATCAATTTTTAAAAAAAATTTAACATTTTTAGTTTAGGAAAAGCTGTGTGAAACCTCCCGGGCACACATAATGGTCAACAGAGTGTTAATCTAATGGTAATAAAATTGAAGGGTTTGAGCCTTGGTCTGAAAACCAAGGCCTGTGAGTTTTTCTCTTCAAGGGTTTACAAAGGAAATTTGGAGTATTATTTCACAGAGGAGGTAGCGGAAGATAAAAACTCGAAAAGCAACTTCCCCATGAAATGGCTTTAACTTTGCATGTCAGGCCTCCTAGATGCTTAAACCTCTAAATCACTTTGAGTGTTCAGAATCTGGACTCTGGCACCGCTGTATGATCTGGCATGATGGCAAGTCACTGGATGACAGCCCAGAGAAGAGGATACAGCGAGCAGTTATATCATTTATTAAAGGTTTATACTGCAGACACTGTTTGCTAAGCCCATTATTGCATAGCACACAGGCGAATTACAGTTGTGATGTTTAAAAGGATTTTCATGTTTCAGTGTCTTCTCCATTCTGCTTTGTCATAGTGCTCCATTATAAATTTTGCTAAAAGGACTTGCACATTTGCCAGAGTATTTTACATCACCTACTTGCTGCTAAATTATTTATAGGAGTTAGGCAACATCCACTGTACCATATGTTATTGGGATAAAAACAAACACACACAAAATGATAGCTTGAAAACAAATTTTATGTAAAGAAAAATTATTTAACTCTAAAGAGGAAACTGAGGCTTTCTTTCCTTGTGTAGTCAGTTTATGTAAGTAGCTTCACATCCACAGCTGACGGTGCACTGACCCATAGAAACAGGTTACATGCAAAAGGGAAAAAACAGCTCAACGCAGACGGCTGAGAATCTGTAAGCTGTCCGAGATGAACTGTGCAAAATGATTCAGGCAAAATGATTCACGGGAAAAATGAACAAACAAAAAGCCCCAGAGGATATAAGCGAAACTGCTAAGGGAATAACGGCCCACAGAAACTCTGCCCTCGCAGCCTTCGCGGCAGCAAACGGGCAGCCCCAGCCCGCGAGGCACCTCCAGACGCGTTTTCGCGTTGGCCACGGGCCAAACGCAGCGTCGCGGCGGGGCAGGTGAGCAGAAGCCGTCACCGTTTTGGGGTCATTCGGTTTTTCGTCAGGTACTTGCAGTTGTGTTTTCACAACAGGAGCAGCCCCTGAACCCAGCACGCTGTACCTGAGCTCTGCAGGCAGTGCCAGCGCTCACAGTGATTTTATTTATTCCCCAGCAGTTGTAAGCGATGCCCTGGTCCCCCCATATACCTTGGGGGGGCGCTCGTAGCCCCAGCACCCTCTCAGCCTCTTCTCTGCTGCCCTGTGTCCCCCAGACGTGGGCTGAGCTCGATGGGACAGGGGGGCTGAGAGAACCCCCCAACACCGTGGTTCTCTCCATTGGGGTTGGTGCACGTTTCCCACCCCACGGCCCTAAACCCCGTGGGACACAGCTGAACGTCCCTTCACTAAGGTCCAGTTGGCACCAAAAATTTCCATAGCCTGCCAAAACTATAAGTGAAATGCCTCTAAATAACCTCGTCCTGTATTAAGGGCCGCGAAGAGACCCGCTCTACTGAAACACATTTCAGTGACCTTAACCTGCGACGGTCATAAATAGGATCGAAATGACACAAACACTATAGATGTCTTAATAAGCCCATTCTGTGGAGGGTCGAGGCTGATATTTTGTTATTCATGACCTTGAGGTGCTAATTTCTTAAGCAATAATGAGATGTAGCCTACACATTTTACAGCCAAGAGTGCAGTAATGGAGAGAGATTCTTTTCACCTCAGGAAGATTTACTCTAATTTAATACATAACAACCCGAAAACGATCCTGGATTTCACACCTTTTTTCAGTGCTACCACCTTCTGTAACAGTGCAGCAAATCTAAATATCATTTCTTATTTGAGGAATAATTCTGCAAAGCTGCTCCTTAGCAGTAAGTGCAAACTGAGCACGGATGCGCATGAACACGTAAACTGTTTTATGAAAAATCACGTTTTATAAACACAGGATTTCGGTTAAAAAATCCCATTTAAGAAACAGTATTTTTTTTTAAGGTAAATTACTTCTTTAACCTTTTCGCAAAAATAAAATGTGTTTGGCCAGCACTGCTGAGAAATAAATTTGATACAATAAGCCATACAACACTCGGAGCTCTAACGTTTGTACCTTTAGTGTTTTGACTGACACTCTCACAGGATTCATCCAAAAAGATAACAAGATTTTACTATGTTATGAAAATTAGCAGCAAACCACATAATTTAGTTTACAAATGGCTTACACAGTTCAAGACTGAAAGTATATTATTTTTTTCTATTATGTGCAGGAGTGCAATTTTTTTTTTTCTTTTGAAGTTTAAATAATATAAAAAAAACCCAAACCACCTTGATGCATTTGTGAGTTGGATTAAGAGGCAGAAGAAAGGAACGTGCAGGAACTGCAATGAACTGAGCATTAAGCATATTGGCCCCATAATCTCTTAATAAATTGCAATAGTGGGTTTTTTAATATCCCGAGTCTCCCAATCTGCCCAGCCCTGTGTGACTTACCTCAGGGGTAAGAGTTGTCCCTCTTCCCCCAACAGTGTGGCACCGCGTGCCTGTCGTCACAGCCCTGCCCGTAGTTTGACTATTTTTCCCTTCAGCATCATGAAATGGGATGCTCCTGAGAACCCACCGACGGCAAAGCCTTGCCTCCCAGCCTGAAGCCTGCATCTCGTTTCCAGTGGGACTTTCCTCCACGCTCGCCCTGCAGCGTGGTCACCCACTGTTGTAAATCGCTGACTCAGCAATCCTTCTGCTGCACCCATCACACCGGCCTCAGAATCACAGAATCAACTACGTTGGAAAGGACCTTGAAGATCATCTAGTCCAACCGTTAAATCATCATTAGAATGAGGGAAAATTCAGGTTTAAAAACTTATGTGAACGGCTCGACACGTTGTGGCATGGGATGTTGGAGAGAGAAAACTCCTTCCCATGGCCTGTGCGCCCTGTCAATGGATGAAGCTTTTGGTTTGGTCTGGCAGAGCAGGGGCAGGGGGTCCCCCTGCTCTGCACCCCCCAGGAGCCCCAGCTCGCCACTGCCCTGGCCCCACATCCCAGAAATCCAATAAAGCCAAACAGAAGAGTAGAAATCCTTTTGGCAATGAGATTGTCTGGCTATGAATAAAAAAAATAACCCAACAAAAACAACCAATCCAGCAGAACCTGTTGAATTCGCTGTGTTACAGAGGGCTGCCCATCGCCCTGGGCACTGCTCGTGTCCTTACAGGTTCTCCAGCTCCTGTGGAGACCAGACCTCTGGCACAGGTACCTCTGAAACCAGGCACACGGGGACTCAGGCCTGGGAGGGACCTGCCAAGCAGCGCTGGACACCAACGCTCGGGCAGAGGCATCGCCTTCCTCATCTCTGCCACGGCCCTTGCTGATGAACCAAGAGCTTGTCCAAAGCTCTTCATGCCACTTCACACCCAGTATGCCACTGGTCACTGACTGGCCCCAAATCGCCCACACATTAGATCAGTCTCCAACACTGATGACAAAAAGCTATTGTTTGAAGTATTGCCCAATATGTATTTCAGGCACACAAAGTAATTCCTGCTACATTCATGTTTACTTAAAACCTTTTCTCCCACAGCGCTGCTTTAACTGAGTTGTCATTATCACTCCAGAAGAAGGAAGAGATGTGGACATCTGCTCCACAACCAGCTGCTGCCTGCTGCATTTGTGCCACCGGGATTTCGCTGAGCTTCCAGTTAAATCCCTTCCAGCTCTGCCCTGATCCCTTCCCGCGCTTGCCTTCCCTCTCCTCGGGCAGCAGGGCTCTGCGGTTCCAGTGGTGGCAAGCTGAAGGACCTTGCCTTTTGCCACCTCGTTCTGGCAGAGAGGGGAGGCAATTAGCAAGGGAACATCACCACTGTTTTGCCAATTCTTTCCAAATTCCGTGCCACTTCCCATTATGGAGCCTGATGATCTGTGAAAGCTATAAACCATCCACCCAGCAGCAGTGGTGGGCTTTTAAAGCCTGAGCTGCTGCCAACTCTTCCAGCTCTGCAGCAAAACACCATTCCTTTCAGCTGCTCAGCTTCCAGCTGCCAAAAGCAATGGTTTGCATCTGTCAGTGCCATCTTGTTTCTCTAAATTCAAGTCTGTCACCATTTGGAAGCATCACAGTCAACAATAAATGGTCCGTGGGAGGCTGCAGTCCAAGAAACCACTCCAGTTAATCTTCATTTCAAGTTGAGGGTTGCAGATTTCTAACTACCTTCCCAGAAAAAGCTGTCCTTGAAGTGGAAGGGTCGTGAAATGTGCGAGGAATGCCTGCAGTTCCATTCCTTACAGAAGTGGCATGTTATTTCAATAAGGTGTCCTTTACTTTGCCCCTCATTAACAGATTGCATTGATTACAGGAGGGAAAAGTTTGGGGCATTGCCCATAGATGCTGTCCAGCCAGCTCCTCCTCTTCTGACAAGCCTTTCAGTTTTCCTAACTTTTCTTGCCCCAACCCAGACAAAATCCTGATTTTGAGTGGTCTACGCTTAACTGAAAACGTTACGGTAATTTATGTTCATCTCCAAATTTTTAAATAAAGATCTATAAACAAACCTCCTACAGAAATATTGAATTATGTTCCTCTGTCTCTGAATTTAATGAAACAGATATGCAGCGACGATTTCAATTAAGCATCCCAAAAGTCTCTTTTTCTAAAAAGTTGCCTTCCAGTTTTGGTTACAAGGCTCAGCGCTTCCCTGCCAAGGGCTAGAGGCGGCAGCACTCACCTCCCATCATGGACACTGGGGATTCCCTCCACTCCCATGGGAGCTCCAGGCAGGCTGCTCTCAGCGACCTCCCACCCAGGCAGGCAGCTCTTCCCGGTGACAAATTGGGCTGGATTGTACTTCTCCATCTAAAATTCAAGAACAGCATAGCCATATGATCTGTTTACTACTGCAAAGTTTTCTCAGGCCGTTTTCTTCCCTTTCCTGATGCTTTGGATTTCTACCGCTCCTTCGTATCTCCTCAAAATGAAGTTCAGGGCAGTGCGCAGGGCTTGGGGACTGTGGCTGGAATCCAGGCTGTGGGCTCTCAACACTTGGGACACTCCCCTGCGATCACAGGACCACCAGCTCCTACCCCAGACGTACCCTTCAGCAACAAACAGCCATGAGCTGTGATTATTCTGCCATTATTCAGCCATTCTCTGCAGAATTAATCTCTTTAGGGGGCTGTACTGAACCTGAAGCGTTGCTCTGCCTTCAAAATATCTGCAAAACCTACCGACTTGGTCTGGCTCCTCTGGAAAATTTACTAAATACTGAAATGCAGGGCAGAAATGGCTGAAGAGCTCCCCACAGGGAGGTGAAGGAAAGCCTTGGAATAGGGTTGTGTTGTCTAGAGCTGCTCTCAACCCCGGAATTACAGAGAGATGCTCTGGGAGAGGGACAGAGTGGAGGGATGAGAAACAGGTTCTGGATCTGTCTGTTAAAAATCAGCTGCACTTTCACATATCTATTTTATTTTTTTAATAATTACATAGTTATTGAGAACTGGCGGTTACGGTGTGGAACCTGACAAGGCCTTCACTCAGGTAACGCTCTGTTCTGATATGTGTGCACAGACATGTTGATCTCAAGTATTTTTTCTAATGTGATAGAAAAGGAAATCTGAGCATCCTCCCTTTCACAGAATCACAGAATCAACCAGGTTGGAAAGGACCTTGAAGATCCTCCAGTCCAACTGTTAACCCAGCACTGACAGTTCCCAACTCCACCAGATCCCTAGGTGCTATATCCCTCAGCTTTGATCTGATCTATCATCTCATCTTGTGCAAAAAACCTAGGTTTGCATAGAAGTTGCTAAGAAAAATGCTGCTGTGTGAAGGGAAAGCTGGGTTTAGTACTTACGAGAAGGGCTACGCTGGGTCCAACCACAGATCCAACAGTCCAACACCTGCCTTCAGCAGGCCGAAATGCAGACAGCCAGGTTATTGGGGACTGTATCTTAACCTTGTTGGCTACTTCCATGGTATAGTGAAGAACAGACCTAAATTTTTGTTACTTTGGTTTTAGCCTGACATCTTCTTGCTTAAGACTTCTAGGAGGAAGCATTAACTGAAAACGGGGCAAGTCACAGACCACTCGGGAGAATATAAAGCACGATGGCCGCAAGTGTTTTATAAGATAACACATTTACCTCTTGGGATCCAAGTTCCTGAAGGCTTCCTATGTGGAAATAGACTTTGAAATTAGACTTCAGAGTGCTTTCATGTCACCAGACATAAGCATGTCCTCATTTCAGACACACAGCAGTCAACGAAAATGCTCCCGTTAACTTCAATGTGTTTTGAAGCAAACCTGTGCTGTATACTAAAGACTTGTTATGTAGTTGGCAACACAAGTTTTTGCACAAGATGAGATGGTAGATCCGATCAAAGATTTCAAATAAAGAGAAAAAAGAGATGGGAGAAAGGTAACGCACATGCCTGAAGTTTCACATAACAACCACGTTTCAGAAAAGTGGTGGAGAAATTTTAAGTGAGGAGTGCATTAGAAGAACAGTAATATATAAAAAATAGTTTCAAAAATTAAATGTCTACAAAAGATTATGCATTATGAGCACATGAGTATTAACATGGTTAGTGGTTTGCTTCTAGTAAACCTAGAGATGAGTGCAAAAAGACGTTTCTTGCTATGTAGAATTGCCCTGCCATCAACTTGGGAGAAATTACTCCTGTTTGCTTATTTTCCCCATGGAATACAATACTCGAAAGATCAGATTCCAAACATGAGAGAGAAAACCACTGTCACCCACTGGCTGGGTACTCAGAGCAGCGCTGTCATGGAGCTCCCCGGCTGCCCTCACCCACAAGAACAGCCGCCTCCTCCTCTTCCTCCTCCAGCTGTGAAGACAAAGCATCCCCCACCTGCTCTGCAGCCTCTCTTTTTTGTGCATGCCACCCCGCAGCGCCCCGGCACCCCACATCATCCCTGCACCCCGCCCCATCCCTGTATCCCACAGCTCCTCTGCACCCTGCAGCCCCCTCCTCCTGCGGGTGCACAGGGCAGGGGGTGGGATGTGGTGACACGAAGGGCCCCGCTGGTCCCACCCCCCCAAACCAGGGGGTGCAGCTCCTCCTGAGTGGGGCTCTCCAGGGAGCGACCTCGGCCTTGGCGCCTGGGCCAGGTTTTGACAAAGAGGATCAGGGCGCTGGCGGCCGTTTTGTGTTCAGTCATTTGGCACTGATCATTTTTCATTACTGTGATGGCTTGCTTGGAAGTTATTAATGGCTGGAGGAAGACCAATTTTCTTCCAATTTTATTATGACACATCTGCAGTCTCCAATCTGACACACTAAATATTTATGAAGTATGTCATTTCTCAAACATACAAAGTCCCGGTTCCCTCTAATCTGCAATGAAATTAAAAATCTGCGAATTTCGCTGCCACATTATCACTAGCTATTGTAAATGCGATTTGTATTAGCAGTTCTGAACCTGATATATCCGAACTCTTCCAGTTCCCTTGGGTGGTTTTGTCAGTATCACCCCACACTTTGTGTTACTGATTAAATTGTCTTCCAGGCAGCCCAGCCATGACCGTGCTGGAAGGGGGGGAACCTGCACCCACCGTGGCCTCAGTGTGGATCCAGCCCCATCACCCCCAGTCCTCCCAGTAGCCAAGGCAAGCGTGCACTCCCAATAGCCAGCCGAGGCTGTATGTGTACCGTACACATCCATACGTACACAGCTGGCTGCACAGAGCACTTGGCCTCAGCACCAGAGGTTTCAGCTCTGCAGTGGGAACATCTGTATGTTGAGGTAGATCCAAGGCAGATCCCACCAGCAGCCAAGCTCAGGCTCTTACTCTGCCCAGTATTTGCCCCTGGATCCCAGTCTCCCCAGTTGCCAGCACTGGGGCACACAATTGGACACAAACCCCACTCCAGCAGGTTTTCTCCCCCAGGAGATGGACCTTGGATGGGCTGGTGACTCTTCTGATGGGCCTGGAGGCAGCTGGCCAGGTTGTCGATGGGGGCTATTTGCATCCTTTGTGCATACAGATATGCTGATTGCGGATCACTTACTGCTTATCCCCTCTTACTGCTTGTCGCTTCACCGGACAGCAGCTTCTCTCTTCCACAGAGGGCCCAGCCCCCCCAACACTTCTTTCCCCAACATCTCTGTACGGACCCGCAGCAGCAAATCCAGACAGATACCCGAATATGCAGCAATATCAACGCTGCCAGTTGCGGAGAGGCTGCTCTGGGCAGAAGCGGTGCCTCAGACCTCTTGTTACTGAAGCAGGGAGCTGCCCGAGGTGTGACGAGCAGGTGCCATCCCCCGGTTAGCTCCAGGGGTGCAGGAACCTCCACCCAGCTCTGCTCGCTCGCATCCCGGGGAAATTCTGTCTGGTTGTTACTCTGAGATATCAGGTAAAGAAGCAGCATTTTACCTTTGTGAGGAGAGGCATGAGTGGAGCCTATTTCTTTCCAGTTTGTGCTGTTTGGTCCCTAACTCCTCCCTCAGGCCTCCTCTGTCGCTGGCAGGCATTAGCGTATTTGGTGACTAGTCCAGAGTGACCTGTACTAGCCAACCGATTGGTCAAACAGAGCAGATACCTGCTGGGCTCACACTGAGAAATTTTCCTCAAAAAACTCCTAATTTGTATCTTTTCCTTCCTAGTTTTAGCAAAGCTGCCTGATGCTGGTTTGACTGCCAGAGATAGGCACAAATGGAGAGTGCGGACACGTGTATTTCATTTCCTTAGGAAACTTGCCTGCAAGATGAAAGCAATTTATGTGCCAGGCACTTTTCCAAGTGCTTGAGAACATTAGATAGTAATCAAGGCCAAGTCCAGTCATGTAAAAATTGCCTCTTAGTAACGCACAGGACCCAGACTTTTCTCTGAATGCTCACGCCTGGATCCAGCCTGTGGCTTGAAGAAATATCTTCTTCCTTGCTGTAGGTGATAGGAGTTAAATTTTTGTGAGCTAGTGTTCAAAAGTAATAAGATACATACAATGACGGAGATGGGTCTGGGCTGTGAAGAGACATCTTTGCTTTGTGACAGGGACGGAATTCTCGAGGCGATGGATGAGCCCCAGGATGCAGTCAGGGCCTCCCCAGCGTTGCCCCTTGGTGTAACTATTCCGTCCTGCCCCTCTGCAATAGCTCCCCAAAAATAGCATGGCCAGCAGGGTCAGGGAAGGGATCTGAGCCCTGGGCTCGGCACTGGTGAGGCCGCCCCTCGATTCCTGGGTTCAGCTTTGGGCCCCTCACCCCAAAAAGGCCATTGAATGACTCGAGCGTGGCCAGAGAAGGGCAACGGAGCTGGGGCAGGGTCTGGAGCACAGGTCTGCTGGGGAGCGGCTGGGGGAACTGGGGGGGTTCAGTCTGGAGAAGAGGAGGCTGAGGGGAGACCTCCTGGCCCTCTGCAACTCCCTGCCAGGAGGGGGCAGAGAGGGGGGATGAGTCTCTGGAGCCAAGGCCCCAGCGCCAGGCCCCGAGGGAATGGCCTCAAGCTGCCCAGGGCAGGGTCAGGCTGGCTCTGAGGAAGGATTTCTGTGCAGAAGGGGCTGTTGGGCGTTGGAATGGGCTGCCCAGGGCAGGGGGGAGTCCCCGGGATCCCTGGAGGGGTTGAAGAGTCGGGCTGAGCCAGCGCTGAGGGATCTGGGGGAGTTGGGAACGGTCAGGGGGAGGGTCATGGTGGGGCTGGAGGAGCTGCAAGGGCTTTTCCAACCCCAACGATTCTGGGATTCTGTAAGCCTCACCGGACCCGTCCCTCCACACCTTTCTGGAGAGATGCACATCTCGTTCACTCTCGCTTCACACCAGGTGGTTTGTTCCAGTTCAGTTGAAGCCTGTATGGCTCAATATAGTGTTCAAAAGCACTTTATCAACTTTTTCCACACGGCTTATAATTATTGAATGAAAAATCTACACTATTACAACACATGATTACCACTCGTCAATATTTCAGTGGTCTGAGGATTTATACTCCTCAGGGGAGTGCTGTGTCTGGTCCCCCTACAAAGACAAGGGGTTCAGAGCTGGAGCTCACAGTGGGATTTTCTGGCTGAGGGCTGGCCGTTACAATCTGGAGGAGCTCTCACTCTCTCCAACGCATTTGTCTCCCCATCACATTCCCAAAACTGAATTTCCTCACCAGCAGTGTCAGCCTGTCCCCGGGCTCTGCTGTGTCCCCCCTGATCCTTCTCTCCCACCGCTGCGTTTTCTGGTTTGTGTCCACAGCACATGGCGCAGAGGCTGACACAGTGCAAGTGCCCCACAGGGGTTGTTAAACCTTACACATTTTTCCTTCACAGTTTGAATTTCTTAGTGCTCTGAGGTATTTTCATTTCCATTTATTTCCGCCGTAATTTTCTTATTTCGGAGTGTTTTTGTCAGGCTGCTGACAGCTACTCATCGCTAAAGGAGAGCACAACTTGCTAACAAGTTAGCTGGTGCATTGCTCCGTGTGTATATTTGCTATGTGTTTTCTCCACGTGACACCTTAATTTACAGTTAATGGTTTTAAGATCTGAAACTTGCCTGGAAGGAAACCCTTACTATGTTACGTTAAACCTGTTAAATCATTAAGGTCATTAAGCCATCAAGCATAACGAGAAGTGATATCTGTGTGCCTCGTCTCTCAGACACCACCTTTGTTTTTTTTCTAAATCTGTAGAACGTATCCAAATCATAAATGATAAAGCTTCCCTTCAAAACCCAGTTATAAATCTGCTAATGTTTTAGAAATATAAGTAACAGCTGTGATGATGAATAAAAAATTGGGGGAGAGAGTTTCAGTCACTCCCTCTGGGCTGCAACAGGTCACAGTCCTACACACAAATTTAGGACATTTATAAAAACCCTCCTATCCCAGGGCTTCCCCTAGAGGAACGTTTAAGTCTTTTAGGGGCTGAGAAGAACATAACAATCTAACGTGAACCTTTACGCCAATTGCATGAACTTTTCTTACTATCCTTATTTAAAATGATATAATTATGTCCCAATTTGCTGCATACTTAGCTATTTGTGTTCTTTTCGTTTACTGTTCACATCCTATCTCTTCCTCTCTTTTTCTTTTCTCCCTTATTTTTCAGCTTACAGTTGTTTCACTGTATTCTCTGATTACTGGTGTATTTAATATTTTTTTGTAACAAGACAAGAAAAAAAACAACCAACCAACTAACGAAACATCCTACTTTGCTGCCAAAGAAAGAGAAAAAAATCAAGCACCTAATGATCCTGGGCAGCACTTTGTTCTTCCTGACAGAGCCAACCGTGAGCTTCTGTGGTGAAGCTGCCTGGTTTTCAGCACGGTGCTGTCCTCCTGCTTTTCATGGGGTTACCGACCTTTGTGCTCGCACCTTTTCTGTCTCCTGTTTCCGAGTTCCCCTCTTCTCCTTAACTCCTGGAGGGACTTTGTTTTCCACATACGGTGAACAGCCCTTAGAGAGGTAACGCCATGTTTCAGGCCCCGTTTCGCTTAGATTTCTTCTTGCTGTTTTGGTGGCGATCAGCCTGCTTGCTGTTCGTCCTCTCTGTGAGATATTTCTTCTCATCTTCAACGATTTTACCGTTGTAGTCACAGAGGAAAACGAATCAGCATCATCAAGATTTGGTATGTCTAGAGCAGGAGAAGAAGAAACGTCCGTTACCCTGGGCTGGAAGAGCTCAGGGTAAAAGGGACAAGCGTGCCTGTGTGTGCACATGCACACACACGTCACATCCGTGCCATTCAGAAATGCCAGGAATGTCAGCAGGTCCTGGCTATAATTTTGAGGTGTTTTGCAGCAAGTGCCCAGACTGGTACCAATGACAGGGAGTGTCTGGGCAGGGAGGGAGCTGTGCACAGCCAGCGCTGCCTGATGCTACGACTGATGAGTAGAGGATTCAAAATTATCCTCAGATACTGGGCTCAATACTAAGACCCTACAGCTTCCCCTAAAGCCTGTGGTTTCTTCCAATTCTGTCTGCATGCTAGAAACAGCCCAATGTCATCCCAAAACCCAGGGATCCTCCAGATGTTTGGCTGTACACATAGCCTTGACTTACCTTTTCATGAGATCTGCTCTCAAGCTGTTAATTTGTCTTCAGTATGATGAAACCTGCTAAAACCAATCCCACAGGATTACACTGTGTGTGCACAGTACAAACTTTTATCTGTTTATGCCTGTGCCAATATATGCTACATTTAAATATTTATAGGCTTTCAATACCATACGTCTCTAACACCATAGGGTTGGGGTGTTTCATCTTTATTCAGCCTCATAACAGTCACATTTGCTTGAAGAAGTCACCGTCATATGTTTAAAGATATTATCCCTCTTTATATGTGGAAAATACAGGCACAGAGAAATGAAATTATTTACCCAGAGTCACATAGCAAGTCAGAACCTGAAACCAAAACTGCTGAGTCTTGACCCGAGCTGCCCACCTGCTTTTTCAAATCACTGGAAAGGATCATCCAGCCAAGGTCTGCACTACGGGCATAGGATAAAATGTAGACACGTCCCCTGCATTTATGACCTTGTAAATACAATCACATTCTCATGCCCCTCACAGCCGCTCATCCAGCAGCGTGGACACACAGACACACACATGCACACACTGTGCTTTTCATTCGAAATGGCAGAAAATTACCTTTAAATGCGGTATATAATACTCTGATGGTATTTAATATTCTCATGCAAATGGCCTAACTTAGCAGCACTTTCTGCCACGGGCAGGACAACACCCAGCAGGTTTGGTACATCAGAAGAACCTGTAAGGATCAGGCAAACGCTGCCTGAATAAGATCTGTGCCCAAATGTGCCCAACCCCTGGGGCAAAGGGACATGCTGGGAGCTGCGCGTGAGAGCCCAGCGTAAGGCTGGTGTGCAATAGCTGCCTGCAAGGGTGCTGCTGGCCACAACACCCACCTGCGATGGTGCTGTCGCCAGCAGAACCAGCTCTACTTGTCCCATACCCACCTCTGCTGGTGACAGAGCCTGGGGCTGCACACCCCATGGTCCCCAGCTCTCTGACTTCTTAATCCACAGACGTCCATGAACCGCCCTCTCATGCAACAAGTACTTTCACCTTTATGAAAAGCAGGAATGGGAGGGGGGAACTGTGAATGAAAATTCAAGGAGAAACCACCTGAGCAGCTCAGCACCCTTACGTATTACAAATGGATTATGTGAAATGATGCATGGAGCACAGAATTATTTCTTGAAGAGAAAAAAACACCCTGAAATTTCCTTTTCCCACACATAGCATCATTTTGCAGCCACTAGTGGAGCTGTGACACCCTGTGATGTGGGACAAGGCAGAGTTTTGTGGAGCAGCTGAGGAGTGATAGCCAGGGGACAAATATCTCGGTAGGATTTCTGGGCTGATAAAGACACAGACTGTGCAGAACGTGAACTCAAGCAAACAGAACTATATGCCAAGCCCTGCAGTGTGGAATGCCAGGGGACAGAGGCCCCACCAGCCCCTGTGGTCCCCAGTGTCCATCCCAGCAGATGAGCTGTCTGCACCCAAACCTCCTCGGGCAGTGGCTGGGGAGGGCTCGCCGAGCTGTGCCGCCTGGGCTGGGGCTGGAATTGCTCTCTCTGCTTCCCAGCATCTTCCCCACTCTCTGCAGCCTCCAGCAACTCGGGATTTTGCAGAGCAGTGCCGACCAGACAGAGCAACACCACAGGCTGCCGCTCAGCAGAGGGAAAAGCCAGCTCCTCCTGAGCGAGAGGCGGGGAGGCAGCAATTCTCCCAGCAAAGCGGATGCAGCTCCAGAAAGAAATGTCTTCCTGCAGAAGTACCAGGACAAACAGGTCAGTGATAGAGGTCTGAGAGTCTCCCTGTCCCCAGGAGACAGCCGAGCTCCCCAGCAGGGAAAACCCATCCCTGACAGCGAGCTTGGACCCGGGCACTGCCACCCGAGAGGTGACAGCTTCTCGAGCTGCACATGCTGATGCCTCAGCCCAAGGCCTCTGTTTGCAGCGACACAGGGACTCTGTGGCTCCCCGGCCTTGGTGGCCCCACCCCCAGCTCCCAAACGATGAGCGCAGTGTCAGCTGCAAGCACGATAAAAGTCGTTCAATAATTCAGAACCCCCCCACTCTAATAACCCTCCTGACATTTGCCTGGGCTTCATACGCAGCATCATCCATTAATGGTATATTAATCAAGGGCCTCATTCATAAATTAGATCAATAGTGGGAGTTTTTGTGGGAGGCCAATTCAGTGGGATGTGCACGTTCCCGCTGAGGAAGATGAAGCAATTCATTGTAGCATCGGCTCAAAGAGAAAGAAGTATTGACCTGCCAGATCAAAAGCCTTCAGTGCTACAGGGTACATAATGTGCTGCTGCAGGCTCGAAACTTAAGAAAAGGGGCAGCTCAGGAGGGATTTACAGTAAATTTATCTCATTCACCTTTGCTTTGAATTAACGAACTTCCCTCTCATTTATGACAAAAAATTTAATGGAAAGGTAATTTCATAGGACTGGGCTCCCTCACCTCATATTACTTTGCATTTGAAGACTTAATCAAGACCAAGGGTGGGCAGGCGGCAGCAGGCAGAGCTTGTTAAGGAGCCTCCCTGTGCCCTGCCGCCACCTGCGACTCACCCACCGCTGGGAAAGCATCTTCCTCCATGCACGCAGGCACCAGGACCTGCTCCCGCCAGAGCCACCGCTCCCGCTCCACATCCCCATCAGCCCTGGGACGGCAACGGCGGATCCCTCGGGCACAGCCGAGCCAAAAGGGCTTTGCAAAGGAGGAGAGGCAGGATGAAGGGAATGCTTTGTCCACCCTTTTGTTTCTGTTTGTTTGGTTTTTTAGGCAGTATATGTAGCAAAAGAGCAGAAAGCTGGTTTCTGTATACACGTCCCACGTGACCCGCTGCTGCCCCATGGCATGTGGTCCATCAGCACAGATGGGCTTGCAGAGCATTTCACAGAGTGGATAAAATCATAAAACGATTTGGATTCAAAGGGACCTTACAGACCATCCAGTGCCACCCCCTGCCCCGGGCAGGGCCACCTTCCACCAGCCCAGGTTGCCCAAAGCCCCGTCCAACCTGGCCTTGAGCCCTTCCAGGGAGGGAGCAGCCACAGCTTCTCCAGGTAACCCATTCCAGTGTCTCACCACTCTCATCATAACTAATTTCTTCCTTATATTCTATCTAAATCTACCCTTTTCCAGTTTAAAACTGTTGCCCCTTGTCCAGTCACTACAGGCTCTGGTAAAAGGTCAGCTCTAATAAAACACATGAAAAGGACTTAGCTGACCATCAGCATCCATGCACGCATGGAGTCACTGGAGCCATCTGTCATTTTTGTGTGAGTATTTGCACATGAAAAAGACATTTCTCTCAACTTATTTATACATCTTAGAATAGAAAAAACTTGTTGCATTTCATGGGGATTATTTTTACCTACCTCGATTGCTGTACTGCTCACAATAACCTGAAACCATAGATAAGCAACATCTAAATTTTGGTTGAGCTCAGTAAAAACTCGCTAAAAATGTGACCTCTAATCTCACTGGTGTTGTTTCAGGGCACCTGGTCCCAACCATCAGACCTAGATGACCATGGAGCCCCAGCTGCACTCGCAGCCCTGGGGTCACCCACCATGGCTCTGGTGGGTCTTTAAGGTCATGAGAAGGCGGCTGGCGTGCCAGCCCTGATGGCATTCTCACCTGCCTGGGAAATGCAGTGGTGAGCACGTTATCTAAAGGCAGCGGCTACTCGTTTATTGCCGCACCACCACCTTTTTACAAGCACCCATAGCAGGCATGGGAAAGGTATGACATCTGCGGCAGGGGGTATTTCATTTCCAGTTTTCAAACACCACGAAACGTCATCCCCCAGGCACACCAACCAAGTGTTTTGTTGTCTTGACGTTTCATAACAGAAGTTGGAAAAACAACCGACATCAGTCCATTTAAAACATTTAAAGCGCTGAAAGTAATCGCCATTAAAACCCTGCCTGAATTGTACTTAAATGCAAAGGACCTTGACATTTTGTGAATTTAATTTAATACCATTGTACAGAGAAGCAATTACAGTTACATCATTATGTGTAATAGCCATGACTGGAGTCTCACTTTAACCAAGCGTGAAAGGATATTATTTGGAAATCCTTGCCTATTGTCAGAGTCTTTTAACCTTCCCCTCCCTCCCCCATTCCTGCACCCCCGCCACAAAATATAAGAGCTTTTCTCTCCCCTGTGCTCTGCCAAGCAACGCAGACAGTAAAGCCCAGAAGAGAAGACTTTAAAGCACAGCTGTGTTGGTATCATAGAGAAGAAAGGAAGAAAGGAACGTTTGGGAAAGGACCGGAACGTTTCTTGCCTATATTATCTCGAGACTTTTATCCTGAATCACAGTCTCAGGGAATAAGTGAGTGATATGTGTGAACCCCCATCGCAGTGGTTGCTGGAGAGAAGGGCTCGGTAAGGGATGTGATGACAAAAGTGCCGGGAGAGTGGCTGAGGGCAGAGGAGGGCTGAGCACCGTGCTGTCCCTGAGCATCACACCCAGGTCCTGCCCCAGCCCTCCCAGCCCCCCCAAAGACAGCCCTGGGAGCATGAGGCAGTCAGAAAATTGACAGAAAATACCTCTCCTCTGCCATCTCTGCTTCAGGCAGCTTCCTGGGCTTCTTTACCTAAATACAAGCACCCATTAAAAACGCACAGTTTGGGTGAGATCTGCTCCATGCCGACGTCACGAGCATGGGATAGGGGAAGAGGGTCCCCCACATGCACCTACCGCAGCCTAAATCCCTGCCTGGTGCTCCTGAGCATGACGATGTCCCAGCTGTGCCTCAAGGGACTTCCCAGGGCTCATTTCCCTTCACTTCCATTTCGGGTTGCAAAGTTTCACCATCAAAGGCACAGAGTTTCCCTGCAAAACCTTTCTGCGTCAGCGAGGTGAGCTGTAGAACAGAGGGGTGACGTAAGTGGCTTCGCTACTTCTGTCTTGGTCTAATCAAATGAAGATTTATGTAAAACAGTGAGATAATTAAAAATAAGGAACTAGGTATTAGATTATTAAAAGTCTGTAACGTCCATACGGCTTCACCTTTAGCAGCAGCCCTCCGCTCCTCCCCCTGCCAGAGTTTATGCATGGGCAACTGGAGAAGGATGCATGTGATTTTTTAAAATATATATATATATGTGGAAATAAGCATATAGGTAAATACATAGTTTCTCCTGACTAGTTATTTCACGCTAGTTGAGTAGACAACATCCTGTTCACTTGGCCAGGGGTGCCGAGTCTCTAGAACAAGGCAATTTGGCTTTGCTGGCATGTCAATACTCCTCTCCAGTCTGCAACCACAGTGCAAAAATTGGCCGGCGTTAAATACAACCCCCAAATATTCTGAATTTGAGTCAAAGATAGGAAAGCAATACGCAGGGCAGAAAACATTCCCCATTGCCGCAGGCTGGCAGCAAAACCGAAGAGGCAGGATCGACTCTCACGGCAAAGTTGAGCCCCAGCAGCCTGGGAAAGGGGCACAAGAAAATGCCTCAGGGCGCGGAGACAAGATGTTTCACAGCGTCTCTTCCTGGTATTGACAATTAGCTTCTCAGAAAGCTGTACAAGTGTTCAATGCTAAATAGTTTTGAGAAAACTAACCTGCCTCTTGCTTTCCCGTATGGAGGACTATGCTCTTTGGCCGTCAGGGCCTGACATTCAAGCTTTCATTTGTTGCTCATCAGAAATATTTTAAAAGCTCCAGTAAAAAAAAAAAAAAAAAAAGTACCTTTTAAAAATGTTTTGGTCCTCCTGAGGGAATATTTTCTCATTAAATACTGACATATCACCCATACCAGTGTCCTGATAACTCAAGAGAGACTTGTGTTCCTCAGTGGTACTGTCAGGCCCCGGGAGTTTTTCAAAGGGCACATCCTTTCACGCAGCCATTGTTTAACAGATTATTTAACAATATTATTTCTTATTAATTCTTTTTGCTAACAACATTTTCTCACGTCTTTGCTGAGATCTTGAGAGAGCATTTGACTCAGAAAACCCTTCCAAAATCCTTTTCATTTTAGACAACTATGGCACACAGTGTGAAAGATCAGATGTAGCTCTGCAACAAAGTAGTGGTTATACCTGGAAGCACCTGGATATTTCTGGTCAACATGAAGTTCCAGTCAGCCAACACCCTGAAGCACTTGTAAAAGGTTTAAGAAGAAATGTGAGTTTCCTTAGGTGTGGTAAGAAATGAGAGCGCAGAGCTGGTTTCATGCTGGTTTGAGATTGAGCATCAGAGCAATTCCCCTTGCAGCTCTGTAGCCTTCACAATTCATCTGTCCAGCGCTTTCAGTGATTTCCTACAAAGGTAAAAACCTAAAATAAAAGGCTCCCTGGGCCAGGGCATCCATCACCTCCCAGGCAATGCCTGGCAGCCTGGAGCGTCACCTCCCTGGGCTCTCGGGGGGGGGGATGCAGGTCACAGGGCTGCACAGAGCATCCCCGTGCTGGAGGGCATCAGACACACGGAACCAGACCCAGCCACCCCGGGTGGCTGACAGCACCCCCTCTGCTAACGGCTATCGACTCCAACTTTTGGGCTACTGATGCCCAGAGTGACAGAAGTCCTGGTCTCCATGAGAATGTGATCTGAGGTTTGGGGTGTGCAGCTGCCTGTTAATTTCTGCTGTCTGGGGTTACGGGGTGAATCCTTCTATGTTCGTTGTCATTCAGACCCTGATTTCTTCCCTGACAAACCGTTCAAACCCCGCTCTCCGCAAATTTCAGTAATAAATGGTTAAACAGGTACCAGTCCAACTGAAACAGAACACACAGAAGGAAATTCAGGATGAGTGGCCCCTGATTGGCAGCTCTGAGAGGAGACCGACGCTGTCACTACACAGATGACCAAGCAAATCCAATTCTCCTTCACTTCACAACTTCTCTGGAGTCACGGTGGCCCTGTTACACCTGTGGGAGCAAAATTTCTCCAGTAATCTCTCTGCATTTCAACCAACAGGCACATCAGCATGCTCCGGCAGCACTGAAGTGCCCTGGTGTTGGGGCCAGGCCCAAATCTCCAAACCAGATAATCTAAATCCTCCTGCCAGCTCTGCTACGGACCATGGCAGGTTACATTCCCCTGTCTGTAATTCCCCTCCTGTTGTCTCCAAGTGGAATACGAGTCTTAGATGCAAGACGCTTCCTAGTGTTGCTTATTTACAAATTCTTAGCAAAATTTTTTTTAGCATCAGGTTTATGTTTTTGGTAAAGTTACTGACTTGGGCAAAGGACAGATCCCCAGAAAACCACAGGAGAAACTCTTTCTGCAGAACTGTCAACTGCTTAAATGTATTTGCTATTTATTTGCTGTTTTCACCCATTCAGCGTGTGTGGGAGCAGTTCCGCATGCTGCAGCGCTACAAGCACAAAGCTCCTATGCACTTTGAGATATTTCAGTTACCTTTGTCAAGGAAATGCAAGATATTAGTCAAAATGAAGTTTAACTTAAGAAAACTTTCTGTTAAGCAAGGCTGATGGTCAATAATTGTACTGTAACCTTGTGACTTGGTATTGATTACATCGTAACATCCTAGCAAATAAGATTAGATAATCAAATATGAGATATTATCTGATCGTGCATTAGATAATCCTATATCAGCTTTCCCATAAGCCATTACCGTCATCCACATCAGACTCTCTGGCACTTCAGGACATCCCATCGCCTTTTTTAAATACTGGCATGACGTCCGTTATCTGTTCCCACAGACTTTTCCAAACAATGTCTCATGATTTGCTAAAAATAACAGACAAACAAATCCACAAGGTTAGCAACTCCCGGAGATTTCTGTCCATTTTTTAATGATCTTAGATGCAAACTGTGTGGTCCTGCTGATTCAGAAATGGTTAGCAGTTGCTCTTTAACATCCTCCTCAGTTACAGATGGAATAGAAAGCATTTAATTATCACAGTAAGACACAAATAAATCATTCTGTTTCCTTCCACACAGAGTACGAGTACACATTTAGAGCTTCCAGCCTCTCTGTATCCCAACATGTTTGGTCTCTGCCGAAAAGCAGCCCGATCACACTGCTGGGGTTTTATTTATTCAGAGAGAATCCCTCCTCATCCTGCTTAACCCCACCGCCCGTCTATTCCTACTGATGTACAGAGCTTCTCTTAGCTCCTGTTCCGATTTTCCACCTGTGGATTTGCACGTTTCCCCATATTCTACTTTTGCTTTTTTTCCTATTGGTGTTTTCCTCTTCCCTCTTAAACCCAGGTGGAGATTTTGTTTTGCTTTCAAATCAAAGAAACCTCCTTTCTCTGTAGTATTTGTAATGATGATTTTTAAAAACAGTAGAGAAAGATGCGTAGCTGTGTCTCAGGTGTTAAGTATAAACATACCTTTAGATGAACTGTGATGAGGAGATCAGCTGGGACTAACTAAGCCGTCTGTGACATCCCTCCTGGGACCAGCCTCCCCTCCAGCCGTGCTTCCAGCTGGAGCCATCCCTTCTCCAGCCGACCCGTTCCTGCTTCCATCCCGTTCCCTTCTCTGGGCTTAACTGATTGTGTGGCCAGAGGGTGAACCAGGCCAAGGAACTGGGCAAGATGGAAAAAAAAAAAAAATCTACACTTTCTTACATTCATTTACTTTATTTCCCTTTCCTCAAAATAATGTTGTTCTTTACCAGCACCAGCAGTTTTGACAGCACAATGAGGAAGAGCAAGCACTGGTGATGGGAACGAAGGTGTGTGTGGTCCCACCTCCCACTGCCACCACAGGAGCCCTCGCCTGCTCGCCTTGAGCCATAGGGGGAGCAAGTTCTAGAGCTGCAAGTCTTGGGACCACAGAGAAGATGGGATTACTATTAATTTTAATTGCATAAAAGGTTTATTATTGTTCTCCAGAATATTCCCCAGAAATGTGTGCAATTTTTTTTGTTTCAGACTGAAGGAGTTCAGTACATAAATGCATTTATCTCCCCAGGTAACTAACTTATTGTATTTGATGTCTAGAATAGCAAAAACCCAAAAGGGGCAGGAAAAGGTTTGAAATTGGAGCCTGATGTGATTTTTCTTAAATCTTAAAAAAAAAAAAAAAAAAAAAAGAAAAGAAGTTTTAGGAGGAGTGTTTGATCCTAAGCTCAGTTTCACAGAGATAATGACAGGATGTTTTGCGTTCAAAAACGCAGGCAAGTACCTCCAACGGAAGCAGGCTAAAACCAGAGGGAGCATGGAAACTAGTAAAATTTGAAATATCTTAATCTTATTATTTGTGTGTCAACTCAACTGGTCCTGTAGAGCTGAGAAAAACTTCCTCCAGTGAAGATATCCAAAATCTATAGATTTTTTTTTTTTTCCTCATTTCACATTTAAGAGCAAAGGAAAGGACAAAAAGGAGCCGTGCTGTACTATTTCCCCCTCACTTATATCCTACAACCAAGCCCTCAACCTTAAATCCCATCATTACCCCAAGTTAGTATTTTGCGTATGGAAGAAAACTTGCAGAATAGAAAGTTAACATTGTGGCTTTTCAAGAAATAAGATATAAAAATCTGATGCAAGGAAAAACTAAACACAAAGCATGGATACACTGATGTTGTTGGCAAGTGAGATTCCCATCTCAAACCTGGGGGAAAAGGTTTTCCTGAGCAACAGTCACGCAAGCAACTTCCAAAATTTCCTTCAGTTAAAGTCTAACAACCTGCTTCTCCGATTATAAAAAATAAAAACAAATGCAACCACGAAAAGATTTTATATTTCTGATTTTGTTGTCAGCCCAAGAGCAAAAAAAGAAAGGTAGATTAGATGGACCTACCCCTAGGAACAGTAATTTTATTTTAAGCCTCTGAATACCATCAAGCAGAAAAAAACTATCTCTTTCCTTTCCAGATAATTTCTAATTAATAAAGTTATATTTATTACATGCAATTAAAAATATAACCTCAGGGCATAAGCAACAATAGAGATATTCAGTCTGAGGCTTACTTATCAAAATTATTTTCATTGCTTTTTTTTCCCAAGTACTTTGCATATGAAAATTCATTTCTTGAAGCTACAGTATCCTGTTTCATAAAAATAGTGTTTTCTAATTAAATTAATTTAACAAAGGAAAAAAAAAGTATGTTAGAATGCTTCACATCTGAGAATAAAGCTAATTGAACCGAATCATCTTTTCTGTAATGGAAGAAGCTCTGATGCAATCTAATTAAAAAGGAATAGGCCCTATTTAATTATTTTATTTAATCATACCCGAGACAATTGTCTGGTTAGAACTTCTCAAAGATTTGGTCCACGCTTCTGACGTTAGGGAAGTAAATCTAAATGGCGCATTAATTGCAGCCCTAAGAGATGAACGAGACATTATAGCCTTCACCGCTTTCTGCTCAAGAGCAAAACGCCATCTCCTCACCTCGGACTCCTGAACCATTTATCCTTTTGTGCGTAAGTTTGGTTCGTAATGCTCTTCCCTCAGACTATCAGATATGAAACATCTCCTCTTCTCGGACACTAGAGGTTCACAGGATGGTTTGGGCTGGAAAGGACCTTAAAGACCATCTAGTTCCAACCCCCCTGCCCTGGGCAGGGCCACCTTCCACCAGCCCAGGTTGCCCAAAGCCCCGTCCAACCTGGCCTTGAACCCTTCCAAGGAGGGGGCATCTACCACCTCTCTGGGCAACCTGCTCCGGTGTTTCACCAGTCTCATCATGAAGAATTTCTTCCTTACACCTAGTCTGAATCTACCCTCTTTCAGTTTAAAACCGTTGCCCTTTGTCCTATTGTTACAGACCTTACCAAAAGCTTCCTGGGTAGGAAGTTTTTATCTTGGTTAGAAACAGCCACTCCAAAATTGTGAGAAGACCAGCAAAGTACCTGCTGCTTTCCGAGGAGCATTTCCCACCATGTCTGGAGGAGGATGGTGGAAAGCAAGACATGCATTAACATGTAGCTGGTGGTTGGTGCAGATCAGCTGAAATAACAAAAGGCGTCACGCTGAATTTTTGCCCAAGACCCCTTGTTGCCCAGAGCAGCTGTGGCTGCCCCCTCCCTGGAAGGGTTCAAGGCCAGGTTGGACGGGGCTTTGGGCAACCTGGGCTGGTGGAAGGTGGCCCTGCCCGGGGCAGGGGGTGGCACTGCATGGGCTTTGAGCTTCCAGCCCAAACCAGTCTGTGATTCTATGATACATATTAAATCACAAAATATTAACACTTAGGCAGACATTTATATTTTGGCAGTATCAAGCAAATGGTATTTGAAATGTCAGTCTCTGGATTCTTTTAATTGAAGTTTTAAACCCCTGGTGCCTGTATGGCTACATGAATATTAATCTCAATATTCCTGGTTTCTGACTTGGAAAAAGAAGTGCCTTAATGTTAGTGAGATGCCTGAGATTTCTATTCTATATGGGAGAACTACAGAAAAAAATGTTTACTTCAACACATTTTCATATTTATCAAATTCTTAAAACAAGTTTATCTTAAAAATGTCAGAAATACATAATATAGACAGTGTATGAAGAGATTACATATATGAGAGTATAATGATTTAGGCATTAGTTTTGGGTTTGTGGGTGGGTTTTTTTGTTTGTTTTTTGTTTTTTTTTTTTTTTTCATACAAATGCAGAAGTCCTGAACACAGAAAAAGGAGCTTGTTTTCCTGAAAATAAACAAAAATACACAGGGCTTTGTCTTCCTCACAGACTCTAGTCCTCATTTCTACCACTCTTCATTTTAAATACAAAGGGATACAACTGAATCTTGAGGCTTCCTTACCTCCATCCCAGGCATTTTCTGCAGGAAAGATTAACCCCATCAGTTAGATTTTACTGTAAGCAGCAAAATGCCGATTTCCTGGTTTCTGCAGTACAGCGTTTCAGTCCAACGGCAGAACAACTCTGCGTCACGGCGCAGTTTATGTGGGTTTAAAACTGGCTGATGGGTCTCAGCGGCACCGTGACTTTGGGGTCTGTGTACTGGTGCATGGCTAATAGGGTACCAAAGAACTGGTCTTCAGCCCAGGTTATTAAGCATTTCAATCAATGGCCTGGGAAGAAACATAAAACCACGTTGTATAAAGCCTGCAGATGGCACAAAGACTGCGGGGGTGCAGACGGGGATGACGGGACAAGAGATCTCGCCAGCTTGTTGGTCAGTTTGGCATATGCAGATCACTAACCTAAAGGTGAGGACAGTTATAGAAGCAAATTTTAACATCCCGGGTTCAAGAATGAAGGACTGAGGCCATCCTGCAGGTGGGGGATTTTACCGTGAGCACCGTGGCTCCAAGCGTGGCTTCAGGTCCGGGGTAGGTGAACATCAACATCAACTTCCAACCAACACCTCAACCACAAGAGCTGGTGCAACTTTTGTGAGTATAGAGAGAGGCAAGCAGAGAGCTGGGAGGGAAACTCCTACATCCATCACCGCTGCAGGGTGTCGGGTCCTCTTCTGAGCTTGTAAGTCCGGAAGGGCATCCATAGGATGGAAGGGGTCCCCAGGGCCGTGTGGTCATGGAGGGAGCTCAGCACGCTCAGCCTGAGGAGGGGACAGCTGAAAAGGGCTTGCTGGAAGCGTTCAGACACCTTGGCTTTTGGAGTAAAGGAAGAGGATTCCTTTGTCCTTCCTTTTTTAAAAAAAATACATTTGTCACCTTAAAACCTATGAGCATTGTTTAGCGTCAACATCAACGGTAATTCAAAAATCAAAACTGGACTTTCTTCTTAAGAGACATCCTCTAGTTAAACTAGAAATGAATTCAGGGAAGGTTTACGGCTGGTATCATGCCGAAGTTCCTTCTGGCTTTGTAATTGACTGATCTGCTGTGTGTCAAGCCGCAGGATGGAGTTTTTTAACTCCACGCAATAAACAGTGAAGGCTATTTAAATGGGAAAAGGAATCACGATTTCGCTGCTTTGTGTTATATAAGCAAGGTTTAAAATGAAATTACTGTTCCTGGAGATGAAAGAACTTAAAATCTGCTCGTGTTTTTTACCCTTAGGTTTAAAAAGCAAATAAATACGTAAACAAATAAATCAAGAATATTAAATCTCATCTAATCTGCTTTAACCAGAAAATCTAAAAAGAAGCTTTCATATTCTGCAGCTGAAAGAGTTGGACATGCAAATCTTTCCCAAGGAAAGCTTTTCTTCTCAGATAAGTGTTCAGAATCTGAATTAAGTTAGTGTTAACAAAGACAACTTCCTTTTCGAAATCCAGATTATGAACTATACTGCCTTAGATGTCCCTTTTACCTGTTCCCTGTGATACCTAACGGTTAGTTTCTCATTTTTCTGGAGAAGTCCTCCATGAAAAGCAGTCAAAATTTGGGAGTGTCATGGCTGCAGCCAGGTTTCTGGGCACTTCTTTACATGCCACAGAAAAGAAATGCAGCCCTTTCCATCCTTGCTCAGTCCCCCACAGACAGGGCTGGAAACTAAACACGTGAGACTTTCTGTGTCTTCTCTAAAATGTTAATCTTTTGATGTACACAGGAGCAGTCAGTCTGACCTTTACTCCTACTATTTATATTATTTCTTGTGTCTGCGTTTTTATGGAAGACGACTTGTCAAGTAACAGCATTTAGTCTAAGAATAAAGCAGCCTCTTCAACTATTTTATGCTTTTGTGTTTCCATAACCAGGCGCTGCCCGTGTAAATACCAACCATAAATATTCATGAGCTGCACTTTTTCCTTTCCCCAGTAAGTTCCTCTCTGAGCGTAGCGAAGGGGTGTGATTAACGTCAAGTTAATTGCGCCAGCCTGCTTGATTGTGGAGGACACGGAGCTACAAAGGACAGAGCTGCGTGGCTGCAACTTTGCAATTATCTTTGTCCTTCTCTCTGTAGGCTACCTACAGATGTCTCTGGCTTGGCCGGTTGGCTGTAAAAATAACCCTCAAGTCTTTACCACTGCAGCTGTCTTCTAATCTTCAGAGCTCTTACCGCGGTGATGGAAGCCTGCCAAAGCTTGCTCACCGTTTGTGTCTTGCTTTTAAAACCCTGCCCAACCTTCAGTCAGCCTTACCGCAGCCACTCCTGCCTTGCGTTACCCCCTGAAGATTTACGGCTCCAGGCTCCTCTCGGTTTTCTGACTGTGACTGCCTCTCAGTCTTATCTCCCGTGGGCATCCCCTCCCTGTCCACACTGTAAACGCCTCTTGCTCCCACCTGACTGCATCCTCTTGGAGACACTATTGCCTCCTTTCTCTATATGAACAAAACATATTAGAGCCTTTTTAGACTATTTCTCCTTGAGTCTTCCCAACAAGCCCAACTCTGGTTGTTATCTTCAGATTCTTCCACCTCTGCCAGTCCACAAAAGCAGGTGATTTAAGTGACTGGTCCCTTCTAAAAAATAACCCAGGGATACATGAACTCACATGACACGCTCGCTCAACCCAAAAGATATACCTGAAAATACACCTCCCCCCTTCCTTACATAAACTTCAGCTGGCTCCTGTGAACTTTTCTCAATTTGATTTGCCCCTTCTGCCTCCCCGGGGGGAGAGCTACTGCCCTTAGGGAAAATCCCTCCTCCCCATCAACCACCCCGGCACACGTTTTCCCTTCAATTCCTCAAATCCCCGTGTGAACGCTTTGGCTCACGTGGGGATGAATAAACATTGTCAAGAGTATTTGGGAACAGACATGGATTATTTCCCAACTGAGAGTTTCTCCATGTTTTTCCTCAAGGTCTGCTGCGTTTGCTATTCCGATACCGTTGGTTTCCCCTCTTGCAAGAAGTCTCCTCTTAGTTAACTGTCTAGTCAGGCTACACCACTCCACACCCAGGCAATTTCTTTTCATGCTTTTTTTCTGACAGAAGAAGAGCCAACAAAAGGGCAAAATTCTCAGGGAAACAGGAAAAAAAAAAAAAAAGTCACAGCAGTATGTACTGCTCCAGCTTCACAAAAAAAACAAGGGTATCTGAGCGTTGTGCTTCTAATTGCCTTACAGCTCTGCTGCATGGGACTGCAAGAAGGCTCATATTTTGTTCTAGGTTGCTCCCAGTATTTTCTTCCATTATGGTTTTGCACCTTATGACATTATGTGCCAGCGCCTCGTTTTTAAATCTCCCCAGGAGGCCGGTTAAGCTCCCTGGGGACGGATGTCTGCCCGCTATAGCCCACAGAAAGAGGAAAGCTGCACCGATGGGCTGGGGAGGGGAAGCTCTTCTCATAATATGAATTCTAGATATTGCTAGCAAACTCTTACTTATCTAGGCATTAGAATCCTTTAGCTTGCAAGTGAATTCCAAAATAGAAAAATATGAAAAAGAAATACTATTTCAATAAGCCCTGACCATTGGGCTAGTGATTTCAGGGAAGAAATCACCTTTCTGAAGGTTCCTTGACCTTCAGACATGCATGATGAGATAGAAGACCGGTATTTCACTTCTGCATTTGAAGAACCACATGATGGAAAATGACTCATTTCTTTGAAAATCCTGTCTTACTTGGCAATCAGTGGAATAAATAAAAATTCAAATAGAAAAATAGACAATTATACACTATAGACAATCTTCACATAGTATGTACGTGGCACAACGCTCATGAAATTATGTAGTAAGTGTTTTCTCATCACACTGAGTTTTGGATGATGGAGATAAAGCAAATCAAGCAGCAGCTATGCACTCTGGCATAAACTAGTTAAAATAATTTGCCTCTGTGCACTACAAAACATGAGCATTGAATAGAAAATGATATTAAAAATTTATATAGTATTTCCTTACTAAGCTTTACATGCATTATAATCATATCATGAGATCCATTCTGATAACATTGTAATACAAAATAAGTGGAATGACTCATCTGGCATACAGAAAGGCAGAAAGCGTGCGGTGCTGTATGATCATTGCAGTGTTTATAAGTTGTTGCTTCCCATCACAAATGGAAGCGATGTTTTCAGAATAAAAGCAAGCACTGGAACGTAGGATGTAATTTCCAGGGCTGGTGCTATACGTGGACTTCGGCTAAAATATTAATGATTTTGGCTGTTAACAGCTCAAATTAATTGCCATCCATAATTAATCTGCCCTTTAGAATCCGGCTATTTTATACACATGGGATTTATTGGACATGCCCCCTTAATTTGTATTGTAGGTTTTGTTTATTTGACAGCCAAGAATACAAAAATAGTACTTGCCATACAGAAAAATCAATATTCAGCATACTGTGTCTGCTGTCTGATCACCTTTAAACCCACCACAGAACTCCTACACAATTTAAAAAGCAGTTAGAATTAATTTCTTAATTCTAACTACGTCACTTACAGTTTACTCCCACGGCACAGGCGCTAATCTCGTCATCGGCCGAGGGAGCTGCGAAGGAGGTTCAGGGAAGCTGGTTCCCACAGGTGGCACCTCACTGTATTCAGAGGTCGTGGGTGAGCTGGGGCTAACCTCACCTCCCTGCCAGATGTGTGTACTGAGAGCTGGTGAGTAGGACACAGCAGTTTTTAATCAGCCTGGGCAGAGAGGAGAAGGGGCTGGGGTCTAGGGAGAGCTGGCTGTTGCTGCTCAGATTGGTGGTTTGTAGCAGGACAGTGCCCATTCCCAAGGACAAGAAGAGTTATTGACATTGGACAACACGCATAACTCCGGCACCTCCTCCTTCCCTGGCTGCTCGTACAGGCTGATGGCGCATGGCTGGTGTAACTCAAGGTGGGCGTCTTCGAAACTTTGATTAATAAAAAAGGCTATTTGTGTCAAAATGTTTCCAGTGAAAAGCTCCTACAAAATCTATTAAAATAAATATTTGGGTTTGCCCAATTTTTTCGTTAAATTTGACCTAGGCCTGACAAGGTGTTTTGCTGTCAACAAGACAGAGGACACGGAGAAACTACAGAGAGTTCATCCGTCATCTCCCTGGATAGCCAGGGGCCAAGAGCACATCACCTACGATGAGGGCCCTGTGCATCTAATGGCAGCCAAACCCTCCTTGGTAGGGTCAGGAGCAGTAGCTCCGAGTTGTACTTTGGTTGGCCTTAGACAAGATGTTGGGGTAGGCAGGTGTGGAAGAGGCACCCAAAGGTGATTCAGTCTCCATCCTTGGCCAGTCATCTAAACATCATGGTTGCTTCAAGGCGGGGCTTTGGTGGGATGACCTCCAGTGGTCCCTTCCAAACAATATTTCTATGATTCATGTTGCTGCTGTTAGTTCCAGACATATGAGTTTTCCAAATTATTCTGTCCTACATAAGTTGTAGCTCACAATGTTGAGTTCTATTTGCTGCCGTCTTTCAACCCTTCATTAGGGTCCCTCTAGACTGGAGAATTACAGCTTTGGCTGATCTAAATAACTCTATCATCTGCAAACGTACCACATCAGTAATCGTTCCCTTCCCCACATCGTTAATTAGCGTGCCAGACAGCAACAGTCCCCATGTGGAAATCTCTGGACACCCTACTGTTAACCTCTTGCCGCAGTCAAATGGCCGTGTATTCCTACTCCGTGTTCTGGGACTTGGCTGAAGACATTTTGAAAGCCCAAATAAATTATATGTCAGATGGTGCTCCTTTGTGCCTGCTTGCTCAAGTGAAAAATAGACTGGTATTTCCATGCAGAACAATGACACTACGCAGCAGAAGTTACACCGCCACAGCTCTTGGGGGAGGCTGTGAAGAGCCCTGGTACTGAAGGCTACACTGCATTCATCCCCCGGATTTCAAGAGCATTTTGGACGTATTCCTTACTCCTCCTATTGCTATCCTTGTTCTGTATGTCGCTGACTGGGAAAAGGAGTTAAAAATAAAGCTGTGTTATTAACAAAGAGGAAAAATACTCATTTAAGTGCTATTTATACCCCTGTGGAGACTGTTCTCGGAAATTCTCCGCCAGCTACAACTATACACAGTCACCCAGACAATGGTGAAACTCCTACATGTTATTTACACGTGGGCCACACCTCTGGTGATAATACAGATTCCCTCTCTCTGTACTGAGGAAGCGGAAGAAACACGACACAGATTCCTGCACGCGCTCCTTGCCAGACCTGGGGTTATCACTTAGGCCAAGGTCCTCAGAAGGTCTTTGTTGTCTTATTCTGGCTGAAATCACGTTAAAACCAGCAGCATTAATATGTCCAAGGACCTTGGCCTTATCATGAAACCGTCCTTCTGCATGATAAGGAGAACATTTTCTCATAGGAAGGCTGAAAAACCCATCAAGCACTGCAACATGCTCCGATGCTGCAGTGGCAGAAACCAGTAGGGTTGTTCAGTTTTTTTTAGAAGATGGGCCCCCTCTTACGGAGTATCAGTACCACTGCGAGTAGCATCTTCAGCAAAGAGTCAACTACACTTTCCAAAAGCTGTGCAACACCCTCAAACTACCCCTGCCTTCACCTGGGGGAGGGCAAAGACTAACCAAATCCCTCTGCTCCAGCAGTGGGGGAGCAAGACTGGGAGAAGCGGTACCGGTGCTGAGAGGCCAAAGGAGGGGAGAAGCAGGGATGGGGAGCAAATGCAAACGTTGTCCCAACAACCTGCGGGCCGAAGGGTGAGCTGTGACTGGCTGTAGTGGTGTCCATCACTGAGCAGCAAGGAACAGAGGCTGCAACGTGCTAATGAATCACTTATAATTATTCCTGTGATCAACTTCAATTCCAAAGCTTGTTTATATCCATCATGGTCTAGCTATCAGAGAGGAAAAAGCAAACTTACAGAAATATATTCCAATTAAGTGTTTGTATTAGCTCAATGAGGTTTCGGCTCAGGTTTTAGTTCTGCTGAACTGTGAGAGCGCCAGTGGAAACCTTTTGAAGTAGTCAATGATTATTTTAACAATTCCACTTATTTTCAAATGATTTATCCAGCAAAATAGCAATTTCTAGCTTCCTTGGATTCATTGAACCAATGTGCTATAATATGTCATATAATTAAACTAGTCATTAAGACTTTTACTGGGTAGAAAAATCAAATCTCTGAGGCATCTGACCTTTTGGGCATTTCAGCCTTTCACACTTCAGTTACCCAGTTGTCTTAAAATTGCCTATTAGTAACTGACTGACTTTATGGTCTCTCTGAACAGTTTTTTTGAACAGCAAGTTTAATACTAAATAAATCTAATACTAATAGCTTCACTTCTTATTTTTAATAACAGAGTCCTGAGAAATAATACAGCCGTAATTCTCCTGTAGGTGTGCCTTGCCATTTTAATTAATTCCGCCCTGGCAGAAGTGTGACAAATGCAACGTTTTCTTTTTGTTTTCAATAAATAGTTGGGCTTAAGGGAGCCTGTGAGAAGATCAGTAGATTCTTCCAAACCATTACCACCATATTATGTTTAGATAGAGATGACTATGTCTGAAAAAAAAAAAAAAAAAAGAGGATTCATAAATTGCATTTTCAGATAGGCCACAGTCTTTCTGTGACCTTTATTTTTGGTTTATGCAGTCATAGGGTATATCCCACACGATATACGTCAGAAATGGTGAACATCTCCCCAGCCTCTGCCACATACTGGCAAAGCACTTTATGAGTAACAACAGCATGAATATTGGTGTGATAGGCACGGACAGTATGAACCAAACTACAAGAATTGCAACAAACGATAGAAAGATCAACTCAAGGACTGTGTGGGCATGGCAAGGCACAGAAACACACACACAGACATCCATCAAGCACAGTTTGCTTTCCCATGGGGTCTGCGTTGGGAGTACTAGTTTATATTAAAAAAATAGTTCTGATTTTGGATCGATTCTTCATTAGGTGACAGAGCCACGGTGAGAATAAAACCCTCTCCTGGAGGAATTCATTTTCAGCACACTCAAGGACAATTTCTAACGAACTGTGACATCGGGGATTTTTTTTCAGTTTAAAACGACATCCAGCAGGAAAGCCCTCTGCAACTTTCTGCTCTGAAAACGGCTCGTGTTCACGCCAGCACAGGCAGAGACCCCAGGCACGAGCGCTGCTCGGCTCACCAGCGGCACTGGATTTCATACCAGTGCTGCTCTTCAGCAAGAGAGAGAAACACACCTCCCAATTCTAAAAATTACACTGGCACAGCCAGTATAAAATACGGAATGATTCTAACTGGTGTCTGGAGGTGGGTGCTGGTCTCACGTAATCTCACGGTTTCTCACCACACTTAATTACCCAAACCCCACCACCCGCTTCAGGAGGCGAGGCAGGAGCAGAGAAATAAATCCGATGCCAGGTCTGGAGTTGGGTTCACAGCGTTGGGAACGTGCATCCGACTCCAGCGCCATTGGCGGGAGAGCACACCCTCCTCCCCAGGCCAGCGGGGGCTGAAATCTGTGGTTGGGGATTATCTGAGCGGCCAGCTGATTGATTTTTGGTTGTCTGCACTGTTGCATAGTGACGGATCTGAATCTTGGCTTTTATTAACCTGCCTCCCCAGCGCCTGCCTAACGAAGCAGAGGGAGTGACGGGAGCGAGGGAAACAAAAGGCTCAGTCACCGGGAGCCGAGCAGCTCGGGCAGCTTTTGGAAAGGTCAGCGTGTTCCGGGCTGCCCTCGCTGCCAGCAATTAGAGGGGAGAAGGAAAAGCTCTCTGCTCCTGCGGCTGCCGCCGTGAGCTCGTTATTTCATGGGATCCTGGCGTCAGGCCGCCTGACAAGTATGGATTTAGGTGCCATTATTAAATAATATTTAAATTCTCCTGGGCTCATAACAACCACTGTTTGTTTTGATGGCTGGAAAGATTTATGTTTCTGCTAGCTGACTGTTCTTGACATAATCATTTGTGGGAACTAATCAGAGGAAAATACTGTAATAAAGTATATGTTTTCCACTTGATTCTAACAACGAAAGTTAAAATAACCCCAAACTCGAGGGCATTGCTGACTCTTACAGACATTATTTATAGACGTACCTAGCTTTAGTACATCAGCACACATCTGGAAGTGTTCAAAAGGAAAAAGATATTCAAGAAAAATTATACGCAGAACCATTAGTTTGATTTTTAAAAGTAAAAGGATGTTCTAGCATGGCAGACATGAACTGCCTGAATAAGAAGAGTGAGGCGAGGTGATACGTTAGTTGAACATCTATGGTACAAAGTGCTGGATCAAATAACAAGAATTTCTTCTGAAATCTTGGAATTCTGACACACAGGGAAAAAAAGCAAACTAATTTACCACAGGACAAGTACAAATCATCAATGAGAGTCATCCTTAAAGCAGAAAAGCAAAGCGTAGGGCAGGAGAGGCAAGATTTTCTTCCAGCAAGAAAAGCTGGACTATCAACTACTAATAGTTTGAAGTATCAATGTCATTTCAAAGGACACGACTCCAGCTTTTTCTGGCACATGATGTACCACTGTTGTCATACACACGGGTTTAGATTTTGCACTTGAGCTCCTGTGAAGCACAGAGCTTGTAACAGCCATGTGCCACGGAAGCAAAGGCGAGCGGAGAAGAAATAGAGCGCTTTGCAGCTGACATAAACCTTCAGCTTCTGCTGAAGACGACAACTGCCTATAACAACAGTTCTCAATCTATGCGGCAGAGCAGGACAGAAGGTCCTGCAGTGCTGGGAGGACTCTGCAGCAGGCAGGTGATGAGCCATGATGTCAACCCAAAGGACAGTGATACAGAGGGATGACTTGCAGGGGGATAAAAAGTTGAGGAAAAGAAGGTCAACTATAAACTCTGAAATGCAAAAAAAAAAAAATTAGGATCTAATTACCCAATCTGAATGAGGAATGCAGAAGAATTAAGACCCAGATTTTCTTTTTACCTTTTTATTTAGTCCAACTATATTTTGCCAACGGCTTATACTTGGTGAAACATCTTTCCATCAGAGGAAAGTAGAGAAATATTAATATTAACATCACTGGTAGATGCACATTACTTTTGCAGAAGACAAAGATGAAAGAAAGAAATGGAGTTATTTGCCTTTATCTTCAATGCTATGAAGAGCCAGACCCTACATTTTTATCAGGCAGACTTGGCTGAGCTACAGAATTCAAAATACTTGCAAGAAATGAAGGGAGCCTGCTGCAGTGCACAGACATACCCTGATAAAACACCTACTGCCTTCGCACCCCTCCCAGCTCAGGGCTGTGCTGTGACAGTCCTCGGGAGGGGCAGGATGGGGCCCAGAAAAGCTCTCAGTCCCGACTGCACAACGTGCAAGCTGAGAGTGCAGAGGGTAGCTGGTGGGAGGCAGGAGTACATACCCTGAATTTTATATCATCATCAGAATTAACCCCCCAGAATTCCAGCATTAACACCTCCAGATTCCTCTGGCCCCCAGGGAAGATGTTTTAAGCCCCCAGTGAGTTTTCTCGCACATCTCAGCTGTACGTCTCAGCAGGTAATCGGCTCCCCAAAGCACGGCTAGGAAAGGGCATTCCCAGCGTCACCTTTTCTTTGTCCCCATCCCTTGCTGTGCACTTCATAGCAAAGCGGAAAATAGGGCCAAGCGCCAAACTAACGTTGTTGTCATAATCTTGACGTTATAGGGTCATTATTCTCATTACCAAACCAGCTAAAGTAGAGATGTTCACTCTGATCGTGAAGTGCAATCTGAGATGATAATGAGATGCAACATGTAACATGCCAGTCATCTCTCCATAGAAAATTTCTGATGGTTGAAAGACTTTGCCTAATGTTATCCCTCACCTCGCTTCTCAAACTGAATCCTTCACCTTCCTTTTCCTAAGGAACTGATTTCAGTGAAGACAGTTGCAGCATCCAGCGTTATATACGTTTAATTTTGTCAGACCACTCCGAGACCTGCTGGGAGCAAGTTCTTCCGCTTCTGAAGGAGGCATGTTGAGGTTTTCTTCTCATAAGCTTTTGCTCCAAGGCCTGGGAGGTCTCGGTGTGAGCCCGTCCACTGCCATATACACCAGTTGGGTTTTGCTTTACTATAAAAATGTAATTTTGAAATACTCAGTTTTGGCCTCAGGAGAAAGAGAGCTTCCGAGTAGGAAACATGCAGAAAGAAGGTTTTCTGGAGGAAGGGCAGGTTAAATTATTATCCTTTAACAACACGGGAAGTTGGAGGAATTGGTCCGGTGCCGCCTCATCACGGGCAGTGCTGAGGACAGTGGTGGGGGGAGCCGGGTTCATCCCATGGGAGCTGCAACTGGAGCATGGGAACCACAGCGGGATGGACGGGGATCCCTCCCCAGGGCCAGGCCAGGGGATTTGCCCGATCTTGATGTCCAGACAGCTGTGGGCAGGGCAGGGTCTGACAGCTCCGGGGGCCATGCCCAGGACAAGCCTTTGCAGCCAGGAAAGGCTCCCGGGAGCTAGAGGCACCCCGGGAATCCCGTTACTGAGACGCGTCTGAACCTGGCGAGAGCTGCAAATCCTTCAGGAGGATTCGGCTGCCAAAAGGCAGAGCTGAGGTGAGAGCAGAGCAGAGTCCTCGCCAGCTTTCTCCTTCACACACGTGTCTGTCCCATCTCTGTATCTCCAGCTGCTCACGTTTGATTGCAAAAGTACCCCGTACTCTAAAGAAACCTCCAAGTAGAGCTGGACGAGCATTTCTCCACTTGCTCTTCCATCAAAACCATCTCCCTTCATCACCATCACCACTAAAATCTTGCTTTATGATACACTTCTACCGAATCATTTATCCCCAAGAATCACACTTACCTAACCAGATCCCCAGATGCTGTTTGTGTTTCACCTGAAACACATACTGACTTACTGAAGTTTTTCTGAGGAATTTCTATAAAATTACCCTAATGCGGGCCCATCTGTATTAGCTTTTATCTAATAAACAACTGCCCTTTCACTTATTTATTTCCTTGTGAAAAGAGATAGATTACCATGCTCTCTTTTTGGTATTTACCCTCATATAAAGAAAAACCACAAGGCGTCATGTGTATCCCGTTATCCCCATTGTGATGCAGGATCCAATATTAACGATCTGTGAGCTACCAAAAACCCCATACTTTTTTAAAAGATTCTACCGCAAGTCTTTACTACTTGAGCAAAAGCATTTGACAGAGCTTGTCAGCCAAAAAACGGTCTTTGCGGGGCTATGAGAAGTGCCCTATTTCATACATGTTAAAATGTGCCCCTGTGAGATAACTGCGTTGTTTCACAAGAGACAATCACTGAACGCTACAACAGATTTTTTTTCTATTGCAATTTGACTGTGTCGTGCAGCTAAAGCAGAAACACGATCAAAAAGCTATTTGAATCTAACAAAAAACTGGAGTTACAAATATAGGCACGAGCAGCAGGGGGGCAATACATGCAGTCCGGAGTTACATGGTGCATCCAAGAGCACCGTGTTTTCGCATGATACGAGCTGTTGACAGTGATTAACCACCCCACTGAGATCCATCACACACACAAGAGGCTTTCCACGAGAGCTGCCCACGAACAGAAAACTGGAGGGACTGAAAGATCCGCAGTTCAGCTCTTCTGTTAGGATGCAACTGGTTGCTCTTTTGGTGTAGGGAAGTACTACAGCAGTAATTTAAAGGCTTCTTTGGGGCTCGATTTGCAAAGACGCAGTTCCCTTTGAAGGAGCGTGACAAGCAGCAGGGGCACAGGCTCATCTCCACTGCTGAGGTGCTGCAACTTCTGGAAAGGGTCGCCCACCCCACCAGCTTCCAGCGCCTGCCCTCGACCATGGCAGTGCTTCTGCACCCCGGCGTTACGGCCACCGTGGCTCCTCCTTCACCAGGCAGGAGTGCCACGGCTGCAGCAGGTTTTGTTCCAGGCTATTTCTGTTTAAGAGCTCTTAGATCATGAGTTTTGCCTTCCAGAGGTAAAATGAAAACGGGAAGCCAAAGGTCTGAACAAAACTAGGCCACTCTAATAAAGGTGCTCTCAGAGAGTACAGGAAGAAACACAGAATTGCCAGGACCTCCGAAGAGGATGTCTGAAGACTTTAAGGTTTTAATTCTCTCCTGCTCCCCGTTTTCCATCTTGCAATTTATTGCAATTTAGTTTCCCCTCATTCTTTCCCTCCATGCGGTGCCACTCACTTTTCATCCTTCTAATCTCCAGTTTTGCTCTGTTTTGAAGAAAATAAATCTTTCAGACACTGCTTTTCCCCAGCAACCAAAGGCCCAAGTGCTTCTCCAGCAGTCCAAGCTGGCGCAGCCGCGCTGCAGCCCTGACGCGGTGGGCTCAGCCCATCACACCTGCAACACGCTGACACCCAAAGAAACAGAGCACAGGGCTGGGAAACCACCCACCACAGCTGGGAGGTGCCTTTCCATAGGGCAGGAGGCAGCCTTGGCCTGTCATCCTACAGGGAAGGTAAATAATTCCCCACCACCTTCCTCCCGAGGGGAACGTGGCCAGGGGCTCCATTAGCAGATCACTAGTTCTGCCTCTGGAAGGGACACGTCCCAGCTGCGCTGCCACTGCTCATTTGTGAGATGCTTTTACACACACACGTTACACACAACCGTATTATACACACACACTTTTTTTTTCCCCAGCAAACTCTCTGAACAGCCTGCAGCTCTCAGTTCAGGTAATAAAACTCTTCCAACCCCCCATACTAATTGGGCTCGTGACAAGTTGGGAACTGCAGATATCTGCTGGCAGTCAAAAATTTTACCTTGTGTTGTTAAAAACCACTTAATTTCTAGCAAAGAACTGCTGATAACAAATGGACAAGCAGGGCTAGGTCATGATGTTCTTATCAGATTGCGACTTGGTCTCTGCTTTCTTCCATTGCTGCCAGCTACACCCGGCTGTGTACACACAGATTCATGCTCCAAAACTACCAGGTTTAATCAAAAGGAGGAATTCTAACCTAGCTAAGGGCATGGAGGGAGAGAGATTTAAGTACTGTTCTCCCCCCCCACCAAGCTGCACCGGGGAAGCACCAAGGACAGAGAAGAGAGAGAAGCTGCGGCCATGACGATTATTCCTTTGTGCTGATAAAACTCTCCCATCGCTGCTGCGAAAGGGAAGGGGCTGGTGACACTCCTTGTTACTTCCAGACAGCAAGGCAGCATCCAGACAGCTTCATCTGAGCACAGGCCAATGCCCAGAATCTCCCTTCCTCGATACACAGTGGCACTGTAATGCCCATGCAATGCCACAAAAGGCTGACGATGAGCCTGTGCGGCGCAGGACTCCGCTTTTTCCTACGCTGAAAATGCACTTTCAGCGCCAACCACATCCTCACCTTCGTTTCACCAGCTTTCCTGCCTCACGTCTGACACTGCACAAGGCTAAAACAGAAATTCGCCTGCTTCTTCATAGCAGGTATTGACACCCCTAAGGGTCTGTCACTCTCTCATGCTCTTCACTGATGTATAATATTGATAGGACACGAGTGAAAAACAAATTAACAACACATTTGTAAGCCCCTGTGACTGTTTTCCAGGTCCGCCTGCCTGAGCCATTGCATCCTCTGGAGCACCGAGAACCACAGAGTGCTCAGGGCACAGAATTATTCCTCCCACCTCTGCCAGCTGCAGGTTGTATTTGGCTCCCCCACGAGATACAGAGATGTTGTCACAAGACCTGTAGGCCTAGATATTTGAGACAGAACTTCCAGATTCTGCGTTACACATATTTTTCCTTTAAAATGTTTCAAAAAGGTCATGCTAATGATGTTTACTATTGAGTAATAAATGTTAACACTTCTCCTCTTGCTGGATAGTGCTGAGACTGGAGAGGTGCCTGTTTGTTTTCCAGTTAGGGAAAGTGCACTAAATCAAGCGAGGTACAAACACGTGCTATTTAAAAACAGTGACATTTGCTGTTACTTTACTGTGAGATGCAATTATTATTTTTTTCCTAATGACTGTTTTCTGAAACCTGCGATAGGAAATGCAGTTTAATGCTTTTTTGATAGCTGGCTTTTCTGTCTTTAATAAACCCCAAACACCCCTACCCCTCACTCGCAGTCCCCTGCATCGACGCTCAATACGAGGCGGCAGGATTCAGAGTTGTTAATGGGAACAAAAAGCCCCATGAAAAGAAAAGCTAAGCTATTAGTGAAGTAATTACTTTTTTTTTCCTTAATACAGATAAGATTGCAAGCAGGAATAATTAAACTAAACCTTGTAACCCCTTGGATGCATGCACCTGGATCATTAATACTGAGTGCTAATGAAAGTGTGTGGGTCTGGAGCAGGAAGGGGAGGCTCTGAGCTCGGGGAGCCAGGCCCATGAACAAGGGGTTTAAAACACTTCAGGGCAGCAGCACCCAGCTGGTGTGGGGTAGGTGCATCCTTACACTAGTTACTGTCAAATTACACTGAGATGTGTGATGCTTGTCCATTAGAAATGCTTCAAGCTTCAGATGTGGACTGGTGCTATCCGAAGAGGGAAGTTAAGTCACCTTTGATACTGGTTCTGGGTTTTTCACTTGGGTGCCAGGAAGGACACCACCACTCCCCAGACTTGGGAAACGCCAGGGCCAGCCTGGGGTGGACGTGGGAAGCAAATCGTGGGTCTTGTTAGCTGCTTCGTCAGTAACTACAGATTGCAGTAACCCTGTAAACAAGGAAAATATTCCTGGTTGAGAACATTTCCTGAGGAAACCACGAGCTTTGGCTCCCCGATGGCGTTTTGGAAGCAGCAGCTGTGCTGCTGACCGGGTACCGCAAGCGGGCATTCGCCGCTGCTCTCTGTAACCTGCTGAAGCTGTTGCATTAACACTAATGTGCCGTTCCACGCTCGCTAAGCCTGGCTGCACAGAGTCTAGATTTATCCCAGGAGAAGGTCACACTCGCCCCAGATCTGCCTGACAACAAAAGGAGTTGCAACTCCTCTTCTTGCTGCAGGAGCCCTGGTGTCATGGTGCCAGGGGAGCCCCCGGATCACCTGAAGGCAAGCAGAGACGAAGCTCTGCTGGAGATGACACTGTCCACAGGGGAAAGGCATGAAAAAACAAAGACAGAACGGCAGCCTGCTGAAAAATGATGATGGAGAGAGTAATCTCAGAGAACCAGAGGGAAGTGTAATTAAGAGATTAAAGGACTGATATTGGTGGCATAAACACAAACTCCTCCAGTACAAAGGAAGGACAGAGGACCACCTGCCCAGATCACCAGTGATGCTCAGGGTGGAAGGACAGCAAGAGCAGAAACTAGTCCAACCGCCACTAAGGGCAAGCACTGAAAAAAAGGATATGAGCACACAGGGAGAGAAATCAGGAGAGCCAAGGCACTTAGAGAGGTAAATCCAGCCAGGGGCAATCAGAGTAGAAGGAAACATTCTGTGAACTGACCTGCGGCAACAAGAGAGGGACCAGAAAGGCAACAAATAAACATGGAGAAAAGCTTATGGCAAGTAATATTGAAAAGCCACGCTTTAATAACTTTTTGTTGCTGTTTTGCTTCACTCTTCAGTAAAACGACAATAGCAATCGGCCACGTAACACAGTTAGCATCATTGACAGAAGGGTAATAGCTCAAGGAGTGACGGAAAAGGACAGGGTAGAAGAGTTAAAGGTTTTCAGATGAGCTGAGCCGAAGTTTTCCTGAAGTTCTTAGGGAACGACAGTAACTTCAGAACTGCCTGCTGCTATCTCTGAGACATTCTGGAGGAAGAATGAGAATGAAAGACTTAAAAAGGGCAAATGGCTGTTTATCTTCTACTTCCTATGCAATGCTCCTTGGGTGTTTCAGTTCCCGGGAGCAAATAGTCAAACCACATGTTTGCAAATTTGCGGAAGACCCCAAGGAGATAAGTAGCGAGAAAGGTTTGGTCTAGAATGATTCATGGCAAACTCACTGTCCTCCTTTCTCTGACCGTGGATTCTGGGAACAGAGGGGAACCTCAGATCTCACAGGACTGAGTTTAATGAATGTGTTAACACTCTTTCGCAGTAAGAAAGGCCAAGAAACACACACTTGATAAACCATGTAAGTCTGGGTGTGTTACCATCACCCCAAAAGCAGATCAGAAATAGGAAGATGGAGCTGGTGGGGTCCCACGGGTGCTACTCCATGTTATCAGCAGAGGCCTGGCTGATGGGAGACAGACTACGGTTATTGCATTTGCAGTGATTCCTAACTGGAAAGCAACGCAGGCATGCCGGAAAACAAGATTAGACTTCAAGGTTGTTCTTCCATATTAGAGAATTTAAATGAAAATCAGGATGAAATCCAATAAGCAATAATCCTACCCAGATGAAGGGGAAGTAGCTAGGCAGAGCTTTACAGAGAGGGGTCCTGGGGATACGTGCAATTACAAACTGAGCCAACAGCAACATTCTGGTATAAACAAGGCAAACAGCAATGGGATTATTTTTCTTTTCCTGACACCACGTTTTCAAAGAAGACATGGTCCAAATGAGAACCACAGATGATCAGATTTACAAAAAACTTCACCTACAATGAAAGGCCAGATGAAGTTGTGTTATTTAATTAGAGAGAGAGGGCAACCATGGCGATAGTCTTCACATACATAACATGCAGGAAGAAAACCAAAGCACAGGTTGCCCAGAGACGGTTTGGAGTCTCTGTTGTTGAGGACACTCAAACCCAAGTAGAAGCGACCCTGGGCAGCCTGGATGAGGCCGCCCTGCTGGAGCAGAGGCTGGGCAAGGTGATCTCTAGAGCTGCCCCCCACCTCAGCGGTTCTTTGAAACAAACTGTTCCCTGGGTTCAACCACAGGCTGGCTAAATACTACAAAAAGCAGTATAAGAAGCAGAAGACTGAAAGACTGAAATAGATTTATTTGAAAATTTATGGAAGCTCTTTCCCCCAAAAAATAAGTAAGAAAAGCACCTGTGAGAAAACTGAGGTAGAGCTTATCAGGCCTTTGGTTGGGCAAAAAGACCAGATGACCTGCAAGAACTCAGCCTTATTTTCTTAGATTAGATTTTAGAGTTCCTTGGGTTCAAGAACTAATAACGCAACTCAAGGAAGCAAAGGGTGGGAAACAGGCAAGGAAGATGGGCAGAAAAATAAATGAACAAACAGTCTGAAATCTCCTGCCATTTAATATCACATTCCTAGTTAATTCTCTGTAGGAGAGCAATGTGCTGTAATACACCAACAAAAGAAGAAAAATACATTTACAGCCTGAAAATGAAATTCATGGCAGGGAAGAGGAAATGGAAGGCACATATGTTCCATAACTATCCACTGAGCTTTCCAAAACCAGTTAGCAATGAAACAGCACGTGTGGAAAAACACTCCAAAGAAAATCTTCCAGAGAACCTTGATTTGGCAATATCACGTACTTTACACAAACAGCAATTACTTCAATAACAAAACACAGCAATTCTTTACAGAAAAGAATACCTGCTTCATTAAAATCCCCTGGCTGAGGCTCCTCGCTGCGGTACAGCTGCACTACTGTTGTGTTTCCTGGTTACTCACAGGTCTGGGCTCAGCTCTCGGGGCTGCAGCAGGTCCTGTGGCTCCACATGTAGGTGATACTCAGCCTCAGCCCCACCCCTCCCCACAAACAATTAACACCTTTGAAATTAAATCAGTGCCAGGTGGTAAAACTTATTACTGCATGTGAGATAATGAAGGGAGATTTCCCTGTCAGCTCTGTTACTGCATTGGCAACTGTTTTCAGGCTCAGGTGCATTTGCCCCATATGCAAAATCCCAACCAACCTGCAGCCATCGATAAGCCACCAGGGATTTGGAACAAGCCGTTGTATGTTGCAACAGAAATGATTCCAAAATCAGATCTCAAAAACAATTAAACCCAACCCTAATTCTATCTTTGTTTTGTCCTCAAAAGTTTATCAATTTCTCCATATCACGATTTATAAAACCAACTTTACTTATCTACGTGACAGGAAGGTCGAGAATACGATGTCTATAAAAGATTTTGGAGGGGGGGGTTGTAACAAAAAGGTATTATCAGACCAGGAACAGCAATGTTATCATTTTGCAAGATTAAAAGCAGATCTAGTTGAAAAGTACCTACTTAAATGCTTCTTTGACAGAAAATCTTCTTTCCCCGCCTGCAGGAGTTTTTATAGGAAGACAGATTTTACCACAGCATTATTTCTTCCTTAGGGAAAGCTCTGTAAATTGCCAGGCTCCGCGGGAAGGTTTTATTTCAGGGTGTTTACTGCTGCTTCTGCCCGGGTGAGGGCTGGGCTGGGTGCTTGGGGTTTCCCTTTGCTGCCTTCTCCTGCACTGGGGTAGGTGTGCACAGAGCTGGCAGGGATGGGATGGGATGGGATGGGATGGGATGGGATGGGAATGGGGATGGGGATGAGGACAGATGAGATGGGATGGGGATGGATGGAATGGGAGCCACAGCTCTGCTTGCTGGGCTAGGACTTCAGGATGCACCCAACAGTGGACAACATCCCAGGACACTGTCCGGGGTGACACAGCCAGGGCAGCCCAGGGGCTAACCCCAAACACTCGGATATTTGGGAGCTCTGCCAGAACTTTCCAGCCCATGAAAAGTTTCACTCATTTTGACATCTTGTGGTTTGCCTGAGCTGGGGTTTTCTCTCCCGGACTCAAATCTCTTGCGGTACAGACCTGGCTGGATTGAATTGGCTCCAGTTAAAAGCTGTGTTATCTTCTCATGCGCAGCAAGGGCAAACAGCAAGGTTCAGACATCTCCACTGGGAATTACAGCTGACAATACATAACTGAGCTTTAAATTACCAGCTCCTACCCAGGGCAGCTGTTTGCTACCATTTCTTGGATTTATGGAGTTTAAGCCTAGACAGGACCATTAAATCCTTGTCACCTGCCCCTGCCTGTCACAAGACATGGGATTTCATACGTTTATCCCCCAGTCTGAGTCCGGTACCTGGGCAAACCCTAGTCCCAGAGCCTGACTCAAGGGCACGCTTTGGAAGTGAACGGGAGGGTCTCTCATCCATGCGCTTAGCACCAAGAAAGGTGTTCGCTCACCAAGCCCATAGCCCCACGCCGAGTCTCTAGCCACCAGGAGACGGCAAAGCAGCCACCAGCAAAAACGTCCTTTAGCCTGCACATCCAACTCGCTCTCCTGGAAGGACCACAGGGCCGAGGCAGTGACCTTGTTCCCCAGAGTGCCCGTCCGGCTCTGGGCTGGCGGCTGCTGTTTACATCAGGTGTCTGTCTGTTACAAACGGGGCTGAGTGCCCAGGAGGACATTTCAGCTTTGTCGTGGCCTTAATGTAATACCCCAGCAGCAACCCACCGCGCCGGAGAGAGGCCGGCAAAGGCTGCGAGGTGACGCTCAGGTCAAGTCTGAGTTTCTCCGATAGCTCTTTGCAGGGAATCTGGCACCAACTCCCATCTCACCGCCTTCTGCGAGCACTAATTTTTCATTTTAAGGGGAGCCATGACTGCAGAGAGCAGCAATTAAGTCCGCTGTGCTCTTTCCCCAGCGTGTGCCTGTTGGCTACTGCACAAGTGATAAAAGGGTGACTTAGTTACAGGAACAAGGGTTGCAGAAATAAACCGTCCCTAGTCTGTCATCCCGACCCGAACAGATGTACCTTATACATTAAACACAGGATAATATATGGACAGAGAGTAATTTCACAACCATAATTCAATCAGAGGCACGTTGTAACATAATAAATCGGATGAATGATAGCCCTCTCCATAATATATTTCATTATTTCTGTCTGCTTTACAACTTACGAATACCTGCTTAATGGTTTCATGGAACTTAAATTACGCTGTCAGAGGAAATGATGGCACACCTGTGTGAAACGTGGCCTTTCCGAGCAGCCCGTGGCTCTGGGTGCGGCCCTCCCAAAGGCTGCACCCCAGCTGCAGCAAAGCACCTCGGTTCCCTCGGCTCTTCTTAAAGGGTCTCCTGTGCCCCCCATACCCCCACCCCTCCAGGTGCCCCCCACACCTCTTGGGGTCACCCTGAGCGGGGCACCTTGCAGCCACCCAGCCCTGCTCCTCTTTGGCTGCCTGACGTGAGCTGACTGACTTCAGTATTCACACGCACCTCACCCTGCTACAATTCCATTTTGCAACACTAGCTTTTTCAATTTTTTTTTTTTTTTTCCCTCTCTGGGCCCTCCATATTCTCTTAGATTGTATCTTATTCGTATTTTCTATTTGTTTCCCTCCTTGCAGCTTCCCTTTTACTGCATGGCATTATGGAGTTATTATGGGACTGCTGATCTGAGATACACGTGAGTACATTTTAAAAACCATAAATCTCCCCCTTGCTGTATGTCAGGAGTCATAAGAATATACAAAACGTTTGCACGGCAGAAGTTAGAGATTCCTGTCACAACCCTGTCACAAGTCTTGAAAAAATTTTTTTAATTCTTTCAGCTGATGACTTCTGAGGAGTTTCATGCCTGGAAGGAAGCTGATACCCGGGCTCACTGCCATTCATGGTCTGGACCTGATAAAGAAGGTCAGGACTCTTTTAGATAATATTTTTTTTCATTTGAAAATGAGAATTAATTGAATCAAAACTATTAGAGAGTATAAAATATTTCAGCAAAGGTTTGGTTTGGTTTTTTTTTAATGGAAAAAGATGCTCTAAAGTTTGAAACTGCCATTTTGACCCTATAAACCCACAAATTTCATTTTAATTATGTTTGGAAGGCAAGCATAAGGGCAGAGTGACAGTGACCTACTTCTGATGCTGATGTGAGAGCTGATATTCGTACTCCAAGCTCTCCACAGTAAACCTTCCAAATCTGTGCCCTATCCAAATGTACAGTTTCCTACGATTGCAAATTTTTGCCCCTGCCACTGTGATGCACCAACCAGAGCCGCAGGAAAACAGGGGCTTCCTTCCACAGAAAATTCTTATACTTTGAATTCACTTGCATGCCAATCCAACAGAGTAAAACAGAAGAAAACAGGCTTTTTACAATGCCAAGCGTTCAAGGAAATGCTATCTAGAAATGTCAAAATGTTTGGGGAGCCTGTTCCAGCTGGAAGCGTGCAGGCATGCTGCCGTGGCAGGGGGGCAGTGCCAGCGCTGCCCCTGCATTGGCCATGCCACTGAAACCCAGGTGAGCTGCTGGCACCGGACTCTTCATGCCTCGGCAGAAATGAAAAGGGAAGGGAGACAGGTGCCCTATCATCAGTGAGGGTCGTGCCTGGCGCCTAAGAAGGGCTTGGGCTCAGAAATGCATGTTCTAAAACTGATGGCGCGGGAATAGCCTGACGGGCAAATGCAGGGGATGCTGAGCCCATCCCATCCTACGGCTTGACATCCCTTAACTCACCAGGAGGAGAATGGCCAGAATGAGGGGAGCAGCATCCCCTCCGCCCTGGATGCTGCCTCCTCCACAGATTTCCAGGACAGCTTTGGGTTCCTCTGCCCTTCTCCCAGGCATCCTCCTGGGTGCCCAGGGAGGATCCACCCCACATCCTTCCATTGGATTGGGCAAAGGGTCGAATCTCAAGTGCAGGAGAGAGCAGGCCGCCACCTTCTCCCTTCCCCACTACACCTGCACCTTCCCCTGCTCTTTCAGAGCTGCCATCTCACCAGCTTTCTGGCAGTTTTAGTGTCTCATCGCGGCCAGGAGGAGATTCACCATACCCCGAGGAGCCTCCCTCCACTCATGCTGGACACTCCTGAGCAGTTTTAATGAAAAGCTATCACTTATTTTGCTGGGTGGGTTTCTTTTCTGTACTTTTTGCAGGTCAGTGACCTAAATCAGCTCACAGCAGGCTCTGACAAACCCCGGAGCTGGCAGAAAGTGAACAGCAAGAGCGTATGGTTAAAAGCTGGGGGTGAAGGGCACAAAGGAAACCTCTTCTTTCAGGGGTGGCAAGTTACCAGGTTACCTTCAGCATCTGTAAAATCGTGCCCTGAGCTGGCAGGGTCTGTGCCAAAGCAGGCAGCTGGAAGGGTTATCTTGGGCAGGCAGATGCTGGCCGGCACTGCCAGGCTTCAGGGGCTCGGCCACCTGCATTTCCCTTGGAGGGGAACCAGCCAGGAGCGGAGGATGGGGTCAGCTGAGTTGATTTTTGCCTTTTGTGTGCTTGTTTTCTTTTGTCTTCAGAAAAATAGGGCTGGGTCTCAAAACCAGTTTCTGCCCAACTCAGAGAGCTTTTCTTCTCTTAAAAGACAAATAATGCATTTGAAATCCTTTCATTTACCAAACCCTTTGTTTTAAAGGGAAGCTGAATGAGAAATCACACTTCGGATTTTTTTGAACTTTCTCTGTCTTCCAAAAATAGCTTAAAAAGTAGTGGGGGTTGCTGGTGTGGTAAGAAGGAAACCTGTATTTCTGCTGCTCTACTTCAGACTTGCTCCAAGCATCAGAAGTCGCGTGGTGATGGCATCACGACAGCGCTGGCAATGGAAGGAGGAGAGAAGACAAGCTAATGAAAAAGTTGTGTTGCTGCAAGGCAGGGAAAATATTCCATGCAAACCACCATTGGTGTAGACGTGATGACAGGCGGTTTCCAGCCGCAGAGAGCCGGGAGGCACGACGCCCCGAAGGGGAGAGGATGACAAACTTCCCACCTTTACCTGGGAAGAGCAATGATCGCAATGAATCGTTAAAGGGAGAGCTCAGGTATCTGTGCTGCAGCCATAGCAACAGGTTTGTTAAAAAAAGCTGAAGACAATAATGCACTTAGAGAGTCACAGCCAGATCTTCCCTCCTCGTTATCTCCCTGGGATTTGCATGCCGGTTCCTTGTCTTCCAGTTTTTCTGTTCAATTAATACTACAGGGGTGGACAGAATAGGGTGGGTAGGAAAGGGGATATGGTGGATACAAATTATCCAAATTTCTAGTGGTTTTTCTCCAATTTTCTAGTGGTTTGGAAGAAGTATTAAATATAGCTTTTCAATAAAATGTGTTTTGATGAAAACAGAAACATCTGTGACTTTTCTTAAATAAACTACCAATAAAATCCATCCCGATATATTGCATCTTGCACAGACAAAATACCTAGATATTCTAGTCCTATTCCACTTCAACTAAAAAGTTTTGTACCTTCTTTGGACACTTTCTGGTGACTCTTATACAAAACATTGGGCTGGGAACCTGCAGCATCCCCAAGGGGATTTAATGGTGACCCCACGTTGTCAGATTGCGGCCACTCTCTTTTCAAGAAATGTGAATGTGGGATCTGATCAGTGATCGCAGGTGGGTGTCAGATGGGCTGGGCTGTCCCTGTGTGATTTGCATTTCTTTAACCCCTCTAGTGAGTTTACCAAGAGCAGAGTTTGGGAAGAGGCACAGAGAAACCATCACTGCCAGTAGAAAAACCGTGTTGGACAAAATAATGGAATCACAGACTGGTTTGTGTTGGAAGGGACCTGAATGATCATCTAGTTCCAACCCCCCTGCCCCGGACAGGGCCACCTTCCACCAGCCCAGGTTGCCCAAAGCCCCGTCCAACCCGGCCTTGAGCCCTTCCAGGGAGGGGGCAGCCACAGCTGCTCTGGGCAGCCTGTGCCAGGGCCTCACCCCCTCACAGGGAGGAATTTCTGCCTCAGATCTCATCTAAATCTCCCCTCTGTCAGTTTAAACCGTCACCCCTCATCCTATCCCTCCCCCTGATGACGAGTTCCCCCCCCTTTCCCGCAGCCCTTTTCAGCCCTGGGGGGCTGCTCTAAGGTCTCCCCGGAGCCTTCTCTCCTCCAGGCTGAGGACGATCACGGACAGCAGACTGTCCCCAGACGTCAGGGCTTTCACAGCTGTGTTAGCACCAAAAGACCTGCTGGTCAGAAAATTGTACCTAACGGATCAGGGAGGGACCGTGGCCATCCTACACGTGCTGGGCTGCAGCAGATGACAGAGTCTGCGTTAAACCTCAGCCCTTCCCGAGGTCTGTCCTGACGGCTCCTCTCAGCAGGAACATGTCCGCAGACACCTGCCCAGGGCTGCCAGGGCGTCAGAGAGGACCCCTGGGAGGTTCATTCCCCCCAGACGAGATTCACCTGGTACCTCGGGGGAACGTGGCACCCAACGTGCCGGGAGTCCCCCCTCCAGCGCCCACATCCCCAACCAAACTGTGCACTGGCACCTTCCCATGCCGCCGGGCTGCAGAAAGGCCAGCTCCACCGCTCTAATTCACATTTCCTTAATTTGCAGAGTTATTTTTCCCCAATAGCAGTGAGCAGAGCCGGGAAAAGAAAACCTGCTTCCAACAGCCTCTGTTTGGATGACAGCCTTTCCTCTTTCCTCTCCCCTGCTCAGCAATATCAGCCCCCTCCCCGGCCATGCCCCCCTCCCTCACCATGCTAACAAGTTTATATTCACACGCTGGGACTAGGCATAATTTGCATTAGTTCAAATGAAAGAGCTGCATTTAGCACCGTATTTTCAATCAACTCACATGAAAGTCAGAGATGCAGACAAGAGTGAAGGAGAAATTAACTGTAGAATAGGGGCTCTTTAATCTGCAGAGGTTGAGTACAAAGCAGGAGAAGGGCATGCTGAAATCCTTTTACAAAGGAATGACAGTGTTTGCTCTGTTCTTCCAAGCCCTCTGTGGTAAACTCTGAAAGTAGCATGCCAGCAAAAGGGAGAGAGATTAATAGCTATTGTTTCATACAAATGGGTAATCAGGAAGGAAATAACTCAGGCCTAGTAGCTAAATTTGATTTAAGGATATACAAATCTATGCTTAACGATGCACTGGCAAATATATTGCATGATTAAATAAGAGATCTGATGTCAGGAAAGAAATCTTTACCAACTCAGGCAATGGAAGAGGCACTGGTGGAAGAGGACACGTATCCTTGTGCAGTTTTGCGGAGCCCGTTAGTGATGAACCCTCCGGGCTCGGGCTGTGCCAGGCAGGGGGGGCACAGAGGCTGCAGCCCCCTCTGGGAGCAGAGCACACCCTCTGGTCTAAGGGTTTCCCTCTCCCATCTCTGAGAAAAAACATGGATTTAGACTCAGGATGTTGTTAAATATATCGGCTCCTGCCTGCCTCAGAAACCTGGAGAAAAAGCCGTTAAAAATTATCTGGATGGGGAGGAGAGCGAGCTTCTGCTCCCGCAGCGGGTCTGTGCCGAAAGCACAGCCGTGCCAGGGGGGACCCTCGGTGTCTGTGCGGGGAAACCTCAGCGGCACAGCAGCATGCCCTGTGTGTGCCTATTCCCCACGGGGGGGTCATGGCCGGGGAGCTGAGCACTGTCCTAGCGAGAGAGGGACAGGCATTTCCAGCCCCGACTCCCACAAGCCCACTCGCATCTCGGGAAGCAGCACCACGGAGCAGATCCGGATAATATCGAGGAATAACAGAGCTTTTCTATGCCAACACCTGCTTAATATTAAACTTGCAAGCACAAATCACTCCCCGTCCTGGCCCCAGCACTGCGCTGGAAGGAGGAGAGATGCTTATGTGTGTAGGTGGAGGGAAAGGCTGTTCTCAAAGCGCCAAAGGGTGCTGGGGGATGATACAGAGACATGATTATTTGTTTTGAGATGTATTTACTTATTTACTTATAGCAAACTGCTTAGCAGCTTATTTACTTACTTATAGCAAGTTATAGTATTACTTACAGTGTTTTTGAATATTGCTAAGAATCCTGCTTGCCCAGACTGTTCTGTGGAATTTTACCCAGGACTGCTCTGTTCATCAAAACAAAGCAGTTCACTGGGAAAATCTACCAAGAACGACAATGTTCAGCAAAATATCAGGGTTTGTCCTTGGGGAACAGGTGTGCTCTAACTAGTTGGGTCTTGGCAATGAGTAAAGATAGCCAGGTACGGATGGTAGGAGTTCTGTTGGTTCTCTTAGGTAAGATAGAATGAGTAAACCGGCTGAAAAACACTCTTGTTATCCAAGAAATTGGCCAAGGGAATCTGCGCATGCGCCGGGGAAAAAACAAGGTGAGAAAGACTCTGAGCCTTCCTCCCAAAGCCCCCCGGAGACGCCCCCCAGGGGCAATGGGCAGGCTCAGAGAGAACATCAGGTGCTGACAGCAGCCTCTAGAACCGACCCAGCCTCACCCTGCACATGGACGTTCGTGTGATGGAACCCAGTGAATGTGGGCAGCCACACCCCATGAGGTTTTGGTAAAATGTGCGGTGGGTGCGCAAGCTTTGTGGAGAGAGCCCCTTGCACCCCGGCTGGAGTAAACATCCCTGCTGTGTAACTCTATTCGAGTTGTAGAGTCTGTTTTTCTGGGAATCAGGGAGGAAACAACTTGCGGGACCCGTGCAGACATCCGAGTGTTTTGAGTGATGTGTGTAACAAGGAACAAACAGCTCACTGAGGCCAGCAGGAGCCGGCGTGAGGGACGGCGTGTTTGGGGAGATAACGGGGTGTTCAGCAGAGCTGGAGGGACAAACTCAGCACATCCTCTGACCTTCCCCAGTGGTGTCAGGACGGCAGCTCTGCGCACCCGGAGTTCACTGGCGGGGAGGGGGTCCCTGCCCTCTCCCGAGCGCGCACAGGCAGGCACGGGGCTGGGGGTGCTCGAGCTGCCTGGTGCAGCACACACAGGTGCTGAGGAGGGACGCGGAGGCCGGTCCTGTCGCTTGGGTTTAGCATCCATGCAGGAAGCACAGCAGCGAGGTGCTGACAGCTGCTTTCCCTGGAACGCTGCGCTCTGACAGGCGCCTTGATGTGTAACATTTGATCTCCTCCCAGCACCAAGCCCATCAGCTCATCCAGCTCTTTGATGATTCGCTTTGTGAATTTTTGTCTTCCCACCATCCAAGGTCTACACACTGACAGAGGGGCCTTCTGGAAGGAAAGGAGGATAATACAGCCGGCGCTGTAATGTAATTTGTGAGCTCAGCCTCCGGCTAGCTCTCGGCAGCGCCTGCCCAGTGGGTAGCTGCTCCCCAGCCTGCAGCTGGTGTGAAGTAAACAGAACAGGGACGTGGAAGGGGTAAGAGAAGGCTGCAGATGTTGGGAGGGGAGCGGTGCTGTCCCGCCGCCTGCTCTGAGCACCAGCCCCGCCAGAACCATGTGTCTCGCCCAGCAGCATCTCCTCCTCCCCAGCATTCCAGTCTTTGCTGAGAGAGGAACACCCTGCCAGGACATCAGCACCCGATGGTCAGACCGGGGCACTGCTCAGCCCACAGCAGCAGCCTGAGACCGGACTCATCGCACAGACCATCCAGACTTTGCACAGAAGATGCAAAACGGGTGCTAATTCCCATTCCTTTTATTTGTTCCTTGCACGCTGTTAAATTACAGAAGTTTTGAAGTGGCTCCTTGTGCAGCTTGCTGCGGGCACCCGGTGACAGAAGAGCTTTGTTCACACGCTGTGGGTACTGTCCTGAAGAGAATCATGGGGTTATTCTCACGGCAGGTTTGTACAAGTGCTGTGATCATGAGATTCATGGGGTGAAGTTCAAAGGCAGAGCAGGAATCGTGTCTGTGTAATGTGCTTCTGAAGCCAAAAGGACATAATGCAATATCAAGGGAGTAGTTAAAATGAGGAAGCTTTGATCTAAGACATAAATAGAGCAGAAAAAGCTTGCTTTTTTTTTTTTTTTTTCCACCTCAAAAAATGGTTAAATATTAGATATTAGCAAATCTAAACGGTGAATTTTCCCATTCAAGTCACTCCATAGAGACCAATAGTTGTCCTGACACTGCACAGTTCCTCCCAGTAGTTCAAGAGCCTTCCCCACAACCTGAGCAACGCGTAATTATCTCCTACTCCTGCGCACACAAGAGTGTAAGTTGGTCTTCTGTAAATTTTCACGCAACTTCTGCACAGTCCACAGCCTGTACATACAGGATAAGACCCACATGCTCAGGGTGAGGTGGGGCTGAGGAGGTGACAAACCCCTCTCCAGCCCTTCAGCATCGCCCAGCAGTGGGCAGGGAGGACCCGGGAATAACGGCGGGTTTTCCTCTGATGAAGAGCAGTGGAAACCAAGCCGAGAGCCCACATCACCCGGAGAATGCACAGGCCTTGCTGATCTAAAAACGTCATAAGAATCTTCCTTGCCTAGTAGCTGGCTGTCCAGGAAGAGATGGATCCCTGAGATTGATCTGTATAGATTAAGGCAACAACATCCTTATTTTTTCCCAATGAAACACAATAGAATAAAAGTTTTAGAAGAGAAAAACAAGAAAACAAACCAAAAGCAGTTCTTCATACAGGGACTGAGCAGCCTAGACCTGAATCCCTTCTGCTCTGTGTCCTCTCAGCAAATCAACCTACGAGTGAAGGAAGTTTGCTGTTTATTCCCCCAGGCTTATAGATGTGCTTGAATAAAACACAGCAGAGACCAACCACAGAAATTCAGCCAGCTTTCAGGGCACCGCATATTAGCCAAGAATTTGACGTTCTACACTTTCCATTGACACCACAGAGCTGAAGCAGGTAACGCAGCAGCAGCTATGCCTTGGGAGAGGCTTTCAGTGAGCTTGGAACGGGAGAAGCTGCTTTATACTTTTGCATACACACACACACACACAGAGTCACGTACACTCCCTCCTCTTTGCAAACCTTCGCAGGATGCCCGCGGGCAGCAGCGTCCTGGCGACTCAATGCTGTGAAGACGCCACTTTTGTTTCCTCTTGCAACGCCTGTGTTAGATGAATCAAAGAAATACTCATTTTCTGGGTCTCCCACCGCTCTGGTGAGGCAGGTGCAAGGAGGTCACACAGGTCGGGGGCACAAGGCACCGAGCCCAGCACATGCCAGGGCTGCACCTCTGTACTGCATCACTCCTCCCCGCAGGTACTGCTGTCCTGGAAGCCTTTTTCATCCATTTCTAGGCTCAACATAATCACACCAGTAGAGGCGCACAGACTGGTGCGAGTCAAGTTCCTTCCCCCTTCACACCCTGGATGTCAGAGGACTGTGGGACCCTGGTACTCACAGGTACTTTAAGACCACAGCCCTCATCACGCCTTCTTGAAGTCCTTGGCAGAACATTTTCTCTTGTACAGTAGCAAAGAGCAGTAAGTGAGAGCAGCCCTGGGAAACCATCCCTGCTGGGAACAGCGTGGGGAGCCGTGGGCTGCGGACACGTCACAGACACTTCCCACCTGACCTGAACCCGGGTTTCATGGAACTAGCAGGTTTCACGGAACACGTGAGTTTAGTGCAAGGTTATAGGGATGTTTATCACGCAACAGCCAGACACCGGGCAAACGCAGCTGCAGAGCATCAGGTCAAAAAAGAGAAGGGGGTTGTGTGACACGGGAGAGCCAGCGAGGCGTGGGGGCAAGCACAGTGCGGGCAGCGAGCAGGCAAGGAAAGGAGGCAGCGCAGGTATTTAATCATAAATATTTCAAAGCATGGAATTTCAAAATTCTGCTCAAGTAAGCCTTAGACTGGCAGGCGATCGGGGGGGTGGGGGGGGGGGGATGCGTAAGGCACAGCCCTCTGATGCTTTACTGTGCTGATTGTTACAGGATTTGTCAGGCAGATGCTTATGTAAAGGAAGCCACGAGCACCTCCTTTCCTCCAGGACATCTCCAGCCCCGTGGGAGCGGATAGTCACTCCCATCAGCGAGCACAATAGCACACCATGGCTACGGGGCACAGCTGCCACGCAGCCGAGAGCTCCTTACGTGGGCTGAGACCTCAGATCACAGAGACACTGGACGTGTTTCTAAGGGCCGGTTTCAGAAAGGGATTCGTACTCACCCTTGTAAAATCTGATGCCTAACAGTGCAGAGACCTTTACTAGGGCTTGCACGTAAGTCTCTAGGTGTTTGCATTTCTGTTTACTCCTGGACAAACCCTGGAGCTGCTGCACCCCATAGCGGTGAGGGCTTTAGCAGGATCCCAGCGCCTGCCTTCTGCAGGGAAAGCCTCCGAGTGCTCCATCCATTCTCCCAGCTGCTCCCCACGGCAGCTATTTCTGTCTCCGGCCTCTTCTGCCACCCCACTGAGCTAAACCATCCTTTCAGCAGCGAGCACCGGCTGGCAGCCAGGAGCAGGGGAGAAAACTGAACAGAGCAGGGACCCGCAGGCACGGACGGGCTCAGAGACACGGCTGACCAGAAGCTCTGAGATGCAACAGCAGGCAGGCAGATGCACATATCTTGGGACAAATTATTTGGAAGTGGTTAGTTCAGCACCTTTTCGGTACTGCCAGCATGCTCCTGCTTGGCACCCCAAGGTGGGTTGCTGCCTCCCATCTGCAGAGCCTTAGTCCTGTCACGAGCCGTCCTGGCCTCCAGCTCCCCTCTTGTTATCAAAAGGGAGCAAGATGATGATGTTACCTGAACCTATGCTCTCTTTTTCTTACAGCTTATGCTGGAATAGCCGCTGTCCCAGGCCTGGGCATGCCAGCCACAACTTGAACACCCAACATGTCTCCAAGTCCCTGTGCCACCTTCTCCTGCTGCCAACAACAAAGAAACAACCAGCCTTGTCAATACGGGACAAACCCCCTCACCTTACCCATCCTCTACCACCTTACAGAGCTAATTCCTGTCCTTTAGCAGCAATTCATACCTTGGACACTTCCAGGAATAATAATTTCCTGAGCCAGGGGTGGCACCTGTGTCACCAAACTGTGCTACAGCTGGCACCAGAGCTAGAGGACCAACACAAGCAGTGCCTCTACAAGCTGGCGCTGCAATCATCTTATTTTAGAGTTCAAAGGGACCGAGGGGGCTGAGGATCGGAACCCCCATCCCTGCAAAGCTGACCCCATGCGGTGCAGAAGTCTGTATGAGCTCCAGACTCAAAGGCTGCAGCTGCAATGCCCATCCCTGCCGGGACCCTCCTTGGGGCTCTGGGTTTCATGATGACATTCCCAGGAGGGTGTCCCTGGGAACCTGCCCGCTCTTCCCGGCACATGGGCACTGAGGTTTTGTGAAGAGAAATTCGCTGAAGATGGCGAGCCACAGAGCAAGTGTGGCCAAGCAGAGTGTATAAATGCGACAGCGAGCACAGAAACCCACGTCTGCTCTGAATTTCCGTGACGTCCACTAGATAAGATTAGCCATAAAGACTATGGTCTATCAGTGCTGCACAAATCCAGAATACCAGCTTGTTAATGCTGTACAGACAAAACGAGCAGAACTGCTTTTCAGACTGGAGAAGTGTCACAGAAATGTTGGCTTTTAAGTGAAAAAACTCCATAGCAAGCACAAATCAAACTTCTGCAAAACATGTCCTTCTCTCCCAAAAGATAAAAAAGAATCCTGGTTTTCATTTTTCTCTCTGTGTTAAGAAACACACACACACACACACACACACACACACACACACTTGATAAAATAATAGCTATTGGCAGTCATACTAGAGTTACTTAGAATGCTTTTGTCAAGGGACTTGAATAAAGGCCATGGCACAGGGCTAGGAATTAGGTAGAAAATGTCAAAAGGCTGGCCTTAAGCCCATTAAACTTTATTTTTGTAGAGCTGACTTTCAGCTTTTCACAATAAAGTGTTCCCTTGAAGTTCTTAACTTGTGTGACAATTCCTGAGAACAACTGAAACAAACTACAGAAGTATTTTGTCTGTTGCTGCATTCTTAGGTGAATGCTGACCAGAATTACACTGAAATCAAATGATCTTGTTACTTAAAAAACAACCAAGCCCAGGAAAAAAAATCTAGAAGCAAGCTGGGAAAGTTGCATTTTTAATAATCCTATAAATAATTTTGTAAATTAATAATGTTGCCCAGGGAAGGAACCCTCCGATTTGATGTGAATTCATAATTTATAAGCAATCTGCCTGTCCAGGAGCGTGGCCGAGGCCAAGCACGAGCCGTTGCACGTGGATGGGAGCAGCGGTCCCTGCTGCCTCCGTCCCGGGGCTGCCCCGGGCGTGCTCATGGGTTTCCAAACACCAGCACGACCAGCTTGGCTTCTTCCCCAGCTATTCCCACCCGGGCAGGGCTGGGCCAGGCCCTGGTGCCGCGATCACCATCTGCCAACACGCCCCAACTCCTTCCGCCGCGCAGCCCCGCGGGCAGAGCAGCAGCGTGCAGAAATGGTGTTTGTCGCATCAGCACTGCTCCATCAACTGCCTAAATTTAATTTTAAACAACCTTTGGCTTCTATCAGCCACATTTTCAAATTTGTTCGCAAGAGGAATTTTTGATCTGCTTTTTGTTTGGGTTTTATTGTTGGGTGGTTTTGTTTTTTGTTTTTTGTTTTTTGTTTTTCTTCTGCTGTTATAATTTTTTTTGTTTGGTTTATTTATTTATTTTTTTTAAGTAAAATCTATTTAAACTTTAGATTCCAGCCATGCCAAGGTCCCTTCCTTCCCCGCTGTGCCCAATGCATTACAGCCTGTTTCCCCATAGACCCTGCCTCATGCACCCAGCTCTGCTGAGTGGCAACAGCCAAAGCCACCAGTACACTCAAAAAACCAGAACAACACAGCAAACCACAGTCCGTGACCTAATGATGGGTCATGGCGCCTGAAAAACCACCTGTCCTGTCAATACTGTCAATCAGCTTTGCATTCTGAAAGGAACCTCGCAACCCCTTAAAGACAAAGGTGTTATTCAAAATGGTTGAAACCTCATCAGTTACACTGAAACACAGTTAATAAAACTGGAGGGATGTACTATCTGGTCACATCCCATGCATTTTATGATAGATGGTGATAATAACACTTCTCCAATCTCAGCTGTAATATTCATCTAACCAGGCAAACTCCTTTATATAACCTACAGGGCAACCTTTCCTAAAGTAATTAAAATAGCAAAGTCATTAGCTATTCATTTTACTCTGCAAAATACCCATCCTAAAATGAGTTAATGTTCTCAGTTGAATATTATAAAACTGATTAGTTTTCACCTTTCTGTAGATTCACCTTTGCTATCAGAGCAAACTACCGCACTCTTCAATAAACTCCGGGGCCGGCTGTGCAGATTTGGTTCACCAGTGTCAGCATACGGCATGGAATGAGTAGCCCCCATCACAATAATGAAAATACACTCCGCCTTTTGTGCAA